>NC_067400.1:85807597-86144025 GCF_016432865.1 Antechinus flavipes
AAAATATAGTCTTATGTATATATACCACTTATGGCTTTCTACTTGGAAATTTATTATTGCTAATATTATTAAAAATAACATTAACATAATAAGCAGTTACATGGCACAGTGGATAGAATGGTGGGCCTGAAGTCATGAAGACATCTCCCTGAGTTAAAATCTGGCTTCAAATACTAGCTGTATGACCCTAGACAAATCACTTAACCCTATATACTTCAATTTCCTTATCTGTAAAATGACCTGGAAGAGGAAATGGCAAATCAATCCAGTATCTTTGCCAAGAAAACCCCATATGGGGGTCATGAAGAGTCAAAATTACTGAATTACAAATCATCATTATATAAATTATTCACATTCTTGTTAATGAGAAATGGAAATTTACAAAAGCCAAAAGGTTTTAGCTACATGGCTAAAAGATTCATTATAAATCAAAGAATTTCTTTTAGATGGTAGACCTGGAGGATGAAGTATTGGACATTTTTATTATATCTCTAGTAACATAACATTACACGACCAGGAAATAACATGCAAAAAACTTTGGAGATACAGATTATTTAAAAATTAGAGTATCTGACTATATGAACATCTACATTGCCTACACAAAGTTAAGCTATCTATCTCTTTGGCCCCAGACGGCTTGGACTTTTTCTTCCCATCCCATTTCATCTCAGCCCCAATAAAATAGTTCAAATCATACAGAAAACTGGATTCAGGAAAATCTCAGCTCAAGGGGTCAGTGAGGTGAAGTTTTCCAGTGAATCCAGTGAAGCAAAAATATATATAATTAGAGTACTGAATAGAATTGTATTTGTAAAAGTCAATTGATAATGGGCATGTGGAAGAAAATAATTAGCAAGTCTAACAAGTTCATGTACATCTAGCAAATTAGTGGCTATGAGTAAGCCTTGTTGGAGGGAAAAGGCTTTGATGAATGATCTAATATGATAATATGATCATATATGGTCATATGATATAATGATATAATATAGGGATTCTCAATCTTGGTTTTGTAAAACTGTTAAGACTTTTCTAATTACCTAAGAAGCATGATTCAAAACAAAATTCATTTTCATTCTTTAAATAACAGTAAGAATAATGATGATAAACAAATGCCATATATATATGTGCGTGCGTGTGTGCGTGTGTGTGTGTGTGTGTGTGTGTGTGTGTTTGTGTTTTAAATTGAAGGAGGCAGGGGGGTAGAAGTAGTAGTTGGAGAATGTACAGAGTGAGGGTTGTAACCACAATTTGACAAGGATTGAGAATCAATGGTAACCTGGAGATGTTCAAAATTTTTCATAATTAATCTCAAATGTCCTTTGAAATAAGTAAATGGCAAGGATTATTAGTAACCCATTTCCTTCACTTAATAAGACACTGAAGTCGCATCTTGTCCCAATCTACAGGACTGTAACACCATCATTAAAAGTTGCTCTGTGATGCAGTGGGTAGAAAGCCTCAGGCCTGGAGTCAGGAAGGCATGAGTTCAAAGCCTCAGAAATTTACATGACATTTAACTTCTCATTTTTTTGTCTCATTTTTTTCCTCTACAACAAAATGGGATAATGACATCCACTGACCTTGTTGCAGGATTGTTGAGTATCAAATGAGGTAACAATAACATTCCAAAAATGTTTGGCACATATGAATGCTCATTCCTTTCCATAGTTCCTCTCATGCCCATGTTTTCCTACACAGCTCCCAGCATAACTTTATTGCCAGCTAACTAACCACATCATCCAGTGCTTAACTGATTATAGTGCTTCAACAACACACAGCTCTTATAAAATAAACTACAGCCATTTTAACAGGCAAGCAAACAACCTCAAAATTATTAGATCATCCAAACACAAAAGAATAAGAAACACTATGGGAAACAAAAGGTCTTTAAAAGTATTGAGAAATGTTAACTATTCTTGATAGTTAAATAATTACCTTGGTATTTGCATGTTATCTTAGAAGCCAGAAATCTCTTTGTTTCGAGGGTCTGCTATAAAGTATGCAACATATAACCATAACCAATTTAATAGTAGGAATTAACAGCAATTTAAGGTACTCAATTTGCATTAATCTTTTCTATCAAATATTTATTAAGCATTTATCAATTACCAACATTCTGCTTGGCAAATGAGAGACATACAAGTAGGTGTGTATATATATATATATATATATATAGAATTAATATGAAAATTATGCATGGATTTTAATTAGTTAAAAAACATTTAAAAAGTTTACAAAACAGAATGTAAGAAAAGCACCACATTAAAAAGTGATATGGCAAGACACAAAATAATTGTCTACTTATAGGACCCCTTAGAGATTATAAATATTATTTAACAGAAGAGATTTATGAAACAAGTATACAAAAACTAATGTGCTCAAAAGTTAAGATTGATTATACAGCAATTTCTAGCAAATAGTATGCTTCAAAAATACAGTAATATTTACAAGGCAAATAACTATGGTTGGGCAGGGAAATGGTCTTTCCAACAAATGATCCTCAAATATGATTTTCTACACCATTTTCACAGTACTGGGCAGAAAGGCTAATAAGAATAAAGAGCATTTGAAAGCAAGGGTTTCTCAACTATATGCATAACTAGATCAAAGAAGTCAGATTTTTTTTTTATTATTAAATGTCATCATACTCAAGTAATATTTTACATTATCCAAAGCAATAAAAAAGCTAGCAATAACAACTAGGATATAATATAATGCTCCAAGTAGAATTAATATCATTATTAAAATCAATAATAATCCCTACTTTATGGTTACAATATGTTTTCTTCATAACAATCCTGTGATAGGCAAGTATATAGTAAAATTATTAGTAAACTCATTTATAGATGGGAAAACTCAAACTCTGCAACGTTAACAGTTGTGCCCAATCATAGTAGCAGCGAACAAAAGTCTTCATTAATCCTAGTCCAGCAATAGTTCTATTTACTGAAAAGGAATGGAATGAAACAATATGCACAAAGTATTCAATTCTCTATGAAATTATTGAAAAAATCAAAAAAAGAAACATTTAGGACTAAAGAAGCAGCAACAGTGTAATTCAATTAAATTATCTGAATAAAATTAATGGAAGATATACTATAGGAAAATGCTATGAAGCAGAAATTTTGAAGGAATAATACATAAGCTAAGAAAAGCAGTTTTAAAAAGTTAAATCATTCTAATCACTAAGCTGTTAAGTAAAAATTTAAAATTAAAAAAAAAAACAAGCAATACAGATTGCTTAACAAATATCTGTAATTTCTTTCACCCTTTCTCTTTCCCCAAATGTGCTTTAAAATCAGGCATATGTTACCTATTTTTTTTAAAAGGCTCTATAGAGATAGTTCAATAGGAGGAATACTAGATATACACTCAGAAGATCTGACTGTGAGGTCCACTTCTGTTCTTTATGAGCTTCGATGATTTGGGGCAAGTTACTTCCTCATCTGTAAAATTAGAGAGTAAGATGACCTCCCACATGGTATAAGACAAACAACGAATCTGGGTGTAAATCCCATCCACAATGCATATTAGTTTATGTGATTATGGTTTCCTCATCTATAGTAAAATAGGGAAGATAATCCTTAGCAAGTTTATTTCCCAGAATGCTACTAGAGTTAGGACTAATAACAGATGATCTCTGTTTAATGTATGCTTCTTGCAAGTAGGATTGGTTTCATTCCTTATGTTTGCATCCTAGAACGTTGTAGACATTAAGAACTTAATAACACTTGCTGGATCTCCATAGTGGTTTCTAGACCCAACATTCTGTGTTACTGAGGATAACTTTTAAGAAAACAATTACTGTGAGATCAACTTGTAGGTGGAACTGCTATAGATGCTCTGCCTACCACTTCTGAGAGAGGAAAGGAGAAATAAGGACATTTTTCCTTCTCAGGAAGAACTAATGGCTCAGAGTGAGTGTAAATAGTAACTGCTTCTGTTTTATCCAGAAACTCTTGAGGGTCTTCCCATCTCAGATAGATCTTTTTTTATGAAGCCAAACTAAGCCACCTTTGCCTCAATTTTTACCCAGCCTTTAATCACTGAATGGGTTTCTTCAGGGAAACTGAGACTTGGGAAAGACCTTGGCTTAAGTCAAGATCTCCCACTGCATCCCAGGTTATTGCCATTCTGACCTACTTCTTACCACTAAACTTGGATGGCTTGGAATGAGGCTGATGACTTTGCACAGTTCTATCTTACCATCAATTCACTTGCAAGTCAAGATATCACCCTCCTGATGTCATTGATCCTTTTCAAGAATGAAGTACAAATAAAAACAAATAAACAAGATGGGATATTCAGAGAGGATATGTTAATTAAAAGATATTTGCAATTCCAAAATTTTTGCATCGCCTCAAAATGAATACACAATTAATTGATTCTAATTATTACTGATTCATGATCATTTCTCAATCTCAACTGGAGATGATTTGTAGTTTTGCTAAAAGTTTATTCAAATCAAAGTAAGTTTTTATAAAAATCTAATAGCTACATGATTATATTTAGCAACAAAAACAAGTTTAAGCAAATCTCCCATTTCTTATTCTTTATCTTGGGAATCTCTCTAGTAAGTCTGAGCCATCCTTAGCAACAGTGACTTTAAGAACCACAGTGCTAACAAGATATGCATGACCCATGTGCTGCTGCTGTCAAACACTGCCTAGTCACCTCCCACCGATACTGACAAACCTTCCTGAGTTAACTACTTCTCATTATAAAAGTGGGAAAGATCATGAATATAGTCATCCTCACAGCTGGATCCATCTCCAAAATCAGATTCAATTTCGACCCCCTTACAATTCTGCTCACACACTGAGCAACTGGCAATTGAAATCTTAAAAGAAAAATGATGGTATACTAGACTACGTTCTATAATAGTGGCAGTAATGAATGTTGCCTTGTGATCCTCCAGAGGGAAGAGATGCTAATCTTCTATCAGTCCTGACTTCTGAACTTCTCATTTCAGTAAGTGAATAAATAAGCTTACAGATGGTTATATCCACTTTCAGAAAACTATCACATACAGTTTTCTCTCCTAAAAGAATGATCTTTGGATTAGCAAAGGTAGAACAAAAATGGTTTCAAGGGAATGGAAAGTAAGGAGGGAGGCAAATATCACTTAGCTGCACTCAGTGAAGTGAGGTCTCCAGGCCCAGATGAACTATATCTAGAATTTTAAAGAACTTATAAGTGTAATTATTGAACTACAATAGGATAGGTACCTCAACTCTGAAAAGGACAAATCTTGTAACAATTTTTTAATTTGTTCCTTTTCTAGCATTTTTAGTTGCAAACCCAATTCATTGATCTTCTCTTTCTCTATTTTATACAAATAGGCCTCTAGAGATATGAAATTTCCCCTTATTACCGCTTTGGCTGCATCCCATATATTTTGGTATGATGTCTCATTATTATCATTTTCTTGTGTGAAGTTATTAATTATGTCTATGATTTGCTGTTTCACCCAATCATTCTTTAGCATGAGGTTATTTAGTTTCCAATTATTTTTTGGTCTATTTCCCCCTGGTTTTTTGTTGAATGTAATTTTCATTGCATCGTGGTCTGAAAAGGATGCATTTACTATTTCTGCCTTACTACATTTGAGTTTGAGGTTTTTATGTCCTAATATATGGTCAATTTTTGTATAGGTTCCATGAACTGCTGAAAAGAAAGTGTATTCCTTTCTGTCTCCATTACATTTTCTCCAGAGATCTATCATATCTAACTTTTCTAGTGTTCTGTTTACCTCTTTGACTTCTTTCTTATTTATTTTGTGGTTTGATTTATCTAATTCTGAGAATGCAAGGTTAAGATCTCCCACTATTATAGTTTTACTGTCTATTTCTTCTTGCAGCTCTCTTAGTTTCTCTTTTAAGAATTTAGATGCTACCCCACTTGGTGCATATATGTTTAATATAGATAGTGCTTCATTATCCATGCTGCCCTTTAGCAAGATATAGTGCCCTTCCTTATCTCTTTTAATTAGATCAATTTTTGCTTTAGCTTGATCTGAGATCAGGATGGCTACCCCTGCTTTTTTGACTTCACCTGAAGCATAGTAGATTTTGCTCCAACCTTTTACCTTTAACCTGCGTGTATCTCCCCGCTTCAGGTGTGTTTCCTGTAAACAACATATTGTAGGATTCTGGCTTTTAATCCATTCTGCTAACCGCTTCCTCTTTATGGGGGAGTTTACCCCGTTCACATTTATGGTTAGAATGACCAATTCTGTATTGCTTGCCATCTTGTTAACCCCGGATTATGCTTTTCTCCCTTCTTTCCCCTTTCCCCCCCTTCCCAGTATTAAGCTTGTGAGCACCACTTGCTTCTCACAGCCTTCCCTTTTTAGTATCCCTCCCCCGCCTTAGAGTTCCTCCCCCTATCTTACCCCTTTCCCTCCCAGTTCCCGTATTCCCTTCCGCTTAGCTTATTCCTTCCCTTTTCACTTTTCCCTTCTCACTTTTCAATGAGGTGGGAGAAGTTTCACCATAGATTGAATATGTCTTAAGATTTTTCACTTAAAGCCAATTCTGAAGGCAGTAAGATACCCACTATATTCATCCCCCTCCCTTCTTTCTCTCAGATATAATGGGTTTCCTATGCCTCTTCATGAGATGTACTATCCCCACTTTACCCTTTTTCTGGTACAATGTCCTTTCCACATCAATTTCTAGAACAGGGTATACATGTATTCTTTATACATCTATATAGTCAAAATATAGTTCCCAAGATTAATCTTTACCTTTTTAGATTTCTCTTGAGTTCTATATTTGTAGATCAAACTTTTTATTAAGTTCTGGCTTTTTCATCAGAAATAGATGAAATTCGCTTACTTCGTTGAATGTCCATCTTCTTCCCTGGAAAAAGATGCTCATTCTTGCTGGGTAAGTTATTTTTGGTTGCATACCAAGTTCCTTAGCCTTTCAGAATATCATATTCCAGGCCCTTCGATCTTTTAATGTGGATGCTGCCAGATCCTGGGTGATCCTTATTGTGGCTCCTTGATACTTGAATTGGGTTTTTCTAGCCGCTTGCAATATTTTTTCCTTCATCTGAGGGTTCTGGCATTTGGCCACTATATTCCTTGGTGTTTTGATTTTAGGATCCCTTTCAGTGGGTGATCGATGAATCCTTTCAATGTTTATTTTTTCCTCTGTTCCTATGACTTCTGGGCAGTTCTCTTTGATAATTTCCTGGAAAATAGTGTCCAGGCTCTTTTTTTCATCATTCTTTTCTGGGAGTCCAATGATTCTCAGATTGTCTCTCCTGGATCTGTTTTCCAGGTCTGTTGTCTTCCCCAGAAGGTATTTCACATTCTTTTCCATTGTTTGATTTTTTTGGATTTGCTTGACTGATTCTTCTTGTCTCCTCGAGTCATTCAATTCCAATTGTTCAATTCTGATTTTCAGTGAAGTGTTTTCTTCACTCACTTTTTAAAGATCTTTTTCTAATTGTCCAATTGAATTCTTTTGTTCTGTGGAATTTTTTTCCATTTCGCCAATTTTGTTTTTTAGAGAGCTGTTTTCTGTTTCCAGTTCACCAATCCTATTTTTCAAGGATTTTACTTCTTTATCCACTCTCTCTTTAACTGACTTCTCCAGGCTCTTTTGCCAAGCTTCCCTCTCCTTTTGCCAAGCCTCCCTCTCCTTTTCCCATTTTTCTTCTAGCTCCCTTGTGAGAGCTTTTTAAATTACTTCTATGAGGTTCATCTGTGCTGAGGAACAGATGATCTCCTCCTTTGGGGATTCACCTGGGGACTGTCTGTTTTTAGTCTCCTCAGGATTTAGAGTCTGCTCTCTATCTGTATAGAAGCTGTCAAGGGTTAAAGTCCTCTTCAGCTTCTTGCTCATTCTGTCTAATAATCAAAGACAAACTACCAAAGAAAAACAGAAAAAACTGGAGTCTTTCTTTGGGGGAGGGGCTGGGTGTGTTACCGAGCTTCCTCTACAGACTGCAGGGGGCAGCAGTGAGGCACTAGCAGGACTGTGTTGCGCATGCGCTCTGAGATCCCAGAGCGTGCTGAGTCACTGTGGGGGGGGAAGGGGGGGCGGCCAGGTCCCGGGAGACTCCAGCTGTTTGGGGTTGTATTCTTCAGCCCCGGTGTTTTTAGCTTCTCTGCTGGGCTGCTGACTTGCTGCTGGAGCAAAGTATCCAAACCTGTAGCGAAGCTCTCCCCGCAGAGACTGCTGTGATCACTCCCCACCCCCTCTCCCGTCTGCTCCCGTGCTCTCATTGCCGCTGCCCGCCGCCTGCGCCCGATCTAAAACCGTCCCAGCCCTCCAGTAAAGACAGACCTTTCTTGGCAAATCTCAAGGATGGTTTCTCTTGGTAACTATTTGTGGGTTTTTTTCAGTCAAGCATTGATTCAGAGGCTTGTAATGAAGTGGATAGCGAGAGAAAGCGCGGAGCTTATGCAGCTGTGAGCCTCCTCTCCGCCATCTTAACCGGAAGTCGTAACAATTTTTTAAAAGCTAAAAGAATTCAATTTGTATCCTATAGAAGAATGTTATTTATTTTTATTCTTGGTAAAAGCCTAATGCAAATTAATGAGGAGATGGCTTGCGAGCACTTAAAAGGTACAATAGCAATTGTTAAAAATTATCATGGTTCCACCATGCCCAAGAAGTCTGATTAATTCTTGGAGGAGTTGTTAATTGGTCCATCCTGAAAATAAATTTGGAATTTTGTGAAGAAAATAATTACAGTATGTCTATACTATTTGACTCAGAGATTCCTCTACTAGGCATATACCCTAAGGAGATTAATGACCACAAATAATGACCCCACATATGCCAAAATATTTAGGTCAGCAAAGGACTGAAAATAAAAGTACATGTCTTCTGATGGGGAAATTTCTAAACAAACTGTGATTCATAAATGTAATAGGATATGCCTGTAACATAATTTTTAGGATGGCTGCTGCAGAACTGAAGGGACCCCTGGGGACAGTTAGTCAAATCCCTTTTTCTTAAGGTCAAGAAACTTGCCCCAAATCATAGAGATTAATGAATAATGAGAGTAGAGAAACATGGGAAGAGGTACAAACTGATTCAAAATTAGAATGCAGAACCAGATAAATGATATACAACAACAAAATAAATGAAAGAAAGTAAAAACAAATAAAATTGAATTTTGAAATGATCATGACCAAGATTGGCTTCAAAGACATGCTATGATTCAATCACATCTTGGCAGAGACAAATATGGTTATAGAACTCTGGATATCATGGGAGACTTTTTCAAGATATCTTAATTAGTTTTCCTGAATTTTTCCCTCCTCTTTTAAAATTCTTTATTATAAAGAACATCTCTCTGGGAGAGGAAAATGAATGCCATCACTGGGACATGTAGATGATATTAAAAAAGCTATCAATGGCAAGGTATTTTTTTTAAAGGTCATGCTAGACTAACTTAATATACTGTCTTGACATGGTAATGAGAAAGGAAGATCACTCAAAAGTGGTAACAGTATACATACAGAAGTAAGTCTTTCTCTAATATTATGGCTATGGTTGAGATGGAGAGAGTGACAGTTAAGTCTGGTGGATTCAGAACTAAATGAATGTCTGATAAGAGTTGTACCCATGACTTCCTGTCCAGTGGCATGTTCCCTGGGCCTCCATTATTAACATTTCTATCCATAATATTAGTAGATAATAACAGTAAAAGTATTTATATATTGCCTACAATGTGTCAGGACCTGAGGACCAGGGGCCCTTTACACATACTATCTTATTGGATTCTCATAACAAGCCTGCCAAGTAGGTACTGCGATTATTCCCATTTTTACAGCTGAGGAAACTGAGGGGAAGTGAGTATTTGCCCAGGATATCATATTTAATAAGTGTCTGAGGCAGAATTTGAGCTCAGGTTTTCCTAACTTCAGGTCTGGCCCTCTCTCCATGCCATTCACAAAGCATGTTAAGGTACCACAACAACTCTGCCAGAAAGGTGCTATTATTATTAATACTTTGCAAATGATGAAACTGAGGCTCAGAGATATCTGTGATTTCTACAGCTAGCAGGTACCAGGGCACGCTTTGTACTGATATCTTCCTTATGCCAAGTCCAGCCCTCTCTCTGATGTAACACCGCCTCTCTAACAAGTGGCTTAAAAGAAGGCAGAGGGCACGTCTATCAAATCGGTGGATGAGACCATGCTAGGAGGGATAACTACCAGGCTGACGACTGAACCCAGATGCAAAAATGTCTCAACAGCTAAATCAAATCATGCCAAATTAAACAATGATATAAATGAAAGGTTCCAAAAACGAGTCCTGCCCATACAAGACGGGGTAGGAGTAGCTAAACAAGGGCTCCTATAGAAAAAGAGCTGTAGTTCCCAGAATTAACAGTGTCACATGATAGTCACCAAATGTGGGGTCAGAGACAATGTTTAAGAAAGAAAAAGGTAACAGTCCTGTGATACTCTTTCCTAATCAGGTCACATCAGGAGAAGTCAGCCAAGTATCTGAAGAGAGTATCCAGGATATGAAGAGCACAAGGATGCCAAACAAGAACCAAAGAAGAAGAAAGGATGCTTAGCTTCAAGAAGAGAATGTAGAGGAGAACCACTAGTCATCTATCTTCAAGTACGGAAGGGCTATCCTGGAGCCAGCTCTGTTCCTTTGGCCCAGGGAGCAGAAGTAGGGGAAAGCGGGATGTGTTACAGGGGAGCAGATTGAAGCTTCCAAACTCCAAGCCATCCAAGAATAGAATAGATGACCTTGAGAAACTGGGAATTCTGATTAAAAGGTTGAAAGAGAGAGATATTTTCAGGACTGTGTAATTACATAGTAAGAGCTATATACTTTTAATTGAATAATGGAGCATAGGGGAATAGGAAGAATGGATTAATGTTTTAAAATATTTTAACTGAAAAAATTAAACTAAAAGCTGTTTTTTAAAGAAGAAAAGCCATCACCCCATACTAAAAGAAGGTCAAAATGGATACATAATTTGGGCATAAAAGATGATACAATAAACAGATTAGGAGAGCAAGGAATAATTTACCTATCAAATATTTGGAGAAGAGAGGAATTTATGGCCAAAGAACTAGAGAACATTATGAAAGGCAAAATAGACAACTTTGATCACACTAAAAAGCTTTTGAACAAAAGCAACAGAAACAAGATTAAAAGGAAGTATAAAGCTGTGAAAAAAATCTTTACAGCCAGTGATTGTGATAAAAGTCTCATTTCTAAAATATATTAAGAACTGCATCAAATATGTAAGAATACAAGTCATTCCCCAATAGATATGTGATCAAAGGATATGAACAGACAAATTTTAGATGATGAAATTAAAACCATTTATAGTTATAGGAAAAAATACTCTAAATCACTATTGATTAAAGAAATACAAATTAAAACAATTTTGAGGTACCACCTCATACCTCTCAGACTGACTAAGATGATGGAAATTATAATGGCAATTGTTGAAGGGGCTGTGGGAAAACTGGTACGCTAATTCTTTGTTGGTGAAGTTGTGAAATGATCCAACCATTCTGGAGAGCATCTGGAACTATGCCCAAAGAGCTGTTGCATACTGTTTGATCCAGCAGTGCCACTACTGAGTCTGTATCTCTAGGAAATCATAAAGGAGGGAAAAGACCCACATGTGCAAAAATGTTTGTAGCAGCTCTTTTTGTGGTTGCAAATTGGAAAATGAGGGGATAGATGCCCATTCACTGGGGAATGGCTAAACAAGTTGTGGTATATGAAGATAATGGAATATCATTGTTCTATAAAAAATAATGAATAAGCTGATTATAGAAAGATTTGGAACAATTTACATGAACCGATGCTGAGCAAAACAACAGAACCAGGAATAAATTGTACACAATAACAGGAAGAATGGGTGATGATCAATTATGAAACCTTTAATTTTTCTCAGCAGTTTGATCTGAAACAATCCCAATAGACTTTGGACAGAAAATACCACCTGCATTCAGAAAAAGATCTAAGGAGATTGAATATAAATGCTATAACATTCACTTCCTTCTTCTGTTTTTTTTTTTTTTTTTTTAATTTCTCCCATGGTTTTTCCCTTTTGCTCTGATTTTTCTCTCCCAAGATGATTCATAAAGCAACGTGTTTTAAAAATAAACTTACTTAAAAAAAAAAAAAAAAGCAAAGTCATGGGTAATGTATTCAAATGAAAGCTAGACAAAGCATTTGTTAGAGATACTGCTGAACAGGTTGTTGGTCAGATATAGCCTGGACAAGAGCTCCTAAGACTCCTTCCACCTCTCAAGAGTATATAATTTTTCCATAACATCTAAGGGAATATGTAGAAAACTTTTATTTCCTTTTCAAAATCTGCATTTGTGTGTGAAATAATTTATATAATTGTCTAATAGTGTATTTCTGTCTATTACAAAGAATAGAAGAGAAAAATGATAAACACAATATAGATGGGCTTTCTTGTCAATGTTACCATGATACCTTGATTTCCACATTCCTCTTCTCATTAATTACTCATTTACCATTTCTTTTTTATTCTTTTTACTTTCATCTTATCAAAGGCAAGAAAAACCCTGATACTTATATCTACTTCCAAGAATCTATCAGTACTATAACCAAATAAGAAGCAAATTGCTTTGGTTTAGTTCTTTTGCATGTGCATATCTAAATGTGGACATGGTGAAAAGTAGAAATAATTCTGGCTGGGTGAACACAGGGAAGGTATTACTCAAGTTCTCATCCCCTCTTGTCCTCATATGGAATGCTCTCCAACTGCATAGCATGTGCCATTCTGCAATGACAGTGTTCTTCACTAAGGTAGTACCAACAGTAATGAAATGACAAGTCTATAAATAAATTTTTAAATTTAAAAATTATACATAAGGTTTCACTGGTATTTCTAGGTATTATGTTTTAGAGATTTCTAGGAAAAGGAAAATTCTCAATAGACTTCTGATTAAAGTGATGTGAAATGTCAGATTGGACACCAGAAATAATTATTAAAATGAAAATCACAAGATAAGTGTTTTGTGTAATTTCTTTTGTTCGGTTTAGGACTGTACAGAAAGATAACCAGACCAAGAATATCAGATTTCAAATTACTCTCTAAGCCAGTCATCAATCAAGAACAATTTGGTACTAATTTAAAAATAAGAGGCCAATTAGTCAAATGAATTAAGTACACAAAATATAGAAACAAATAAACCTAGGAACCTAGTATTTGATAAATCAAAAGGCTCAATTACAGATGTAAGTATCTCACTATTTGACAAAAACTGTTGGAAAAACTGGGCAGTATTATGGCAGAAATCAAGTTAGACCAACTTCTTAACATCACATACCAAGTTTTGCTCCTAACTGGATATACGGCCAAGACATATAAAAGATCATATTCTAACAAAGGAAGAAAGTGCCTTTCAGATTGTTGTAAGGGGCAATGACCAAAAGAGAGAGGTAACCAATGACCAAAAGGTAAAATGGGAAAACTTTAGATTACATAAAATTTACAAGTTTTTGTGTAAGCAAAGCCAATGTAGCTAAAATGATAAGAGAATCAACAAGGGAAAAAAATCTTTGCGGCAAGTTTCTCTGCTAAAAGTGTCATTCCAAAGTATATAAAGAAAGGATATGAATAGATAGTTCTCAAAAGAAGTTATTTAAGTATATCAAAGCCTAAACCTATTGGCCACATATTAACATAGAAAACCACAAATTGACATTGATGTTGTATTGTATTTTTAAAAACATTTCCCAATTATATTTGAATCTGATTTAAGCTATACTCTAAAATAACAAATCATATTTTAAAAAATGTATCAAATCACTAAAAACTGGAGAACCATAAATTAAAGTAATTTTAAGGTTTCAACTCACATCCATGAGTTTGGTAAAGCTTACAAAAAGGGAAAAGGACAAATATTGAAAACTGACACATTAACACAATGCTGATAAAGTTGAATTGGGCTCGTTATTTTGGAAAGCAATTTGGGACTATATCCAAAAAAGTGCTATCTATTTGACTACACTCCAAAGATATTAAAGGAAGAGAGAAAAGACAGTGGCCCTTTTTCTAGGGGAAAAGAACTGCAAATTGACTGGCTGCCCTCAGTTAGAAAAGGACTGAACAAATTCTGAGACATAAATTGTAATGAATATTATTGTGCTATAAGATGACTAAAGGGGCGGGTTCTAAGACCAGCATGAACTGTTGCCAAGTGGAGTCAGGAAAACAAGTCGTGCAATAACAGCAACATTGTAAAGAGGAACAACTCAGATCTCTCAGCAGTATAAACACAAACCATGATTTCATGATCTCTGCTTCCCTACCTCCTGTGAGGCAATAGAATCAAAGTAGAATGAGGCATACAATTGATATAAGGAAAATTATTTTGCTTGATGATGCTTACTTATCAGAAGGACTTTGTTTTTCTTTTTCTTTTTACAACTGTGGATAGGAGTGGGAAGGAAAAAAAATAAATGCTTGTTAATTGAAAAATAAATTCTAAAGTTTAAAACTTCCACAAATTAGTTCTGTTAGCGCCTGACTCCTCAGAAACTAAGGTAGGTAGATAGACAAAAGCTTCATGGGAGATGATTTTCAATGGGAGACTGGCATTTGTATTTTTAACGGGAAATTAAGACAAAAGAATTTCTTTAAAAAGTAGAAGGGGCTTAGTTAGCTAAATACAAGAAGAAAACCAAAAGAGGAAAATCTGGCAAAGAGATGGGAACCTAAGTTTCCAGATTATGCTCACGAAAAAGTAAATCAACAGTAATCATCTAATAGGGAATCTTTTAACTTAGTCAACCACAGAAGAAAAATTAATGAAAATAAAGTCTAAAGTTATTACAATAAAATTGAGATACCACATGGTGGGAGGAAAATCCATGACAGGTATGTGATGATGGTGCAGTGGATAGAGAACCAGCCCTGAAGTCAGGAGGATCTGAGTTCAAATGTGGTCTCAGATACTTAACACTTCCTAGCTGGTGATCCTGGGCTGAAGTCACAACCCCAATTGCCTCAGGAAAAACAAAACAAAAAACAAAAACAAAAACAAAAAACCCTCACTTCACCTCTTAACATTCTTCTCATATCTTGACAATGCAAAAGTGGAACAATGATACACTGATACAGAGGTAGCTGCAGCCTTGGTGACAGGTGACATAACCCTGCAAAACTGATGAAGCAGGAAGAGCTGAAGCATATCCAGCAAACAAGAAGCAAAGAAAGGAATCACAAGGGCCTCTATCAGACATAGCTATGACATTGGCAAATTTCTCTCACATACTGGTATACATAGAAGTTAGAGCAAGAGCTTTGGTGGATATCATTTACAACAAGATGGGGTACAGAAAAACTTCCTAATACAGCCTTTTATGTTTCCTTTTGGCTCCACAATACACTAATACACTAAGAGTTAACATCAAAGCCATGAAAAGCAAGGGAAACTGACTTAACTTGGTCACTGCACCAAACATGCAATCACAAAACTTACCTTTGGTTGTATTCCAATTGTCCCATGGATATTAAACTTAATAAGAGTGAAAGACAGAAATAAGACCTATGATTTCACTGGTAGGGAACTTCTAGATAAAGTCTCTCAGGCCCTCATAGCCAGGACAGGTCAGAGAAGGAGGATTAGAACACAGGCCTGTTCTGATGTCAGCACTCTGACCTCTCCTAAACATGCTTCTCCTAACTCAATAAAAATGACATGATACTGAAAATTTATAGGGCACTGTAAGAGTTGCAAATGCTTTATACAAATTATCTCATTTGATTCTCAAAATATACAGATGAGTAAACTATCTTGGCCAGTGTCACACAACAGCTAACTGTATGAGGCAGGATTTGAATTTAGGAGTTCTTGTCCTTTAAGTCCGGCCCTCCATCTCCTACACCAGGGCTTCTTAAATTTTTTCCACTCATGACTCCTTTTCACTTGAGAAATTTTTACATGATCTCAGGTATGTAGGCATATAAAATAGGGATACATATCAAACATTTATTGATAATAAATCATAATTCTGCAACCTCCACATTTAGTTATGAGACTCCAGAAGGGATTACAACCTATAAGTTTAAGAAGCTGGATCCTATACCAAAATGCCTCCTTCATTAAAAACTATTTCATTCTATTTTATTCTTCACAGCCTCTCATGCTCCAGAGGAAAACCTTTTCCCCTTGCTCCTTACTCACAATTGGCAGATCTATAGAAATGGTTTTCAGTTAGGTAACATCTCTGCACGGAAGCTTTCCTCATTCTCTTTAGCAGGAAGTGATTCCTTGCTTACTCTGCTTAAATTCTCTGATGCTACTATCAAATCCTAACTTGTGTTTATTATGACCTCCCTCTTGAAGGCAGGCTAAAATGGTTTTTTTATTTTTCTGCTCTCAAGGTCTTGTTTCTAATAGAAATTAAACAAAATGTTTTTCTTTCCCCAGCTAACTTGCTGCCCATTCTGTTCTAAAGCAGCATAAAAAACAGGACCAGGAGGTCAGCATTCTGGCTCCAGCTTTGCCAATATCCTTTTGCACAAAATGCTAAGCTTTCCTGGGTTTATTTCTTTACCTGTAAAATGAGGACAAACATTTTATGACTATGGTTTGCTACCTTTCTCAGCACTTTATATACTTTTGATATCAATATCAATTGATACCAATGGATCTTTTCATGCTAGGTACTTTATATGCTCATTAGCCTGTTTTCTCTTTAAATTTATCACTTCCAGTCCTCCTCAACCTCTCATTCCTTTTTTTTTTTTAATTTTTATTTAATAATTACTTTATATTGACACTCGTTTCTGTTCCGATTTTTTTTTTCCCTCCCTCCCTCCACCCCCTCCCCTAGATGGCAAGCAGTCCTTTATATGTTGGATATTCAACCTCTCATTCCTAAGAGTCAAACTTCCCTTTTAGATATGTACAATAAAGTCATTGCTTCTGCAATTGGTATTTCCATTACTACTGAAGACACTTCTACTTCAACTTTCTATAACCACCAACAAACACACCTAATTCCTTCCTTTCTTTTAAAACTAAGCAATGACAGCTAGGGGTAACTCTTTTCTACTGACTCAAGGCAACAAATTATTACATTTTAAAAAGTTGTTTCAAATCACATTAAAAAAAAAAAAAAGAATCCTCTTTATTCACACTAGCATCTAGATGACTGAGTGGAGAAAGTGCCTAGAGAGCCAGACCTGAAGTCAGGAAGACTCATCTTTCTGACTTCAAATCTGCTTTAGACAATTACTATTGACACTCGTTTCTGTTCCGATTTTTTTTTTTCCCTCCCTCCCTCCACCCCCTCCCCTAGATGGCAAGCAGTCCTTTATATGTTGGATATTCAACCTCTCATTCCTAAGAGTCAAACTTCCCTTTTAGATATGTACAAAAAAGTCATTGCTTCTGCAATTGGTATTTCCATTACTACTGAAGACACTTCTACTTCAACTTTCTATAACCACCAACAAACACACCTAATTCCTTCCTTTCTTTTAAAACTAAGCAATGACAGCTAGGGGTAACTCTTTTCTACTGACTCAAGGCAACAAATTATTACATTTTAAAAAGTTGTTTCAAATCACATTAAAAAAAAAAAAGAATCCTCTTTATTCACACTAGCATCTAGATGACTGAGTGGAGAAAGTGCCTAGAGAGCCAGACCTGAAGTCAGGAAGACTCATCTTTCTGACTTCAAATCTGCTTTAGACAATTACTAGCTATGTGACCTGGGCAAGTTACTTCACTGTTTTGCCTCAGTTTCCTCATCTGTAAAATCAGCTGGAGAAGAAATGGCAAACCACTCTAGTAACTTTCCCAAGAAAACCACAACTGGGATCACAATAAGACATCAATGAAATGACTGACCAAATAACAACAAAATGATTTGGTTGTGATTATCTCACTCATCAAAGAAGTCCCAAAGGAAGGATGCAGCAGTGACATTCTTATACTGCTGGGCCTAAAGAGCAATGTTCTGGTGCCAGTCAAAATCTATAATCCTATATTAAGCCCCAAACGGATTATCATTTAACTACTTGAAAGAATTCAAAAGGGACAAGTTGAGATATTTTGGAAAGCCAACCACAAACCATTAATCATATGCTCTGTATATCAAGAGCCTAAATTTTCAAATTAATCATGTGATCCAGAATACTGGCTCTCAGGAGAAATAGCATTTCTATACTGCCTTATTTAGTACTATGCTACTGATTTCATGTGGAGAAAAGGCTAAATACTACCTAATTCAATCTTTTTTAAAAAGGCAAATGGAGATTATGAATGGATTTTATATCTGCACTTCAACTATAAAGAAAATAATGCCATCCTAAAAAAATCAATCTGCTATAAGGAGAAAGTATGATTCTCTCAGAAATGAGGAGGAGGGAAGAACAAGATGGATTGAGAGAGGAGCACTACAAGCTGCAAACTGACTACCTCCAAAGAACAACATACTATGGTACTGAGAGAAATCATTCTTCTTCATAAAAGACAGCTCAAGTGAATGGAGTCAGCTGGCTTCCTTCTGTGATCAAGGACTTCACTTACCAGGCTTGTAATCAGATGTCAAATCTTCCAAACTCATAAAGCAACATAGAGGGAGAAGGAGAGACTCATACGATGACAGGGCCTGGAAATCTATCAACACCTGTCAATCTGTTAACCATAGAGGACTTGTATGTCTATTGTATCACCAATAATGTCAAATTATTATATCACCAATAATATCAAAGTGAAGTCATAGGTCATGAAGAACTTCAGAATGAACAAACTCTGGTTGCCCCACCTCTATCAAAATAAATATGCGATGAATACTCAAGCAAAATAACATCCTAATTATAATACTGCTAACCTATCATCCCAACTCTTAAGAGTATTTGAATTATTGTTACTAAGCAAAAATAATGAATATTAGAATGGTCACTGTCAAAATGCTCCCTAATGACACATCAAAAATATAAGCAATCTAGGAGATATTTTCCTGAAAAAGAGTGGGTAATTTATAATAGAAGCTAATTAAGACCAAGGAAGGTTGGGGGATAGGTTTACAGATGAAAGAGACCTTAGAATTAATTTATTACTGGAGTTCTTAACTTTTATATCATCAACTTCCTTGGCAGTCAGCCAAAACCTATGGGCCTGCATCAGAATATTTTTAAGTGCATAAAACTACAAAAGAAACCAACTAAATGCAGCTATCTAAATATTACTTAAAATTTCACAAGTGTCAAGTTAAGAATGTATGATTTCTTTACAAAACAGTCTTATTTTATACAAGTATATTAAGGTCCAAAGAGGATGAGTCACTTTGGGCCCTCATCTCTTTATTTGTAAAATAACATGACTACTAAGGTCTCTTCCACCTTTAAATCTACTGTCCTGTTAGAAGAGACAATAAATAACTATACTGTACATAATATATAGTTGGGTTTACAAGGACAAAAAATCCTTATATAATAGCCAAAATAGGAATCACAAGCCTCTGCATATATGACTAGGTTAGTCCTCTGTCAGGAGGGAACTAGCCTCCAGGACCACTGATCATAGTGGAAGCCTTTCAGTCAGGTAGAAGCTAACAAAAGGTAGAAATGCTGCCACCTTGTATTAATGAATAACATTTGAAGACCTTTATTTTAATCAGCTTGTTTAATACACCTACATGATATATTCAAATGGTAGTTCTTAGATCAAGAGACTAAAAGGGAAAAGTAATTTGGAGCTCAAAATTCCTTATAAAGGATAACGAGGAATAACAACTGCCACTTACGTAGTAATTTAGTGTAAACAAAGCATTCTTCTCCTGATCTTTTAAGTAATAGAAATATCATTATCCATATTTCATAGAAGAGGAAACTAAGGATGGTCACACAGTTAAGTGCTGGATTTGCATCTAAGCTTGGTTTTCTTTGCAGTATCCTAAATGACCAGTAGCTTCATTATAACTAGAGATGGAATGCTGAAGACATGATAGTTAACACTTTAGACATCTACTAAAGATAACCCTCTCCATCACAGAAAAGGTTCTAAGAAGTGCTAGATACTTGTCAAGATGAACATCAACAGGTGAAAATCAAGTGTTGCCCCAAGAGTCATTAAGAGTAGAGATGGACCAATATATGCTGGATATTTACCGATCTTTGGCTGTCTGATTTAAACCTCAGGATTCATTGTGATTCAGCTGGAGATGAAAGTATTTTTGGGGAACTGAAGGCTCTTAAAGCAAAAAAGACAATCAAAATTATATGGAATCAAAACACTTTTTCTTTTTTTCAGTTTTATTGAATGCTAGTACATATGGAAGGACAGTAAACAAACCTGCAAAATGAAGAGGCAGGGAAACTTGTGGCTAAAAATAATGTAAAGAGAATGGATTACATTTAAAAAGTTAATAAAAATTATCTATGGTACAGTAAAAGATCAAGTATCTTTATCTTCTGGGGACAATCAATTTACAAACTTTTTTCAATCTTGATCAAGTATCATGGACTATTTTGTATACCCTTAGTTTCTTCTAGATGACTCTTCCTATCTGTCTTAGATTCCCTCTCCTCAAAAAGCTTCTTTATTTTCTTTTGGCCTACCCATCTCTCCTAGTGTCCTGCCTAAATATTTCTGCCATACTCCCAATTTAATCTACTACTTTATCTCTGTCTGATTTTTTATTTTTCTCCTAAGTTAAACTGACTAGATTCACCTCCCACTCCCTATTTCTATAAGTACCCTTAGTACCTTGCTGACTATTTTGGTTACTGCCTATGGAATGTTTCTCTGACTTTTATCCCTGGTCTTCCAACTATATAAATTTTGTGTTAAGAAAATGGACTATCTTATCTAAAATAACTACTTCAAAGGCAAACTGTCTATTAGAAAACTATTTACCCAGTAGGGCACTTGTAAGAAAAAAAATGTAATTCTCTGTGCACACAGTACTTCATTAGTTAGAAAAATGTCATTTATTGAGACCTTTATTTCATTTAAGATTAAAAAATTCAGAGAAAGGCAATTCAAATAAATTAAGTACTGCTTCATTGATTCCACTGACATTCACTTTCCACAAAAGGTTTTACTTTTTTTCTAAATCTTCTTAGAAGTGTTGATATGTAGAAGAAAAGAAATTTAATTGGTGCCTAAATAAATTGATGAGATGATGTCTCAGAAGGTAACCACAGACTCCCCCTCCTCCAGTGTTTGAATTGTACAAAAAGTATCAGAAACTAGTATTTTATGATGTCCCATTTATAGCAGCATATTTACCAAACAAGTAAATTTAGTGCCCTACCTAGAAACAAAACATCTATCATTCATGGTTGTTCACAAATCTTAACTCATACACACTAATTGAGCTGGAAAAAAAAAATTGTCAGTCTTACTGTCTTCAACTGGAACACTATCGACAATATAATTTTGAACCACTAAATTCATACACCAAACAATGGGAAAAACAAAACCCCTGAAAAGTCATTAACATAACTTATTGCCAGCCTGGGGGAGAGTTTGGACAGAGAAAAAATTAGATAACAGTTCATGATTTATTCCACATACACAAAAGCTTCTGCAACTCAAATTGAGGGATATGAATACTCTGATGTGAAACCAACTCAAGAGAACTCAACTTTTCTGATACAAAAAATGGGTTATTTAGAATCAATTCAATGAATGCTTATCAAATATCTAATATGTGGAAGACACTGTGTTGTATGAACTAAACAGAATAAAAATATAAATTAAACACAATCCCAACCTCAGTTGAGATCTCAGTAGAGCATATGATTCATTAGGAAGGAGTATATACAAAAATGTGTACAAAATTAAATGTAGGGTGTACTTCACTTTAATAGCTTAAATTTTAACATTAAGTTCAAACAGCTTAAAATTATGCTCATTCTTTTGGGATAGCTTTTGATATGTAAAGACCCAAGAAAAATTATCTTCAAAGTATATGTGATTCCCTACTTTTAAGGCACTAAAACATTCAGTAGTATAGTATCCTCTTCCTTCCACTTATTCAATCCTCAATTTTTTGCAATCTGGGTTGCTTACCACACCACAACTTTTTGAAACCATTCTCTTTAATGTTCATACTTAAAACTAAATCCAAATACAATTATTTAGTAGTCATACTCCTTGATATCTGTACTGCAGAGGATGGATATCTTAGGTATATTACTAACTATGACAGTGAGCAAATTTAATATCTTGGAATCCTGTTTCTTCATAGATAAAATGCTGAAATTTAAAACTAACTAGTGTGATCTGTTTATTCTTTGCTCTTAGTCCTTGTGATTATCTTTGTGGTCCTCTGTCTTAACTTGGAATAAGAGAATGTAGAAGCATGGCCATTTAT
This sequence comes from Antechinus flavipes, assembly GCF_016432865.1. Classification (NCBI taxonomy): domain Eukaryota; kingdom Metazoa; phylum Chordata; class Mammalia; order Dasyuromorphia; family Dasyuridae; genus Antechinus; species Antechinus flavipes. Next base: position 85,829,923 of record NC_067400.1, read on the forward strand.
ATTATTTAATATATTTTTCTTCTTAACTCTTCACTGACTTTAGTTTTAGTGCTGATTCAAAGATCACCTTTCTTGTTTGATGTATGCCATCTTACTCAAAGCACTTGTCATCTTAAGTAATTCACTACTGGTGCTGTCTAGCAAAACTTGCTATCAATTTAGGGTTTTGTTTTTTTTTTTAAATAGATTCAGTTCCCTATAATGGATTTATATTAGGCATATTTTAAATTTAGTTTTTTACTTTTTAATTGGTGTTATATTGTTGGATGTTCCCATACATTTTTAACATAAATTTATGTTTTCTGATAGTATAATACGTCTGTTATTTGTTTTGATTTTAAATAGATTTTATAATTTCATAATGACTTTTAACTAGCAGTAAATAAAATGGATGTTATAAATGTGCCCAATGGCAGCATTTGGTAATTGTTATGTTTATTTCAAAAAATGCTTTCCTTTGTCCTATTCTTAGAAATCCTTCAATATAGACAGACAGCCTTCTTTTGCAGATGAAACTGGGAAATGATTGGCCATTAAAGAAGGATTTAATTTACCCACGATTACAAAGTTATTGTTAGAACCATGTTAAAACTTAAGCTTTCCCTTTTTAAATTTAAATATTCTCAATGAACAAAAATTTATTCTTTCCCAATCAGTTCCCAATAAAAAAGAATTCAAGTTTTCTCAACTCTTAGCATAAACTAGACCACACAGCAAATGTACTTCACATGACCCTGACAGTACAACACTAAATTTGTATAGCACTTTACCATTTACAAAGAATTTGCAAATACATTAATACCTTTGATTCTCACAACAACCCTATGAAGTAGTCATCAAATTCCTTAATAGATGTGTCCCCTGGAAAACTGTGTATAAACCAAATTTTGTGAAATGAACAATTTTAAGAACTCCCTATTTCAAAGAAGTCTAATATCATTTACAAAGTGTAGACACCCTTTCTTTGTAAAGCAGATAACCATCCCTTCATTTGTTTTATAAAATTGTGGCAAATTTTAAAGTCTACATAAATATCAACATTTATTATTTATTCAGATTTGAGGATTTTCTTAGAAGCATGTCACACCAATAACTTAAAACTAGACTAATTCTGACTAATTGGAACTTGTCCCCTAGAGCAAAGTAATGATCTGCTTTAACCACAGTATAGTTTTAAAGAAATACTGTCAATCAGTACTTTAAATATGTTCATCTATGAAAGTAACAGGCTAAACAAGTAGGTGGTCAATCTATTTAACTAAAACAAAATGAGCATGAAAGTCAGTGAGGCTAGTGCACAGAAGACTTAGTCTTGGAATCAGGACATCTGGGGTTTAGGTCCTACTCCTAAAACATATTGGGTATGTGACTACAAGTAGGCCATAGCACTTTGCCTCTCAATGGCACAGGCAAGTCTTTAAGATTCAGAATAATCATGGATCTAAATTCGTAAGGAATTTCTTTAGCAGTTGTTCCCAATCAATTAATGAAATCACAGTTCTAAATAAAAAAGTCTGATTAGAGAAATGCATATTAAAACAACTGAGATACCACCTCACCCCTATTAAATTGACTAAAATGATAAGAAAACATCATGATAAATGTTGGAAGGGCTCTGGAAAACTTATACACCTAATTCATTGCTGGTGGAGTTATGAAATGATCTAGCCATTCTGGAGAGCAATTTGGAACTATGCCTAAAGGACTATCAAAACTGTACATACTCTTTGATCTAGCATTGTCATTACTGAGTCTGTATCCCAAAGGATCATAAAAGAGGGAAAAGAACCCACACATGCAAAATAGTTGGTAGCCTTTTTTTTTGCCATGGCAAGGAACTGGAAACTGAGTGGCTGGCCATCAAATGGGGAATGGTTGAATAAGTTATGGTATATGAATGCAGTGGTATATTATTGTTCTATAAGAAATGAACAAAACAAAATAAAAATGACAATCATATCTAAATCTAATTATTCAGTGTCATACTAATCAAACTACTAAAAAATTACTTTATATAGCTAGAAAAAAATAGTAACAACATTCATCTGAAAGAACAAAAGATGAAGAATAGCAAGGGAATTAATGGGAAAAAAATTGTAAAGGAAGGTAGTCTAGTCATACCAGATCCAATGCTATAAAATGGCAGTCATCAAAACCATTTGATACTGGTTAAGAAATAAAGTGGTGGATCAGTAGAATAGGTTGGGTACACAAGAAACAATAGTCAATGACTATAGTAATCAAATGTTTAATAAACCCAAAGACTCCTACTTCTGGGATAAGAAAGAACTCAACTGTGTGATAAAGACTGCTAAAGAAATTAAAAAACAGTATGCTAGAAACCAGGCATTGACCAACATCTAACACTCTACACTAAAGTAAGATAGAAATGGAATCATGGTTTAGACATAAAGGACAATACAATAATAGTCTACCTGTAAGATCTTTGGGAAAGGAAAGAATTTTAAAGCTAAAGAAAAACTAGAGAACATTATAAACTACAAAATGGATAATCTTGATTACATTAAATTAAAAAGGTTTTGCACAATCAAAACCAATGTAGCTAAGATTAGAAGGAAAGCAGAAAGCTGGGAAACAATACTTTACTGCCAATGTTTCTAAAAAATGGCCTCATTTCTAAAATATATAAAGAATTGACTTAAATTGATAAGAATACAAGTCATATTAATACATATTGGTGGAGTTGTGAAGTGATCCACCCATTCTGGAGTGCAATTTGGAACTATGCCCAAAGGGCTATAAAACTGCATATCCTTTGATCCTGCAGTGTCTCCATTGGGCCTGTATCTCAAAGAGATACTTTTAAAAAATTTTATTTATTTTTAATATCTGTTGCTTTATGAATCATGTTGGAAGAGAAAAATCAAAAGCAAAAGGGAAATACGATAGGTGAGAAAAAAAAAAAAAACCAGAAAAAAAGAAGTGAACATAGTATGTACTGATTTACATTCAATCTCCATAGTTCTTTTTCTGGATGCAGCATGTTTTATCCAAAATCTACTGGGATTTTTTTGGATACAGAGATCATAAAAAAGGGAAAAGAATCCACATGTGCAAAAATGTTTGTGGCAGCCCTTTTTGTAGTGTCAAGGACCTGAAAACTGAGTGGATGCCCATCAGGAATGGCTGAATAAGTTATGATATATGAATGTAATGGAATATTATTGTTGTATAAGAGATGATCAGCAGGAGGATTTCAGAAAAGACTAGCGGGATTTGCATGAACTGGTGCTAAATGAAGTGAGTAGAACCAAAAGAACATTGTACACAGCAATGACAAGATTATGTGATGATCAATTGTGATGGCAGTGGCTCTTTTCAACAATGAGGTGATTCACGCCAATTCCAATAGATTTGTGATGGAGAGAGCCATCTGCATCCAGAGAGAGACAACTATGGGGACTGAATATGGATTACAACATAGTATTTTTCAACTTTTTTTGTTGTTGTTTACTTGCTTGCTTTTTTTCCCTCTTTTTTTTTTCTTTTTGATTTAACTTTTTCTTATGCAGCATGATAAATGTGAAATATGTTAACCTATATTCACTACCTATATTGCTGTAGGGAAATAGGGAGATGGGGAAGGAGGAAGAAAAATATGTAATGCAAAGTTTTTGCAAGGGTGAATGTTAAAACTATCTTTAGTCTTTAAAAGACTATTATAGAAGAAAAAAAAAGAATACAAGTCATTCCCCAATTAATAAATGGTCAAACGATATGAAAAGACAACTTTTATATGAAGAAATTTAACCTATTTCTAAGCATATAAAAAAATTCTAAATCACTCTCGATTAGAGAATTGCAATTTAAACAACTTTGAGGTATCACTTCATACTTCTCTGATTGGGTAAGATGACAAGATAATGATAAAAGTTGGAAGGGATGTGGGAAAACCAAGATACTAATGCATTGTTGGTAGAAGTGTGGAATGATCCAACTATTCTGAAAAACAATTTGGAACTCTGCCCAAAGGGCTAAAACTGTGCATACCATTTGATCCAGCAGTTTCATTACTGGGTCTGTAGTCCCAAAGAGATCATAAAAAAGGAAAAAAGATCTACATGTCCAAAAATGTAGCATCCCTTTTTGAAGTGGCAAGAACTGGAAATGGAGTGGATGACCATCACTTTGGAATAGCTGAATAATTTAAAATATATAAATATAATGAATTATTATTATTCTATAAAGAATGATAAACAGGATGATTTCAGAAAAGCCTTACATAGAAAGATTTACATGAATTGATGCAAAGTGAAATGAATAGAACCAGAACAATACTGTACACAAGAACGCAAAATTATGTGATGATCAATTACCATGTATTTAGCTCTTCTCAAAAATACTGTGGTCCATGACAGTTTCAATAGATTTTGTATGGAAAATGTCATCCGCATCTAGAATGAGAACTATTGAGACAATATGGATTCAAACATACTATTTTCATCTTTTTTCTGTTTGTTTGCTTTTTCTTTCTCGGAGTTTTTCCTCCTTTTTGGTTTGCTTTTCCTTTCACAACATAATATGCAAATATATTTAAAATGATTGTATATGCATAACCTATATACCTTTTGCTTGCTGTCTTGGGGAAGGAGGAAATGAGGGAGAGAGGGAGAAAAAATTTGGAATACAAAGTCTTACAAAAATGAATGTTGAATGCTTATTAGAAAGTAAAATACTAATAAGAAAAAAGTTATTACACCCACTATATATATTGTCATATTTCACTGATACAGTTGATTTTGAAGAACTGATCCCCCCCCCCCTTTTTCTTTTTTGTTCTATTTCAAGGGATGGTTCTTTGAATAAGGAATAGGAGAAGAATGTATTTGGAAAAAATATATTTGGAAAAAAAGTGATAAAAACCCCAAATGATATAATCTTTAATTCTAACTAGAATTCTTTCACATAAATAGAACGTCTTCGATAATGATCACTGATCACAACTTCTACTTTCTTACCCAATGTAATCCTTGTCTATATTGCCACAAAATCATCTCTAATAGATCTATCCAACAAGCTGGACTCTTCCTTTAAGTCTTTAGAATTTCAAAAGTCCCAGTTCCACATGTGAAACTCATTATTATCCCTCATTTTTCTTGTGTGATTGGTCCACCTCCATTTATGGGTAAGACATGTTCTTGATAATCTTTTTATACCACCTCTTTCACTCAAATCATTATTGGAAATGTGATCAATGCTGCTCAGAGATCAGCATTCACATAAAATCACTGGAAGAATACTAGTATTAAGAAGATGGCTTTTCTGTGTGATAGTTCAAAGATCCTTAAAAATTCAGTGTAATTTCCCCAACACAATCAAGCACATTTCCCCCCTCATGTTTATGTCCAGACACAGCTTGATAACTCATCTGTAGCAGGTACACTCTGTGAATGGATGTATTTACCTTAATGGATTATCTATTTAGATATGCATCTGATAACTGGGCAGTGTGTATTCTTCATACATTTGATTATTCCTGTGTGGACTGCTAAATCAAGTGAACTTTTTTGGACTGCTCCACATCATCCAGTGGAGATAAAATAGTAATCTGGGGCTTGACACAATGAGTACAATGTCATATGTAAATAGAAGCAGATAGGAGACCTCACCATCTAGAGGGAATTCCGTGTCAACCTTTTCTAAGAATTACTCACCCTGTTTTATACTTTGATACTGATGACCAGATAGTTGAACAAAATTATTTCTGTAACTATATGTCAAGGAATGCTGGCAGATCTTAATACATGTATGGGAGATACCTTAATGGAATAATGACTTTAAGACTATAGTTTGCCCTATAAATGAAAGAAAAAGCATTTATTAAGCATTTACTATGTGCGAAGTATTTGTTAAGCACCAGGGATAACAAAAACAAAGTTCTTACAAGGCGCTTACATTACAATGGAGAAAAGAAGACAAAGCAGACACTTGCCTGACTGGCTAGGGGTTATGAAGTGATGGGGATGGCTGGCCTTTTCTCCAGTGAGGATACTTCCCTGGATGATGGCTTTCAAAAGATCATGTTGAAAGCATGGCTAGTGGTTGGGGATAAGGGGGAGAATGTATGCTGTGATTCTCAGAGCTTTTGAGTTCATCTGCTCAATGGTAGATGGTCAGCAGTTACTGCCAAGAGATGTGGTCGTGGTGCATCTACTCCCCACAGGGGGAACCCTGAAACTGCCCTTATGGGCAGTTAAATAGTTTCATTAAGATTAGCCCAAGACCACTCCCTACTTAGCTGGAACTTAAGTGATCTCATTTAGCTGGAGATCTGGACCTGATATTTCTATTAAGTAGCTGGCTGCACTTTCTATTGAGCTGAAAATTAGTCCAGGACCACTCCTACTTAGCTCATATTTAGGTGGTCTTATTCAAATGGGAGGCCTGGAGGCAGTGACAACATTGAAGTAATTTCATTCAATTGAAACTTCAGGCTCAGATTTCCTATTTAAAGGGCAATTTTGGGCTCATTTCTTTGCAGAGGCCCCAAAGCAGGACCACACCTTGTCAAGGAACCTCTCCTTGGCATAGCTGCCTGTCAGGACCCCTGCCTTCTGAGAAGACATTCTTTTCTCAGTGTTAACACTTCTGTTTATGTCTCTGTCAGGATTTCTCTGCTAGAACCTTTATCTCTCTGCCAGGACTTTGTCACTTGGAAGTCAGTCTTCCTAGCAAAAACTGACTTCTCTCACTGCCAATAAAACTTCCCTTTTGCCATCCAAACTTTTCGGGTTTGTGAATTCTTTCACATTGGACCTGCACTGACAAAAGAGGGGTTCCCACAACTCTCTACACTGCCACTAACGGCATCATTTGGTTCTCTAACCACATCAGGCTCTGATTTCCTTTCTTTTTGTTTGGATTAGTATGACAGACTCCTAACTTGCCTTCTTGCTTTCAGGCTCACCCCCCTCCAATACAGCTTAAATTGTCCTACCAAAACCATCTTCCTAATAATGCACTGCTCTGATTCTTCCCCCTTCCCTGCTTCCCATGCAGATGTTATCTACTATCTGCAGAAAAAAAAATATGACGTAACCATCCACAATTTGATATCAAGCTACATTTCCAGATATACTTTATACTTGTACCTTTCAGACTTTCCAACCAAAGAAGACAAGACACTGTTCCTGTAGCTTTTCCTAGCTTTCTCCCTCTGCTCTCACACCATTTACTGAGCCTGTCCCTAAATAATTCCAGTTATAACCTTTACATACACTATTCCTTCACCTTTCCTACCCATGTTCAAGGATTAAGTTTCTTTCCTACTCTCCCAAACTCTTTGCAGGAGACTTCCTCACCTCATCTACCCAACAGAAAACAATTAAATTTTTTTTCAGGGTTCTTTGAAGTGCTCCTAAGCACTGAAGATATTCTTGCTTGTGTTATAATAAAATTACTTATGTCTTTGTTTTTATTTCTACACTATAATGTTAGCTTCTTGAGGGCAGAAACCGTATTTTCCTTAATTCTGTAGATACCCCAGCAAAATAACAATAACCACAAGAGCAATAATAATAGCCAGCATTTATTTAGCTTTTTAAGATTTGTATAGTGCTTTACAGAAACAAAATCATTTTAATCTCAACAATGCTGGGAGGCAGGTGTAATGATTATCCTCATTTTATAAACAAGAAAACTGAAGCAGAAAGAGGTTATGTAATTTGCTTAGGGTTACCCAGAAGAGTTTGGAACCATATCTGAACTCAGGTCTTTCTGATTTCAAGACCTCTGTTACTATGGTGACATTTAGCTGCCCTGAACACTGTTCTTACACACAGAAAGCATTTAGCAAATTTTTGTTGAATTGAATATAGTCTTTTCCTATGTTAACTATGGAGTCCAGCAACTTGTCATTAGTAGTAAATTCAATGCAGTATACACAATTTTACAAAGTTTATAAAATAGCAAGGAAACGTGTTCAATGTTACTCTTTTTCCATTTTGAATATTAAAATGCAAGAATCTGAAGCAGCACCCTTTAAAGTGTTGTCTCTTATAAAAGAGGAAGGAAAGATGTAAAAAGAAGAGACAATGTCTAATATTAACCAAGAAGGATTTTTTCCAAAAAAAGGAAATAAGGGGGAAAAGAAGAACAGACGGTTCATCACGGCCTTAGTGTTTGTTTTGTAAAGTCAAAAGCAGTGCAATGAAAGCAGGAAGCCAAGGGATAACACAGGCTTTCTAACAAAAAGAGAAGATTTTATTTGAATTTTTGTATGCAACTCATCTCAAGAGCCCCAGTTCATTATTAGTGCTTTGTGTTACTTTTGGCAATGCACCAGCTGCATCTGTCCTCATTTTTTTTTTTTTTTTGTGGGAAATTACAAGTTATAATTTTGTTTGGGAGACTGGAATTGTTAATTTTTCATTTTTTTCTTAGTGATCCAATTTGGGGGAAGGCATTTTTAAATCTAAAAGGTACAATGACAGATAACATTGTACCTTTTACTACTCATCATATTCTACATTGTGGTTTAACTCAAAGCTGGAGCCAATTTAGTTTATCCAGCAACAGACTTCCAATTTTCTAAATCAAAACAGAATTTTAAGACTAAATTTTACTTTAGCCACAACTTGCTAGGATTACATATTTGACATACATAATCAATATACTTGCTGTCAAATATTATTTTTAAAATTCATCACCCTACGTAAATTAACATTTACCTACTTTTTTGGTTTGTTTTTTTGCTGAGGCAATGGGGTTAAGTGACTTGCCCAGGGTCACACAGCTGGGAAGTGTTAAGTGTCTGAGGCCACACTTGAACTCAGATCCTTCTGTCTTCAGGGTTGGTGCTCTATCCACTGCGCTCCCTAGCTGCCCCCTCATCTACTTTGAATATGCATTTACTTAGTTTCAAAGGTACTTTATTCCTTTTGAGTATAGATACTATATATTTTTGAATTTATTAATGTTTATTCATTTTGATTAAGCTAATTTTAAGTCCTTACTTTCAGATTTTTTTTGAAAATTACTCTAAAAAAAAAACACATTTGACACATTACAAATCACCAATAATAAAAGAGAAAACCATAAAATTATTCCTTTCCAAAAAGCCCTGAATAAATTAAATTTGAGCTGAATGCCTCAGTAATGTTCTAGAAATGGTTTTCCAAACTTTTACTTTTCTTCTCAAGGCAAAATTTCTCAAAACATTTCAGCATAAAGGTTATAATTACTTTATACCTTCCAGATAATATTAGTGCCTTAATTAATGATATTCCTTTCTCCCACTTCATTCACTTTAACTTGTTTTTCACAGCAAAAGATCACAGATTCTGGAGACTTAAAATGAAGCAGAATTCAAAATCAGAAGATCAAATATTTTAAATAGCAAACTAAAAAACAGGATGCTTTTAAAAAAGTGTTTCCAAATAACAAAGGATGTTCAGAGAAGAGAATAAGTTCTAGTCTGTCCTGGCAAGTTTGCCTTTATGACTTTTCAAAAGTTATGAATAAGTTACATATGCTATTATTATTGGAATGAGTCAACTACTCTTCAATTTTATGTTGCAATATCCTGTTAGACACTATAAATGAACTTTCAAGCAATTGGCAGATGAAGTTTAAATCAGGGAGGTGGTAAAGGTAGAAAGAATGAAGACATTTTAGTCTAAACATAAGTCATTTTTCAAGTGCAATAAAGCAGTCATGTTCAAAACACTTACCATTATTACTGCTCTCAGAATTTTCTTCAGGCTGGCCTTCTGTAGAACAAGAAAAATGTGCTTTTGTGATCGTGGTGAACAACAAAAATTTTTTAAAAACTATAATATGACAAACAATGGTTACTGAAAAAGAAGTCATTTAAAAGGGGATAAAAACCTCCATAGGGACACAACTTCAAAAGCCATCTTCCTAAAAGCTAATGTTTCTTCAGCCCTTAGCAGAATACAGAAAGAATAACTATGGGGAATAAAAAAAATACTGAGACAAAGGGCACACTTTCTATGTGTGGAGATAGGAAGGGAGAAGAGGGTGGATATGTTTCTTTTCTTTCCTTCCCCTTTCTTTTTCTTTCTCTCTTCCTCCTTCCTCTTCCCTCTCTCTTCTTCCCTCTTTTCTTTCTCCCCACCCTATTTTTTGTTAAGCTATTGCAAGAAACCAATTCCTTTGTGGTTTAAAAAAAAAAAAAAAAAAGGTTAAATAGCCCATAAAAGACATGATTTACAGAGAATGATGTTTTATATTGCACTGGGTTAATTCCAAGCTGGTTTCTTATATTACTGTAAGAGATGAAGATTAACAAAAATCAGGGGAAAATGCTAGGAGAGACTAAGTACTCATGATTCACATCTCACTGGGGAGCTTGCAATATTGTGAAAATTCAAAGAATACATTTTGTAGAATTAATACCATTACAGTAATCAATATTTGCCATATTTGAATGTGAAGATCTCAGGGTCACCTTCATGAGAAGCTGAGGCACTATCATTAGACTTTAAATGCATATTTATTAATGATTTAAACAAAGATAGTCCTCTATATCTTATTTAATCTTTATTTATTTATTTATTTTGCTGAGGCAATTGGAATTAAGTGACTTGCCCAGAGTCACACAGCCAGGAAGTATTAAGTATCTGAGGTCACATTTGAACTCAGGCCCTTCTGATTTCAGGGCTGATGCTCTATCCACTGCACCATCTAACTGCCCCAGTCCTCTATATTTTTACAAATTATTTTTATTGACCTTTTTTTGTCTTGATAAAGGCTGATATTAAAGTCTCTTAATCTATTTGATAGAGAATCAAGCTTGCTCTGAAGTTGAGGTAAAACTGAGATTTTGTCTAAGACCGTGAAATATGTTTCCAATGCAGATGAAAAAATACTTAGCTCATTCACACTGTCAACACTTACCTTTTGGAAGTAGAGGGACAGAATATGGGGGAGAAACCAACTAATTATCATCTCCATCCTTCCCACCCACCCTTCCCTCAGGTTCTTCTGATGCTATCTGCACACCAAGAGAAGAAGAAAAAAGCTACCTATAAAAAGATCAAAGGAAACATCAATAGAGTCGTTCCTCTTATGACTCCCTCAAAAAAAGAAGTCACGCAATTTTGGTCCTTGAATTTATCTTACTAACCTTTTTTATTCTGTTGGGATACTAAAAGTTCTACTTTTACAAAGAACCAATAATCTAATTCAGGGTTGCCCTAAATTAAAGCCATCAGAGCATTAAAAAAAAAAAAGATGAATTGCTAAGAACACTGAATTCCAGACTCAATTTGACTAGTGACCAGCTAATAACTGTATCACTTCAAACAAATTCCCTGCCCTCTCTTATGTCTCAGGTTCTTCAACTGTAAAATAGGTAAAAATTTTGTGCTATATGCCTCAAGAGAGGGTTATGAAGAAAATCCTTTCTAAAGAGTATAATATAAACAAGCATTATTAAGAAAAATATTCCTTTTTTTAAACTGTGAAAAAAGATATCAACTAGACTGTTCATTTTCTTTCTGAAATATGAAGTTGTACCGAAATAGAGAAGAAATAGGCAAAAAGACTAGCTAACTAAAATAAGCAACTACTAAAGGCAGAGCTCAAATTGAATCCAATATCTGAGCTCTGAACTTCACACTAAAAAGTAAACTAGGTCCACATCTTTCACTTTCATGCCCTCTTCCTCACTCCTGTAGCCCTGTTTCCGGCTCAGGTCCTCATCTTTTTATCTGGACTACTGCAAAGGTCTCCTCCTAAATGATCTCTCCCTCTGGTCTCTTCCCCATCTGATTCATTTTTCCACCGAGCTGCCAAGCAGACATTTCAAACTAGGTCTGAACAAGTTGTTATCCTCTCTCCTCAGGGACCCCTCAAAGGCAACAGGATAAAATACAAATTCAAGTTGCCATTCAAAGTTCTTGATGATCTGCTTCCCATTCAACTTAACAGTCTTACTTTCTATTATTCTCCTCTTGGGGCATTATTCTTGGTCTGACTAGCCTGACAGCTGGACCCTAGACATGATGTGACAGTATACATAATATGATATACCTCTAGGATGTTGACACAAGGGTTCCCCATATCTGATATAACCTTCTTCCTCACCTCTATCTCAGAGAAGCTCTAGTTTTCTTCAAAGCACAACTCAAGTGACGACTTTTACCTGAATGAAGCCTGCCCTGTTCCCCTTACTTATATATAACTTGTACTTACTTACTTGTGCACGTGCTGTATTCCCTCAGTAGAATGTAAACTCCTTGAGGGCAGTTACTGTTTCGATATTGCCTTTGTATTCCCAACGCTTAGCACAGTGCAGTGCACATAATAAAGCATTCATTAAGTATTTGTTGAATTGAACTGAATCATGCAGAATGTATAACTAGAAAAAGACTAAAGGGCAAAATATTACTAGTTAAATCTTCAATAATAATAATTCAGGTTTAATCACACACATACCAGTCAATCTAGTCTACAAATTATTTTTAAAGAACATATATACTTAACTGTTGGCTTATTTTCCTAAAAGGCTGAATTATTTAGGTGAAGGCATATTCCACTCAAAATTTCCAATCACAGATTTATAAACTAGCTTCCTAGATCTGATAGCTAAAATCCTAGAAAGACATTTTTATGGCAGTCTGCATAAATACAACTGTAAATACCTTTAAAAAATTTTTTTTGTATTTATCAGGCTATAAAGTTTTCACAGCAGAAAATCACAGGCAAGACTCATGAATTCAACATAAAATTCCAAATCTTATCTTAACAGTGTACTCTTTCATTCCAATTTTCTCTTGGACTACTGCATTTAGACTTATGCATGGGAAAATAGAGTACAAATATCCTCTCTGCATATTTTCAGTTTTGAAAAAGAGAAATAATTTCTACAGCTATTTCCCCAATTTGGGAATTGCTTTTTCAAGAGGTGAAAGGGTTCATGAGTTGACTGGCCAGAGTTCCAAAGAGACTGATGAACTCTACCTTAGGAACTTGGCCATAATCACAACATGATGCTGTCTTAGTTTGCTCTTTCCCAGGGCAAGATTATCATTACCTGGGATGATGCAAGATGTTCATTGGGATGAGCAGTAAAAGCAAAAATTCTTATTCTGCTAGTTCCTTTCATAATTTCACATTTATGGGTACAGAGACATCATAATATTCTGTGTAATTATTAAGGTGGGGATGGGGGAAACAGCCACCCAACATGCAGTGAATCAGGTCAATTGGGAAATTTCACTAAGCCAAAGAACACGTAGATGAACAATAATTGGCAATTCTGGTTGTTATCAATCCATGCTAACAATATTTATTTCCTTAGAAAATAATAACAACATTGCTAAAGCTCCCAGTAAATAGAATGGTTAAAAGAATATGTATTACTTGCTTTTAAAATCATAGCACAACCTATTGTAACAAACACAGAATACAGTCCTGTCGGCAATAAAATCAGCATAGTATTAACAGATTGAGAATTTCAGAAACACCTTCATCATCAGCCATAGCCAAAGGAAAGAAAGGAAGTTACTACATAATGGACAGAAAACTGGCCTTGAAGTGAGGAAGATTAGATTCAAATCCTTTTTCAGACACATACATACTGGCTAAGTAACTTAACACTTTCTGAGACACACTTAAAATACCGATGATTTGCTTTGCTACTTTTGGTGAAGAGTTTCCTCCTTTAGTTATCTATAATTACAAAGTCACATACAATGATCAACAAAAACACTAAATTCTCATTTATAAGAAATTATACAGAAATCCAAAACTGCATTTTTCTTTGTATATTATTAAAACTACTTATAAAACAGTAATAATTAAAAGATAAATTGGCCAAAAATGTTAATATGACTGCATAGCAAGTACTGAAGAAGCATAGCACACAGGGGAGAGAACCAGGCCAGAAAACTGGGTTCACTTTCCCCCTGAGCCCATTGTGTTTGTGGTATTGGAAAAGTCAATGAACCTTTCAGAGCTCTAGGGGACTCCAAGATGCAAAACCGCATTGACTGAGGGAGTTTCCTCATCTGGAAATTCCACAGACCAAGAATATCACATACCTAGTCCTTACCTCTTAAAGGACATAATGTAATTGATTTTTAGAAGCTGAGATGGAGGGGAATATCAATTAAGTGGCAAAGACATGAGAGTTTAATTGTAAGAAGTTAAAAAAAAAAAAGCTTAATACTTTTCACTGAGACATATAGAAGAATTATTAAATAACAACCTTCTCATTAAAAAGACATTAGTTTAAAACAACTAAGATTTTTCAATACATATCCAATAGTTTAAATGGAATGTTTTGTTATAATATGATTAACACTACAATATTATGGATGATGAGATCCATATCTTCAGAGAAACTACTGGTAATTAATTTTGTATTTTCAAAGAGCATTTCTATAGAGAACATAATTCAAATACAATCCTACATATTTCTCTATAAATCTATATATGCCAGCTTATATATCAGCAGACAGAATATGTAGAAGTTCTACCAAGCAACCATTAAAATAAAACTCTCCCATAGTTTGGCTTTAACATGGCTGCTTCTTTTAGACAGAGATCATCTTTTATTGATATCTGTGCAATGACTAATAAAAGTTACTCGAAAATAGTACTGAAAAGTTATTTTTATTATTTAAAAGCAGAGTAAAAAAATCAGTTTTTATATTTTAGGGATATAGCAAAGTACCTAAGTCGAAGGCAAAAAACATAAAACCCAGTTTTGATTCTCACATGCATTTAATAATGCACTCATGCAGCAATTTAAAGTTTGCAGGGTACTTTAAATATATCTTCATTTAATCCTTACAATCACCCTGTGAGGTAAGTGCTTTCACCCCCATTTTACAGATCCTGTCTCTGTATTATTCCCTGTATAACTCTGGTTCAATCACTTTGCCTCCTTCAATGACAGCTTCAACACCTATGGAAGGAGAGTGTTGGTCTCACTGGCCATCAACAGTGATATCACAGAAGATTAAAACTCATTATAAGAAAAGCCAATTTCATTTAATATATATTTATTAACCACGTATGATACATCCAAATCTGTTCTGGGTACAATAGAGATAACAACAAAATATAAGATATAAGATAAAATGGAAGATGTTCCTTTATCCCTTTATAGTCAAAAAAACAGGGAATATGCTCAAGAAACAGGTAAAAATGAAAGTTAATAAATGATTAAGTGACCAAGTGAATAAGAGAGACATGAAAAGCTGTGAAGAGTTCAAGAGAGATTTATATGAGTTCAAAGTCCTGAAAAAGCCTGTAAAGATGTAGAATCTGTTTTTACCTGGCTTCCATAACAATATGGGAGTTTGAAGAGAAGGGTGCAAGCCATGCTTGGCAAAACAAACAATATAAATCCAAATAGCAGATATTGTGGAATAAGTAGGAAATGAAAAGAGGTACCAGTTAACATAGGACCCTGAAAGCCAAGAGGAGTAGTCCCTGTTAAGATACCAAATTGAAAATGTCCATTAGGCTGTTAAAAATTGGAAGAGGAGACTGGATATGAGGCCAGGGCTCAGCTCTAGTTGCAGCTTACACAATAACAATCATCTCATAATTACATAGCACTTCTGGTGCACTCATCACCAGTCTGGGGTGCTCCTCAACTCCTCCCTTTCTCTCTTGCTCACTGCATGTATATCTCTACCATATCCCTCACACCTGTCTTCTCTCTCTCCACCTATAGTCACCTACACCCCCAATCATGCCTTCAGCAACTCCCTCCTTAATCACTGCAACAGCCTCCTGGTTCATCCTTAAGACAGAGGCTAAACTGATTGTCCTGAAAGACAAATATGGCCTTACCTCTACCATCTCCAGAATCAGATATAAACTCCTTTGTTTGGCATTCTGGCCTCAGCCTACCTTTCAAGCGTAATTGTATGTCAATCCCCTCCATGTATACATAGGCCACTCCTCCTCTCTTTCATTCATTGCATTTTATCTCCCATCTCCATGCCTAGAATACATTCCTTTATCTGCAACTCATATATTCCCTCTCTTATTTAAAGAGATACTAAATGGCTAGAAATATTAATTTCAAAAAAAAAAAAAAAGCAATGTAATAAAGGCAGAAAACAGATTGCCAAGAATTAAAGAGAAAGGGCGTAAACCACTCATTCTACAAGTTTGGCAACGAAAGAAAAGACAAAACCAGATGTTAAGGCTAGAGAAACTAATAGAGTCAACTGAAGATTTGATATTAGCAGAATAAACCATAAAATCAACCAGCACAGTGGTAAGAATAGCTTAGGTTCCTGCTATATTCCCTCAGTGCTCCAATTCACCCTGACAGAGTTATAGGGACTACTCCAATGCCTTGCACTAGTTTGAATTTGTCAACAAGTACATCCTTAGTGGTGAGTTAAATGCTCTGTATGAATAACATCTGTCCTAAGACAACTGGACAGAGATCTCCAGATATTTGAAGCACCTAGTAAAGGAGCCATTAGATAACCTACTATACAGCAACTCAGATCTAAAAATGTAGGGCTTCTAGCCAAAGGGAATTAACTTTATAACATGTAAAAAGATGTTCTTCCTTAACATCCTGTAGCAGTCACATACAATAACCTCTTCCACTCCTCAAATGGAACTTGAAGGACTTAAGAAGTTTTTAAGCATTAAGCACATGAAAAATAGGAATTGAATTTCAAAATTCTATTATGAAAAACACAATACCTAGTAGTAGAATGCTCCCCACAACAGCAAGTAAGCTCTGTAAGAGAGAGGATGTTACATTAAAAAATTATTATCAGTGTTCATAATGGTGCCTCACATACAGTGAGTACTCAATATTTTGTGGAATTTTGATATGATAAAAAGTATTTATATTTAAATTATCTACTCTGTGAAGAAAGCATTTACTAAAACATTAGAACACTGAATAAGCACACACACAAAAGGTCACTGCACTTTCTAATAGGGGAGGCAAGTGTAAAGAGCTTTAGCATGAAAGGACCTAGTTTCAAATCTCACCTCTGGCACTTATTACTAGTGTAACCTTGGACAAGCAAACTATGTCCTTGAAACTCATTTTCTTCACCTGTAAAGGTGGATTCCATATTGTAAAATATTGACGTTGGAATAGATGGGCTGAGGGGCCTTCTAGCTTTAGGATTCTGTAACTTTTATTCTCTCAGAAAAAGTATGATTACAGTAGGAACTTAATGAGTGCCCCATTAATAAATGCAGATATTCCAAACAAATATACTTGACTTATAATTTCAATGTACTATATATGGCATATTCTATATTAATATACTATAATTTCAGTCAACAATGTGAATGAAATAATACCTAAAGACTAAGAAAAGATCAAAGATTTTCATTGCCAAACTGAGCACACTAAAGTTCATGAAAGAACAGTAATATTAGAAAAAAGAGCTAATAAATTAGAATCATGAGAAGTTAAAAGAGTTAGAAGACACTGCAAAGATTATCTAGTGAGATCCTCTCTTTTTCTTTTACAAATCAGGAAACTAAGGTAGGAGGATTGAGAATTCTGTCCAAAGTCATGCAGGTAAATAGCAGAGCTGGAATTCAAACCAAACATCTACCATTATGTAGAAGCAGTTGAAACCAGGAAAAATAAAAGGTTTCCTGAAGAAATACACAATACTGAAATAAAGAATAAAACCAAAATTCAGCCATTTCTTCATGGAAGAATGAAGCTTAACCTTCCAGAAAATGTCTCTAAAGAAAAATATTATTTTGCTATTATATGGGAGGAATATACAGGTAGAATAAATAATGGTAATTTGAAATATTAACTAGAAATAGAACTAACTAAAAGCTCTCAGAAATTAAAAGCCATAAATAATCAAAATGAATTCATAAAGTACTAATAAAGGACACATGGATTTTTTAATTAAGGAGAGTGAGATACAAAAATTTCTAAAAGGAAATCAAAAATAACAAAATTAATTAGAAATGAGTTTTTTTTCAAATACACATGTAAAAGAGAAGAGAAAGAACTATTAAATCAAAATGGAAACTAGCAAACTCATTTAAGGTGTACATTTTTTCTAAAATTCCACAATGTGTAGAATGTGAATAATTAAGGAGAAAGCAATAAATGAATATAGTATTTTACTTATAATAAAGGACAAATACACAAAATCATATCACGTTCACATACGCCTTACTTGTAAACCTCTTATTCTTTTCTAAGTACAAGTAACATGGGCAACTGAAAACAACAAGAATGGTATGAAGACTCAGAAAATAAAGGCTTGTAACTGTAAATGACAATTCTTGGTTGTTTTTTGTCAAGACTTACAAGCCTTAAAATTCAAAGGAATTTAGGAATCATCTAATCTAATGCACTTATTTTATAGATTGGAAACCAGGGCATAGGGAAGGTACTTATCTACTGTAACACAAATGATAAATAAGAAGCAAACAAATTCAAAGTCAGAGCCTTTGACTCTGTCCGAGACTCTAATCATCATACCATGAGACCTTCAATTAAGTCACTCAATATGCTCTTAAAGGAAAATATAGTCTCTTCATTGTTTTTTAAGGGATAGGTACCTGAAAAGACATCAGATATTATGAAATTTCATAAAATTAAATTTGCAGGCTCAGATATATTTATTTTGAATTAAGTAATGGAAAAAAATCATTAAAATGATTAACAAACAGGGAAGATAATCAAGGGCATTGCCCAACATTAGTTTGGGTTATAATATCTGTATCACTCATTTGGAAGTGACTTAATAACCAATTAATGCAACAGAGAAAAGGCAAATATTATTAAGGGAAGTTATACCAGGAAATTAAGCTGGGTTAAAAATAGCTCAAATCCAATTTAGAAACATAAGAATAATCCAGAAGAGAAGTGATCATTTGGGCAGGGAAATTAGGAATGCAGTAAAATGAAAAAAAAAAAAGGTGAGTGGGAAAGAAAATTAGAACCGAGTCTGTATAATCACATCACCAAAAGCCAAGAACATATTGTTCATACTCCAGAACATAAATGACAGTCTGGATCATTTTCTATTTCTCTGCCAAGATAAGGCTGGGAATACCATATCCAATTTGAGGTGCTACAGGACCAGAAATATGAACACAAAATGTTCAGGAAAGCAAAAGCAATTAAAAAGCAAGACAGGAAAACTTCTTTGGAGAACAATACATGGTTTAACTTTCCATAATTATTTTATTGTTTTATGTAAACAGAATTAGCTAGAACTGGAACTCTGATTAATGGCTATAAGTTTTCTATTTGTACAAGTTATTACAAACTCATATCAGTTTCAACTCACGTATGAAACTACTCACTATTAGTCAATTTGATAATACATAAGGTGTGAAGATTTAAATAAATTTTTAAAGGATAATTCAAAAATACACTTTTGTTTCTAAACTCTTCATTGCTCTCATCTTATTGTTTTCCCTTTTACATACCAAAACTCAATTACCTTTGCCCATTCATATTATAAATTTTTTCAATTAGCATTTAAGAGCCCACTATATATACCAACTACTATTAGGTGCTAGAGGATATAAAGAAAAAATTCAAACAACCCTTGCTCTCATAGAGCTTACACTCTATAAGGAGAGACCACATGTATGCATTTAAGTATATACTAAAGATGTTAAAGGTAAATACAAGATAATTTTCAGGGAAAAAATATCAAGGACAAAGTTTGTCAGATAAATCCTGAAGTAAGAATGTGATGATTGAGCTGAGCCCTGAAAGAAGTCAATTACCAAAAAACTTTTCTCAAGTGCCTACTATGTGCCAGGTACTATGCTAAGTTCTGACTTTACAAATTCAAAAATAACAGTCTCTGCCCTCAAGGAGCTTACAGTCTAACAAGAGAGGAAAAAAATACAAAAAAGAAGCTGAAAGGAGATGTAAAGTAGATATGGCATAGTGGAGAAATCGCAGAAGCCTCAAGTTAGGACAGGTAGGTAAGAAATGAGATATCTGAGCAGATGTCATCTCTCCTGAAATGGAAGTATGAGTTTCACCTCACACCTTCCAATCAGAGAGGAAGAGGATAGAGCTGGGGGGTGTTAAAAGACAGGTCAATTCTCTGAGAGCCTCCACAGCTGTGGATCATAGCATCTGAAGGAGTTACAGGGCAGCCTTTGCTGACAGGTGTTGTGTATTGAGTATGAGATAAACTGGGAGGCAGAGGGAAGAGGAGAGAGGTCAGATAATGCAATGGTCTCTCAGTCAGAGAGGTCAGGGAACAGCAATTGCCTCTCAGTCTCCTTGTATCATCCTCTCACAAGAGGAGATCCATTCTGCAGGTCTGAGTTGGATCTCCAGCAGCCACTGTCAGGTGACTCCCATGTATTCCAACATATGGCACCTGAACGTGGGGTTTAAGAATTACAAGAATCACCAGAGCTGCCCATGAGAAGGATTCTTCCAGAGTTCCTTTGGTAACCCACAGGGAGGGAAAGGAAGAAGAGCCCCAGTAAGACTTTTTTAGTCAGGATAATCAAATGGCCAGTACATCAAAGGGCTGAGCTAGGAGACTGATGAGAATCTTAAATGCCTTTCTGATTACAGTTGTCTTCTCCGTTTGAAAGTTTGCCTCCATGATAAGATCAACACAACCATCCAGAGGTGATAGTGCTGCTTGCATTCCTCAGTGTACAGACCATGCTATGGGGGGGAAATAACAGCAAAAAACAAAAAAATGGGGAATTGTTAAGGGACAGGTCAATTCCCTGAGAGCCTCCACAGCTGTGGATCATAGCATCTGAAGGAGTTGCAGGGCAGCCTTTGCTGACACAGGTGTTGTGGACTGGGAATGAGATAAATTGGAGGCAGAGGGAAGAAGCAAGAGGTCAGATGACGCAATGGCCTCTCAGTTTCCTTGTATCATCCTCTCGCAAGAGGAGATTCATTCTGCAGGGCTGGACTGGATCTCTAGCAGCCACTGTCAGGTGGCTCCTGTGTATTCCAACAGGGAGGGGAACACCAAGACAGAAGGAAGATGAGGATATTCCAATAATGGGCTCCCTGGAGCGGGGTAGAGAAATCAGTCAGAGAAATCCCCAAGTAGAGTAACCAGGTAAGAAAATAGGAGAGGATCCTAAATGAGAAAGCTAGGGACTCTGAGACAGAGAAGAGAAGAAACTATTCTATACATTAGGAACAGTCAATATTAAGACACTGATAAGAATGCTTGTGTGTGATCAAGATCATTAAAGACATTTTGGCTTGACCAAAGAATAAAAAAAGGGCAATAATGTGCAATAAGCCTGGAAATACATGCTAAAAATCAGGATGCAGGGTTTTCCACTTTAAACAAACGAATGTGCACTTGATCTTGGAGGAAAGAGGAATTTCCTGGAGCTTCTTGAGCAGAGAAGTAACATGGTTAATCTCTGCTTAAGGAATATCACTTTGGCAGCAGGGCCTGACAAGGGGAGCCACCTGAGCCATTTGTTCCATCTATTTTAAGTGACCTCTCTATAACAATATATTCTTGTGTATAGTAATGTTCGCGTTTACGTTTTCTGTCTGCCAAAGGGTGATATAATGAATATTGACAACACAATAAATAAGGCATTAAAACTAATTCTTACCTATCACTACAAGTCAGAAAAACTATTACAATTTATCACATTGGTAAAAAGTTATAGCCAAAAAATCCAGCTTATAGTAATTTATAGGTTATTAATTATTATAAGAATATATTTTTTTAATAGATGAAGTTATTTACATCATATGAAAATTCATTACAACTCTACTATCTGGAGATCTTTGGTTAAAAAAAATGGGATGAAATCACAAATTTCATTTTTGAAAGATAAACAGATCATCTTTACTTATTTACTATGTGAAAGTATGTTAGGATGTAATAGGTAGCACACACTCTACTTTCACAGTAATGTTTCAAATTCAATTTAAATAAGAAAGGTAGAAGACAATTTACAGCAACAATAGAAGAAACTCCCTTTAATGCTTAGTATTCCAAAAACTCAAATATTTGCTACAAATATCTGAATCACAAAAATGGTAAGTGATTAATACACCATGCAACAAAGATTTCCCAGACCTTCTTTCTTTGACAGGTCTGGTTAAGATGGATTAGTGCATAACAACATTCCTTAAAGCAGTAATTGTTAACATTTAGCATCTTGGTGCTGAGGGGGGGGGGGGGGAACCTATTTCTGCAAAGAAAACACATAGGATGTGCTTTATATGTAGGCTAACCTTATCACAGCAGAATCCAAAGCAGAAAGGTTTTTAAAATCATCTTAGAAGATGCATTTTATAGTATAAGCTGTTCTATTTATTCCATGTTTATGTGCAAATACTGAAACAAATCCCAAGTCTTTGTGATTATTCTACCTTCATTAGATTGTAAGTTCTACATGAATTATGTAAATTGAACTTCTTGAGGGCAGGAGCTGTTTTTGCCTCTTTTTGCATCCCCAGCTCTTAGCACAGCACTTTGAACATAGAAAATGCTTAACAAATGCTTATTGCTTGATAGATTTCCACTTCCATACAAGAAAAGACTAAGCAAAGTATGGCATAAAAAAATTAACTGGCTGAATGTTAGACCTTGATGATGTCCTTTTTAACAGTTCATAGTGTTGAACTTATAAACCTAAACAACATTTTAAAAAGTAGCAATTATTTTACTCTACCTTACCTGATGAGCTCTCTGTAAAGACTGTCAATGTCTGTCCTCCCACGCTTTGCAAGAGAAACGGATGTTCTCTGGGAGCACTAACAGAAGCAGGTTTTCCACCAATATCATGGATATTTGCAAGTTCCTCATTCAAGGTAAAAGATACCTAACAGATAATGAATCAGTCTATTAATGACAACTTTTTATTATGAACTAGATAGACTTAAATTTTACATTATTTCATTTTCCAAATTATTTTTTATAATTATATTGAAATCTCCTCAACATATACTTTATAAAATAAATTATAAGAAGCTGTCCTAATACAAAAAAAGTTATAACTAACCTATCAAGAAAAGGTTGCATTTCTAACAATTAAAGTCTTCAATTTTAGAAAAAAGTGCTGACACTGAGAGTTTTTGATTTATATTAAATGTTCTGGACATAATTCTATTTAAGTTTTATTCAATTCCCACTAATGATTATTGAATGTATGCAATTTCCCTAAATATTTCTGCAAATATTAAATACTTACCACAGGAATATAGATCAGAACTGGGAGACTGCTTTCTTTTAGAAGGGTTCTCTTCGAGATGTCTCACCCAAGTGTATATATTTTATATCAAAAGGATTTATAAATACTGGTTTTCTGATCTTCATTACAACTGTATTATTGGAAGAGTATGATCACCAAGTCTGAAAAAACTAAACCAAATTTTTTCTTTACCTTGACTTTAATACTACAAGATCCCTGGTATCCAGTTCAGAAAAGATAAATGCAATACTAATAAAAGGAATAGACAACCGGGCAGCTGATCTTGTACATGTGAATAACCACAAAGTCAGGAGACATATGCTGATGAGCTTTTCTGAATGAAAATCTTTCTATAACATATAATTATTACCATATAAAATAAATATTTTTTTCATGTTAAATTAAAATTGTAAATATAAATCAACTTACCTCAGTCCTTCCTTGATTCCTAGAAAAGGAGAAAAAAGAAGACATGCTTTAAAATAGGAAAAATCTAAATTTTCTGGAATAATCTTCTAAAATTATGACAGTTTACATTTAAATAACATGTATCCTTACAATTTAGGTATTTAAAATCATTCTCATACTCTGGAAAAATATATATACAGGAAAAAACCCTCCCTTTGTTTATGCCTTATTATCCCTATAATACTACATTTGCTTGTTAATCAAAGACAAAAGACATGGAAAAAATCATGTAGAAAAAAAATACTCAAAGTGTTTAAATATAAAATGAATATTTTAGTCACATTTATTAGAAAGCTAGATCAACAATCCCACCCCTGATCATCCTGCCAGGGGATAATCTTTGTCTTGCCATGTCATTCTCCACAAACCAAAGTTTCTGAAGTCAGATTTGAACTCATGAAAATGAGTCTTTCTGATTCCAAGTAGTGTTCTATCTACTGAATCACCAAGCTGCCCTAAAGTTGAATAAAATAAGGTTGAGTAATAAATCTGTAATGTAGCTTTGTAATATAATGGGACTTCCTTTAACTCCATCCAGTTGCTCTTCAATAGAAACTGGGGACAGAAATTAAACATAGGAATAATCCAAGACTGATATTTGGCAAGAGAAGATTTAAAAGAGCAAGAAAGGCAAGACATTTAAAATCAGAGGAAAGTAATAAAGCTGAAATGACTAGTTATTGGACTGAAGTTGTAAAGAAAAGAGAACAAAGTTTAGAGCAAGGGTATGGCCTGCCAGAATACTGAGAGACTGAACAGAGAACTAAATGAGAGCAAAGAATAGGTGTAGGCAAGGTAAACCAAGGAGAAAAGTTATAGTCAAATAGGGAAATATGAGAATTTCTAATTAGAAAAGTGGAACTCTTAAGAGATAATAAGATCTAAATCTAGCATAAATAGATCTAGCATATAACAAAGTGAGATGGAATAAAGGATTGAGTTCTGGAATTTATAGAGAGAAAAGAAATGGGGGGTCTAGGAAGTTTGAGGGACCATATACATGAATATTAAAATCCCCTTGTGTGAGCATAGGAGTTGGAGAGGAAGATGATGAGCCAAGTGCTGAGAAAAAAGGGAGATTGAAGAAGTTGGTCTGAAAACCATGAAATAAAATCTACACTTCAGACTGACTGAAATCTGATTTTAAGCAACCTGTCTTGAAGTGAGATAAATATCACACTAAGTCTTATATTCTACATTCTCCACCACTTTTACTCTGCCTTCTCCCTTTTCTGTGCCAACACTCGTGTTTCTCTAAGCATGGACTGGCCTTTATATCTCTCTCTTTTTCTTCAAGATCAGCCTCAGATATTTCTATGAAGCATTTTTGAGCCCTGCCTGCTTTGGGGGACTAGCATTTTGATTTCAAATGTCCAAAACACAACCTGGAGAAGCTCTTAGCTCTTTTCTCTCTTCCCTCTTATCACAACGATTCATTCATATTCTTGTTCTCCTCCCCTAAAAAATCATAAGCAACTTGAAAGTAGAATCTGGTTAATCTCTGCATCTATTTTACCTCAGAGAATTCCTTGAACGTTCTCTGCTAAGAGAATGCTAAGATTCTAGTAGGTGCTAAGATTTTAAATACTATACAAAAGCACTGAAGAACAAGTTAATAACTTGCTCAAGAATGTAGCTTAAACTGTTCAACTATTTTTGGAACAATTAAGAGAAAGGCCATGAGATACAAAAAACAAAAAATGAGGATTTACAGACCTTCTAGATATGAGGAAGAACAGGGACTATTGTGAAGTTGAAATCTGTATAAATTTGTAATACAGCCAAGATGATGGAATTTTTCTTTAACTTTCTTCGAAGGCAACCCAGAAATAAGAGTGGAGAAAATTGACAACAGAGCTTACACAGGATTGAGAATTGGTTTAAAAAAAAAAAAATGGAGTAGCTAGGTGGCACAGTAGAGAGAACATGAGCCCAGAAGTCAGGAGGACCTGAGTTTAAATCTGGCCTCAGACATTTAACATTGCTGAAAAATTACCCATGCATATATCTTGTAAATAAAAAGCTTTAATAAAAAATATATATATATGTATATATTGCTCAAATGATGTACTAGGAGATCAAGGTAGCATAAGAAATAGATAAAAGAAACAGATGGAAACTATGGGAATTCATAAGTGTGTAGAGGAAATCAAAATGAAGACAAAGAAGAACAGTAGGAGAATGAGCGGAAGAGATGGAAAGATAAGTTGCAGTGGTCAAAGATAACTTTAAAAATGTAAAAAACAAAAAGAAAATACAAAAACAAACACATCAACATTTGGGCAAACTATATTAAACTCTGGACAAAATTACATTAAAGTTAGATAAAGAAACCAGATATTCTTAGAGACGTAAGCTAGAAGACCACCAGAAGATTCTTTTAAATACTTTATCAATCTTTTTAAGAAGCTTAGTATAAGGGTTTTTTTGAAAGGGGAAGGGGATTATGGGGAAGAGAAGAGATGTTGACTCCATATCTATTCTTCCCTTTGCTACCAGTGAAGAATCTTCCTCTCTCAAAGCAGACTGACACCTAATCTTCAATTCAGTTTTAGAGAATTGCCTGCTAAATTCTGAGATAAAGTTTATCCAGAATCAAAAAGACAGTGTGGTCAGGAGTAGGAAAAAAAAGCTAAGCAACATTGCCTCTGAGGCAAACTCTCTATCTACTAGGCTATGATCCACCTCAAACACTTTTTAATCTTAGAGACTCATCTTCTGTTTGACAATGCTCTTAGTTTCAATACTGTATATAATAATGGTTGGCTATATTTCTTTAAAACTATCTGGTGGTTAAAGCTTGTCACTATATTGCTCTAGTAAGCTAGCTCTGGTTAGGGGAAAGGAACAAGCATTATGCTGCTGTATGCCAGGGACTGTGTAAGTGCTTTATAAATATCATCTCATTTGTCTTTGCAATGATCCCTGGAGGTTAAGTGCTATTATCCTTATTTTAAAATTGAGGAAATTAAGGCAGCTAGTGATTAAGTGATTTGCCCAGGTCTTACAGCTATTAACAAGTGTCCATGACCAAATCTGAACTCAGGCCTTCCTGATTCCAGGCCTAGCATTCTAACCACTATGTCATCTTATAGATATAACCCACTTCTAAGAAAACCAAAACATGAAAAAGCTGAGCTTCATAATAAATGCTAATATTTGTATAGCACTTTAAAGTTTGTGAAAACTTTATGAAATAAAGGGGAGTAATATCTACTTTACAAAAGCCTTTTTCACTTTGTAAACAATAGTATCTGAGTGCTTTGAAATGAGTTTAATATGCATTAAAAGCATGCAGTTCACAAAATTAGATTTACATATTATGTTCCAGGGACATATCTATTACATAAAGTAATAACTACTTCACAGGGTTGTTGTAAGACTCAAATGAGCTAAAGTTCTTGAAAGCTCTTTGGAATGGCAAAGTGATATACAAATTTAATGCACTGCTGTTAGTGTAAAATAAGGTGCAGTCTTCTATATGGCTTAATTTGTGCTAGAGTTATGAAAACTAAATTCTAATACCATTACAGGGACAAGTCTTGTTTCTCTGTTTTATGTGGAAAAAAAAAAAAACCTCTTATCTTCATTCACCTTAGAAGATTTCTAGGACTAAGTCAAATAAAATAATATTTTTGAAATAAAATAAAAGTAACTATCAAATGCTACCATCAGGTTCATTGATGATCTCATTTTTTCACTAATGGATAGCTTTGTTAAAAAGTCACTAAGAAATGATAAAAGTCTAGTTAGAACCAAAACAAACAAAAGAAAGATTACACTATCAGGAGACACATCCAAAAAAAAAGAATATCCAACTATCAAAATAGAAACAAGCATACGATATGTCAAGATTAAAACATAGGATATATTTCTCATACAAATTCAACACCAAAAAATGACTCACGTAAAAGAAATCTCTGCAAAGAACAAAGCCAATCTCAAGTTTAAAAAATGGGTATTACATAATGGTGGGTAACTTAAGATAGAAGGGTATTCCTGAGACAATTACAGTGATTTTGAATCACTGCCAAAACTGAAAGATTTTATGAAAGAAATTATAGGGGCAACTAGATGGTGCAGTGGATAAAACACTGGTCTTGAAGTCAGGAGACTCTTAATTCAAATCCAACCTCAGCCACTTAACACTTCCCTGGGCAAGTCACTTAATTCCAATTGCCTCAGATATTGAGATTACTTGCTTTCCTTCAATATATTTTAATATTTCTTTCCATTACCCAGAGTATATAAATGGCTTGGCACAATGCGATGGATTTCCTGAAAGTCTCTTGCACAGCCGGATTTCATAGAATTTCATAGAATAAATGAACTCAAAAGAGTTGGAAAGGTCTGACTCACAGGTATTATAGTCCAATTTTTCATGGCTTTCAATTTATATTTCAATCACTCAATAGTGTTTGCTATATTATTGTGCTGTGAATTATTTATAAATGTATTTATAATATAGTTGTGAATTTTCCCAAATAATAAACAAACCCCATTTGAATCCACTTACTTTGCAATCCTCAGCTTTCCTACTTCTCCTCTTCCTGAAGCTTTGGCCCACTGCTGAGACAAATACTTAGGAACCTAAAAGGAAATAGGAAACATACAAGCAATATAATTTATGATCTTAATTTAAAAAAATTTATTTACATTGAAATTTCTTAGTCCATAATAGCCATTTATTGTTAATAATCAAGTATTTATCAAGGTTCTATGATGTGCTCGACAATGTGGGGGATAAATGCAATGAAGACTATATTGGAATAACCAGATTTTCTCCAAAACTGGGACATACTACCTCATCAGGGAAATTTCTCTTTGAAAGCCTCATCAAAAGCACATGTTCTTTTCTTTTCTTGCAAACTGGAAATGTTGGGGACAAGGAGCTTGTCTTTTTATTAGTACATATCTTAAGTCCCTAGCACAGGCAGTCCCCACTTTAAAAAATGTGTTCCTAGAGACCATCCTTTAAAAGTTGAAAACCACAAGGAAAAATTCTAACAGTGCATCTGCTGAAACATTGGATGAGTGGGCAAAAGTGGTGGGAAGAAAATTGTAGTCTTTGAATGGGTAGCAGCAAACCTAGAAGCAATAAAAAATGTTAACTACTTATATTCTGTCTTGTGCTCCAAAGTGCTTAATTTATTAAGCATTGAATCAATCTGCTCATGAAAAGGAAGGGACATGTTTAGTTTGTTTACTTAATCCTTGAACTCTAGCAAGCAAATCAATAGCAATTATTTTGGGTTAACAATATTCTAGCTGTTTTTAAAGAACCTAATTTGACACTGAAAGTTTTCTGGTTTGAAATTAAATTATAGAAAGGACAAAATAATGAAAGATAATGAACAGTAAACATTTCCAGACTGAGTTAATTCGTTCATCTTCATTTCCTAGATAGCTCTATCTTCCCAGAAACTTCCACCCCTTCACATTTGTATGTGGCTTTGAGGTTTACCCAAGGGTCCCCTGGATGAAACTACTTAGGTTTAAGGTCTTTCCAATGTTTTTGAGGAGACATTGCTTTTTAGTTGTCCTAATGTCTTGAGAAAAACAAAATGGAGAGACGTTGATGGCAGACTCCTACTGTGAGAGAAAGAACTTTCTACTGCATTACCTTTCACACAATATGCCCCTTGAAATGCAAGAGTTGAGGAAGGAGAACTAACAGCAACAATTGACAATCATGACTGCTGAGCAACATTTTGGGGACTCTTGGTTTGGGATTTCATAATATGAAATTTCATGGATTTAACTTTATAACTCATATATTTACAGGAAGTTTCACAAACTCAATGTAGTAGCAATATAAATACTGATGATTTCCTCAACTGTGACAAAATGATGGTGATTTTAGAAAAACCTGAAAAGATTTATACAAACTGATGCAGAGCAAAACAAGCAAAACCAGGAATATATTGTACACAGTAACAGCAAGATTGTGTGATGATCAACTATGAAAGCCATTTCTTTTCAATGGTTCAGTAATCCAAGGCAATCTCAATAAACTTTGGGTAGAAAACACTATCGCTATTCAGAGAGAGAACTATGGACACTAAGTGTAAATAAACACATGCTATGTTCACTTTTTTTTCCTTTTTCTTCTTTTTTTTTTTTTTTGTTCTTGTTTTTCTCTCCCAACATGATTCATAAAGAAATGTGTACATATACACACATATAAACATATATTTATGAAATGAATACATATATATACACATACATATAAAAAAATCAGAAAAAAAATTTAAAAGATTTATGCAAATTAAAAAAAAAACTCAAACAATACTATAAATCTCAGCTACATGTTGCCCATAAAGGATTGTAGAAAATAGGGCTCCAGATTACTAGTCCACTCACAATCAGGTAAAAGCACATCAAGTGTGTCTTTGATTAGGCAGGAGACACACTGGCTGCCTGAAACGGGAATAAGAGCAAGTAGTACAAGTAACTTAAAATTCTAAATGGTTGTTCCTTTCTCCTCTGCTCCTAACACAATCTTCTCACAATCTTATACTTCATGTTTCCAGATTTAATTCCTCAAAATTGGAACTCAAATGTAGCAAAAAGCAGATAAAGATGAGGAATTTGTGGGAAAAAAATTTTTCTCTCAGTATCTTAAAGTCCAAGATGGCACTCATACACTGTTTTCTTGGTTTTGCTCACTGCACTTTGTATTAGTTAATATGTCTTTCCTGTTGGTTTTTGTTTTTTAAGCCATCCTGTTCATCACTTCTTATGGTACAATAATATTTTATCATAATCATATGCCACACTTTGGCCAGTTCAATTTCAAATTCTTCACCACCACAAAAAGAGTTGTTATAAGTATTTTTATACAAATAAGTGCAACAAAATTTTTCAACTATATAAAAGGAAAAAGACTTTAGCTTATATAATTAAAAAGAAAAAAATACACTTAAATTTTTATAAAGTAAGCATGGTTGCTCTCAGGCAAAAAACAGGTCCCTTTTCAAAATCTATGCATATCATAATTGAAAGATACAGCATTAAAGTTTAAAAAAGGCTTCAGATACAGTACTGAATTGCGTTTTGAAGGTGTTAAGTAATCTACTTCAAAAATCATCTGAAACATGTTTATTAAGCTATTAACCTGTGCTACAATAGAAAGGAAATCCAGTGTACTTTAAGGACAGGACAGGCTGGATTTTTAAAAGTATCCAATATATTTCTTTTGCAAAATAACTAAGATGGAAATTTTTGCATAACTATACAAAAATAATCAAAATCAAACTCCTTGTCTTCTCAAGGAGGGAGAGGCATAGAAAGGAGGGAGAGAATTTGAAACTCAAAATTTTTTTAAAATGATTTTTAATTGTTAATTTTTGCTATTTTTTAAATACATAAGGAATACTAACAAACTCTTTTCTCTCTCTCTGAAGCTCTCCTTTAAGTTCCTATCCTATATCCTCAAGTGCCTATTAAATATTTCTACTTGCTTGTCTCCATCACTATCCCAAAGAATATATTCAAAATAGAATTCATCTCCACTCCATTCCACCCCTATTTCACATATTTGCTTGCTTATGAAAAGTAGGGAAGGAAATGGAGAGTCCAAGCCATGTCTGGTAAATTATGAGAATAGCTACAGAGAAAGAAGAGGGCTGAGTAATAATAGTGGAGAGAGAATTAGACAATTTGGCTGGAATGTAGAATAATGAAAAGTAATATAAGAATGTAGAATATAGTATGATATTTATCTCACCTCCAGATGGACTACTTGGAACCAGATTTCAGAGACTTTTGAACATCAGAGTTTGAAGCATAGACTATATTTCCTTTTATTATTATTATTTATTTTTAGTATTATTTTCTTCTTTTTAAATTCTGAGTTACCAATTCTCTCCCTTCTACCCACAAAGAAGACTAGCAAGATATCAATTCTACATGTGAAATCACACAAAACATATTTTCATATAAGTCAGAGTGACTTACAAACAAACAAATCTTGTCTCAGACACTTAACACTTCCTAGCTGTGTGACCCTGGGCTTAACGCAGTCACTTAACTCCAATTGCCTCAGCAAAAAAACAAAAAACAAAAAAACAAAACCCAAGAAAATTATAGTTCAATTTCTATTCGATTTATCAATTCTCTTTCTGAAAGTGGATAATATTTTTTCATCATGAATCTCTTGGAATAGCCTTGGATCACTGTATTGATCAAAGTAGTCAATTCTTTCACAGTTAATCATTATTATAACATTGTTGTTACAGTACATAATGATCTCCCAGTTCTTCTCAATTCACTTTGCAACAATTCACATAAACTTTTACATGTTTTTTGAAGCTCCCCCAACTCCTTCCAGCACAATAATACTCCATCACAACTATAAGCTACAACTTGTTCAAGCCATTTCCCAACTAATAAGCATCCTCTCAATTTCTAATTCTTTACCACTATAAAAAGAGCTGCTAAAAATATTTTTACATAAAGATTCTTTTCCTTTGGTCCCCTTGAGGATCACTGTTGTCTATGTTTCAGAAATCACCCTGACCTTTTGTTGGCTCTTCCTCTAAATTTGATTTGAGGCATGATATTAAAATTTCTCAGACAGCATGAAATCAAAACTGTTAATAATCATGAGAAATACTCTAAACCACTAATAATTAAAGAAATGCAAATTAAAATAATTCTGAGGTACCACCTCACACCCATAAGATTGGCTAAAATGACAGAAAAGGAAAAGGACAAATGTGCAAAAATAAGGACATTAATACCCTGTTGATGGAGTTGTGAACCAGAGAACAATTCTGGAGAACAATTTAGTACTATGGCCAAAGGGCTATCAAACAGTACATACCCTTTGACCTAGCAATAATGGTAACGAGATCTATCCCCAAAAAGACTAAAGAAATAGAAAAAGGACCCATATGCATAAAACTGTGTATAATAATTCTTCTTACAGTGGCAAAGAATTGGCAATTGAGGGATGACCATCAACCCAGGAAGTGCTGAGCAAGTTGTGATATACGATTGTGATGCAATACTACTGTGCTAAAAGAAATATTAAGCAAGATGATTTCAGAAAAACTTGGGAAGATTTGTAAGAAAAGAAGTGAAATGAGCAGAACCATAGCAAGGAACATAATAACAGCAACATTTTAACTGTGAAAGATTTAGCAACTTTTATCAATACAATGACCCATCATCAATTTCAAACTATTCATGATAAAAAATGCTATTTGCATCTAGAGAGTGAACATGTGAAATAAGTACAGATTGAAACATTCTTTTCTCTTTATTTTTCTTGTCCATTTATTTTCTTTTTCCCTCAACATGGCACATATGGAAATTTTGCATGACTTCCTATATAATGATATTGAATTTTTTTGTCTTCTCATTAGTTAAGGGGAAGGAAGAGGCGGAGGGAAAAAATTTGGAACTTAAAATAAAAAGTACATTAAAAACAACAATTTCATGAGCTCCCTGAAATCTATCCTTGAGGTCTGTAAATCAGTTTTTAAAAAATCCCCAACCTAAGAAAACATAACAGACACACAAATATCTTCTGGGCATTTATTATCTTTTCCATCTAAAAAATACTCATTTGAAAAGTGATCCATCTCAATGCATAATCTGAAAAACAAAGTTAAATTAAATTGAGAACTAGAAATCGGCATCTGAGTGCAAATTAGTAAAACTGCCAAAGAAAATGCAAAGAGAAATAAAGTTTACACATGAGATTAAATTTTGACAAAGACAACATCTAAAACACATTCAAATCATAAACCTCCTGTTCTACAATACTCTCTCACTCCTCTAAACCCAAGACACTCATTATCTTAAATCAGGGGTTCTTGTTGTGAGCTTGTTTTATTAATAGTGCAATAATAATATTTCAATATAATCGACCATTTGCAATCCTAGAAAATTTATTTTATACATTAAAAATATTATTCTGAAAAGCAGGCAGGAAATATAAGGTGGGGAGAGTAGAAGGGATCCTATGACCCAAAAAAGTTAAGAACTCTTTTCCTAGATATTGAACTCATCACTTATTACTTGGATAACTGCAATAAGCTCCCACTTCATGGCTCAATAAACTCCAGTGGATCCCTATTATTCATAGATTCACAGATTTACTATCAGAAGGGAACTTTAAAAACTATTTACTAAGAACCCTGACCCATGCAATGAGAAATTACAACTCAAGGGGCCCAATAACGAATCATAACTTCTACCTCTTGACCGGGAGGTGATAGGCAAGAGATACAAAATGATACATAATATTTTCTAACACAACATTGTTGTATTTCTCTTTCACTTGATTAGATCTATTTGTTACACAGAAAGCTATTTGTTTCTTATTGTTTGAGGAAGGGCAAGTGATGGATCAGAGGATTATGGGTTAGGTGGGGGGAAAAGACATGGGAGAGGACAAGGGAAATAAGTGTTATCAAAAAAAAAAAAAAAAAGCACTTAAAGAGACATAAAATATCAAGAAAGCAAATGAAGATACAGAGATAAACAAAAGGGTACCAAGCTAAATGTATTATATGCTTAGGAAAAAAACCAAGTTAAATCCAAGATTCAATTTCATGTGTAATTCCCTTTTTCTGTTCTTTGACTACACAAACAATATTTGTTGATGACCATACGAGTTAATAAAAATTTAAAAAATTAGAAAAATCAGACAGTTGTGATCTTTACAGCAGATTAAAAAAGAAGAAGAAGAAGAAGAAGCCATCTCCTCCAATGTTCCCATTTTACAGATGAGGAACCTAGGGTAAAAAAGTTTTAAAAGTCTTGCCCAAGGTCACACAGGTATTAAGTGATTGATCTAAGTATAAATATAGAACCGTCCAAATCCAATACTCCTTTTATTGAACCTTGGGATCAAGCATAAATGCAGAGTTCATCTGACATTGAAGGCACTTCACCATCAGGCTCTAGCTTGTCTATCCAAGTTTACAACATCTCTCCCTTTCATATACTTTTTGGCCTCTGACTGCCCCTCACACAGGATATTCCATTTCCAGTGTCCCAACTTTTGCACAAGCTACTCTTCCTTCCTGGAAAAACTCTCCTTTCTCTTTCCCACTCATGAGAATCCCCATTAACTTCCTGAGAAGCTCATGTCAAGTACCACCTCCTCAGCTGCTGTCTCCCTGACCAAAATCAAAGCAAAACCCCCCCAAAAGCCTCATTAATTTTGTTCATGTTTATGGGCACATATGTTATCTCCTTTAATAGGATATTAGCTCCTTGAAGGTAGGAATTTAACTTTGTAGGCCCAGTGCCTAGAATGTAGTAGGCCTGCCACAAATAATAGGTGCTTAATAAATGCTTGTTTGGAATGTGACTTGGAATGAGGTGACTTGGGATTCAGGAAATCAGCTGTGTAATCTCCAGAAAATTATGTTTCTTCATCATTAAAAAGGGGATGATGAGACTTCTACCATCTACCTAAAAGGGCTTTCTAAAGATTAAAGCACTATGAAAATAGTTCTCTTGACTTGGCAACCTTGCTCTTACATCATTATTGCTACTTAAGATTTTCATATGCTGACTTGCTTCCCCAAATATACCAATGCCTACTTGTAGGGAGAGAATATAGCCTCTTTGTATCACTCACATTGCCTTGCATAGTAAGTATTCAATAATTATATCTGGGTTGATTTTATAGATTTATCAAGTTGTCTTTTAAACATGACTAGATCTGCCAAGAAAAATCAGAACAGATTTTGAAAAGGTGCCATTATTGATAATTTGCTTAAATTCATAGAAAGCTAATTACTGCAAGTGGAATGCAATATGAACAAATTAATAAATACACAGTTCCTCCTTTGGCCAATGGCCTTTTATATCCATCAGACCATTCACAAGATCCATTTCAAATGTGACAATAAGAATGACACTCTGATGCAAGAGATTCAGAAGCAATTGGCTTGGCACTTGGAGTGTGTTCAAATTGTGCTTCAGATATGTACTTTATGGATTAGAAAATATCTCGTACAAAGTCTGGGTGGATAAAATCAGCCACTAGGGATGACCCTCCCACTGTCACATCTCTAAAAATTTGCTTACCCACTATCTCATTTAAGACTGGAATGCTATTGCTCCTCCTCTAAAGCTTAACTCAAATTTATCACCTACTCCATGAAATGTACCCTGAACAATGTTTACATTTTCCCTCTCCAATTTTAACCTAGAATTCTGTCTTGCCTTTTTACAATACACTTAATTAATCTTTTCAGGATCTTTACTTACTTTCTTCCCTTCTATCCTTAACCAGGATTTTGTTTTTCCTCTCTTCTGTTGTTCAGTCAATTCAGTTGTGTCCAACTCTTCAAATCCCCTTTGGGGTTTTCTTGTCAAAGACACTGGAGTCTGCCATTTGCTTCTCCAGCTCATTTTACAAATGAGGAATCTGAGGCAAACAAGATTAAGTGGCTTGCCCAGGGTATATTAGGTATCTGAGGCAAGGTTTGAATTTGGGTCTTCCTGATTTCAGGCCCAGTGCTCTATCTACAGGTTACCTATCTGTCCCTCAGACTCTCTAAAACACAAGATTTGGCAGCTAGATGGTACAGTAAATGGAACACTGGGCCTCAAGTCAAAGTTCCAGTCTGGTCTCAAATACTTCCTAGTTGTGATCCTGTGATCCTATTTGCCTCAGTTTTCTCATCACTGAACTTCTAATTTTAACCATTATTCTGTTCTGTCTCTACAAGATACTTAACTAACTTTTCCAGGAAGCTGAATGATCTTCTTCCTTTCTATCCTTAATTTCTGATTCTACACTTCTACAATACTCCTATCTTGTAAAAAAGGAAGTTATCTGCCCTTTTGGGAGCAGGCTACAAACTTCAAGGAAGCACCAGCGTTAAGCTCTCCTCCTTAGGCACTTTAAAATCGCTGGCAGGATAAACTTGCCTGTGCGTTCATCTCCCCCCGAAGCAGACAGAGGGACAGCCCGCAGAGGCTACTTGGGGAAACTCAGAAAGTTGCTGAGTCCGCGGAGCAGAAGCAGAGCACATGGTGAAGGCAAGAACTCCCAGATCTTCTTCCCCCTCCGCCTTTGTCCCCGGGACCCCATGTTTCCCTTGAAAGGTTCGGGGGATTCCCCCCCCCAAAGCCCCTTCCTCCTCCTTCTAGGTTTAGGGCTCCCTCCTCGACGACTCGACGGTAAGACACGCTAGTTGGGGCACGGATTTAAAAATAAAGTTTGGGTTCCGACACTTGGTGGCTGTATGACATTCCCCACCACTCCTACCCAGTCCCCGCCAAGTCACTTTACGTCTCTGTGCCTCAGTTTCCTTCTTCGCAAGATGGAGCAGATCTTCCATCTCTAAATTTTTAACCGCACTAACTTCTCGGGGTACGCGTTTAATTTTCCCCAAGTACAGTGAAGGCTGCTTCGTCTTTGTTTTTGCATTCTCACCCCCCCCCCCCCAACCCCAACCCCAAAGTGCCTAGCGGAGTGGCCGGTACACAGCTAGTGTCTAATAAGTGCGTGAAAATAACTGTTTCGCCAGTCACGCTGGGGATACTCCCCTGGAACTGACGGGCTGATTCACCGGAGATGAGAGCCGCCGGGACCCCCGGTGACGGGAGAGGGGAGAGGTAATCTGGGGAGAGCTGGGGGCGAGGTTAGATCAGCCCGTACCTTCACTAGCCACACTC
Organism: Antechinus flavipes; assembly: GCF_016432865.1. Taxonomy (NCBI): domain Eukaryota; kingdom Metazoa; phylum Chordata; class Mammalia; order Dasyuromorphia; family Dasyuridae; genus Antechinus; species Antechinus flavipes. The sequence continues at coordinate 85,867,180 of NC_067400.1, forward strand.
CGGTGTTTTGTTTGGCGCCGGTCAGGTCGAGCTCCCCGCGCTCGGCCATGGCTCAACGCCGACGCCGTCACCGGGGGAGTAGAAGGGAGCGCGGGTTCGGAGAAGGAGGTCCGGAGGTCGCGACTCCGGCGTCACCGGCGTCGCTCCAAAGCCGGGAAGCGACTATCTTGGGGGAGGGGAACACGCCACTCCCGGAGACCGGGAAGCCGCGCCTGCGCACTATGTTCGTGCTCTACGGTGCCTCGTGGGAGACATTTTCTTCACTTTGCTCGGGGAAAGTGGGCGTGGTTTCTGAAGTAGCTGGTCTGAGGTGGGGGTGCCGGCGCTCGCGGGGCCTTTGAGAGGCACAGACCGAAAGGCTTTGAAAGAAGATGCTCGGGAGGCAGATCTCGGCTGGGGACAGAATGAACACTGGCCAGGTTCTCCATCCCCCCCCCCAAGGGCAGACTTTTAAAAATTTGGGTTACAAACTAAAGATTTGTTAAGGTATGATTGACAAGCAATAGAAGTTGGAGAGAAAGCTAAAGAAAACTTTGGGGAGAATTTTCTCCAACTCCCACATCAGGAAACGGGGATCTAGATAACTCAACCGATGCCAGGGTCATGCAAAGCAGGGACTTGTATCCGGACTCCCATCACACCATCCTACCTACCCTCTGGGAAATGAACTGCCACAAAAACATTCATTTAAGCACTAAGTATTTATTCATTCATTCATTCATTCATTCATTCATTCATTTATTTATTTATTTATTTATTTATTCATTCATTCATTCATTCATTCATTCATTCATTTATTTATTCATTCATTCATTCATTTATTCATTCATTCATTCATTTATTTATTTATTTATTCATTCATTCATTCATTCATTCATTTATTTATTTTTAAAAATTTAAATTTTATTTTATTTAATAATAACTTTGTATTGACAGAATCCATGCCAGGGTAATTTTTTTACAACATTATCCCTTGCACTCGTTAAGCACTAAATATAATAGATATACAAAAGCAATTTAAAAAATAAAACAAAAAATAGTTCCTTCCTCCGAGTCAAGATCAAATAGAAATTTGATTTGAATTAACATTCCTTTTCCATCTTGTCAAAAATCTTCACTTGGTGTTTGGTTCTCAATTGTAAGTGAATTCAGCAACAAGACTGATGACATCTCCCATAGAATGTTCTCAAACTTCTCACATGCAATGGCCATTATCTCCTTCGACTTGAGCCACCGCCCAATAGATAACTATCTATTATCTCTCAAAACTGCTCCATCTACAAGAAGTTGTGTAATGCCCGAGAAACAGAGACAAGATAGAGATTAGAGAGTTTTTAATATTTTATTTGGAAGGGAGAGATGTACTGGGACCAAATGGATCCATGGTTTGGTCCCAAGGATGAATGAGACTATCGTCTCCAAGAATCCAGCCTCCAGCCAGCCAATGTGAGTTCTCAATGACGTTTATACACAGTAGCTAAACAAAGGCAGGAGGGTGGAGTCCAGACTCTGGTGAGCGTTAATCTCCAGGCAGGAACCTTCAACTCGACTCTGACAAGTGGGCGGGAGTTATTAACTCTTATTAACTGGGAGTTAAGAAAGTGTCTGAAATTTATAACCTCTGAGTTTACCAGTCTTAATGCACCAGAGGGAAGGTGGGTTTGCAACTAAGGGGATTGAGGCAGAACAATTAAGGAAACTGAGGCAGAACAATTAGGGAAACTGAGGCAGAACCCATTTAGGGAAACTGAGTCAAGACAAAAGAGAACTGTGGCACAACAATTGAGACCTGAAATTTTCCTTTCCAGGAACAACTATGAATAAGCTAATGAATAAAAAATAAAAGAAAATACATTTATTAAGCACTTACTATGTGCTAAATACCTTAAGTTCTGGAGATACAAAAACAAAAAAAAAGAGACACTTCCTTCCCTCAAAGAGCTTACTAATAAAGGGGAGTTACTTATACAGTTCAGGGTAGCTTTGAAAGGGTGCTTTTATTTGGAAAATCACTGGGATTGTGACTGCTTTACACATAGTAGCAATTTAATAAATATTGAGTAATTGATTGACACTCACTTTTGATAGCAATTGATTTAATTGTGGTTCCAGATTAGTCAGAAAGGATGAAGGCAACAGGGTAAATGGTAAAGGCCATCGTTCTGGAAGGAATAGCAAGCAGTAGGAAGGGTGTATAATGAAAAATAAGCATGCCAGAATATGAAATGTAACTAAGTAGAGCTTGATAAAAAAAAAACGGACCATGTGATATATTCAGCAAGTGTGTAATATATGTATTCAGAGCTGAGAGAATTATTCTTTTGATAAGCTTTGCAACCTTTCTAGGTTTATACTTCTCATATTCTCTGTGCCTACATTTGTCAAGATTCTAACTGTTTTTTAAAGCCTCCCTCCAGATACTTTGTATTTATCTTGTATTTACTTATCTTTACACATATTGTCTCTTTCAATAGAATATAAGCTTTTGAGAACAAACTGTTTCCTTTTTTCTTTTTTTGTTTCCCTAATGTTTAGTACAATAAATGGTCCATAAGATCATGAAGAGTAGAAGGGACCTCAGAAATCATCAAGGCTAATCTCCTTATTTATAGATGAGGAAACTAAATGCAAGAAAGATTAACTCCTTAAGACCATGAAGGTAGTAAGTATCAGAAATAAGATTTGAAATCCAGTTCCTCAAGATAACAAAGCCAATTCTCTTTACACTAAATCACATTGTGCTTAAGAAATTGTTGCTGAAAAAATGTGGCAGCCCTTTTTTTAGTGGCAAGAAACTGGAAATTGAATGGATGCCCATCAACTGGAGAATGGCTGAATAAATTATGGTATATGAATATTATGGAATATTATTGTTCTGTAAGAAACGACCAGAAGGATGACTTCAAAGAGGCCTGGAGAGACTTACTCAAACTGATGCTGAGTGAAATGAGCAGAACCAGGAGATCATGATGATGGGGGTATGAAATGTGTTCCCTTTTATTCTGTAAAATTAACACTCTGAAATTCTGTTCCCTTTGATTCCTGGCCTCCTAAGCTCTTTGGAGCTGAGAGAATTTCTCAGGCTGGGCCTTTCTGGGCTTTCTCATTTCTTTGCAAAATGTCCAAAGTAGCATGCTTTGTCTCTTTGGCATAGCTGCCAAGATCCTGCCCACTGTGAAGACATCCTTTTCTTAGTGCCAGCCTCCATTTCCCTAATAGAACTTTGCCACTGAAGAAGGCATTTTTTCTAGCAAAGCTGCTTTCTCCTCCAACAATAAACTTCCATGTTTGCCACCTAAAATTCTTCAGGTTTGTGAATTCTTTCACAAAGGACCTGCGCCTGACCAAAAGGGGATTCCCACAACTCTCTGACTGCCACTAGAACCCCATCAATTATACATGGTAACAAGATTGTATGATGTTCAATTCTGATGGACAGGGCTCTCTTCAGCAATGAGATGATTCAAACTGGTTCCAATTGTTTAGTGATGAAGAGAGCCATCTACACCCAGAAAGAGGACTCTGGGAACTGAGTGTGGTTCACAACATAGCATTTTCACTCTTTTTGTTATTGTTTGCTTGCATTTTATCTTTCTTTTCTTTTTTTCTTCTTTACTGGTTTGATTTGATTTTTCTTGTGCAGCAGGATAATTGTATAAATTATGTATATAAATATATGTATAAATGTATGTATAAAATATGTATAAATTATATAAATATGTATGCATATATTGGATTTAACATACATTTCTACCATGTTTAATGTGTATTGCTCTACTTGCCATCTAGGGGAGGGTGTGGGGGAAGGGAGGGAAAATTGGAACACATGGTTTTCTAAGGACTAATGTTGAAGAATTGTCCTTGCATATGTTTTAAAAAATAAAAAGCTTAAAAAAAATTGTTGATGAATTGAATTAAATAAACCAAATTGAAGGGAATTAAAATGAATTGATTGATGATTTTTAGGTAGATTACCATTTGCTCTTACAGTCCTTCCTTCCCTTTCTGATTTCATTTGAGGCTTGGACCCCATGGTCAGCAGTTGTTATGATACCCATAAAGTTTTTTTCTCCCTTACCTGTTTGATGCAACCACTTTGCCAATTCTGGGTAAAGCTCTACTATACTGTTTCTCTGTAATCGTTTCTGCTCTGGTGCTTGCTACTTGGATCAGTTCTTCAGTCAATTTGGACTTAAATTCCCTTATCTGTGAAATGAAATTTTGGACTTGTGAGCCTTTGAGGTCCCTTACAACTTCATATTAATGATAGTATAATATCCCTGGAGAAAATCACAAATCTAGAACCACTACCTCCAGTAGAAATTGACATTATCTCACTTTTTTGTGAGTCCTGTGAATTCTGTGGACCTTTTTATTCATTTCCATTTGAATTTTCAAATTTCCTCCTATATCACTATTTTAATCCTTTTCTAATTTTCTCAGATAGATAGGTTCACTTGCATCATAAGCATCATAGATATAGAGTTGGGAAGGATCTCATAGGTCATTTTAGTACAAAACTACATGAGGAAAAAAGCTCAGAGAGGAACCTGATTTGCCAACAGCACCACAAATAGTGGACCCTAATTGCTCTGATTCCAAATTCAGCTATCTTTCCTCCAGAGTCAGGCAATGAGCATTTTTTAAGTGCTTAACATGTGCCAGGCACTTTGCTAAACAATAGGCTCACAAGGAAAGAAAAAATAGTCCTACATTGTCACCTCCTTCATTCTGTGTTGATAACCTTAATTTCTACATCAAGGTGATATTTAAGGCCTAGTACTACAAATTATTTGTATGATAACCAACTATAGATTCGGCTCTTCTCAGCAATTCAATGATCCAAGGCAATTTCAATAAACTTTGGATTGAAAATCCTATTCATATCCAGAGAGAAAATTATGGAGTCTAATAAATGCAGATCAAAGCATAGTCTTTTCATCTTTTTTTTCTTTTTTTTTAATCTTGCATTTTTTCTTTTATTCCCATTTTTCTCCCCTAACATGACTCATATGAAAATGTATAAAAAATAATGAATGTACATGTATAACCCACAAAAATGAAAAAATCAAACATATAGGTTGCTTTCTTTCTTCACCAATCATCTTGGGAAACCAACCTATTAGTGGTATTGATATGGTTCAAAATTAACACAGAAAGAATTTTTAGACAGCAGGAGTTTTATTCACATGGGAACATGAAGGCTAATCATGGAAGAATTTAGCAAAGTAGGAGAGCAAAAGGAGTAGTACATATTCAAAAATTTTGGCACTTTCCCAAGACTCCTGATACAAATATAGCCTACACAAAGGAACAGGATACTAAGCAAGAATATGATCTTCTGTGACCTCTAAGATAGTTTTACTTTGGGCTTTATCTGGGAAAGGAATGTTCTTTTTGCTGCTTGGGCAAGGTTATGATGATAACAGCTAAAAACACATTTCTGAAACAAATTTCAGAGGACTGTTCAGGAATTTGTTTCAGTATTGCTGGATCAAGGAGAAGACACAATTGTATAACTTGGGGCATAAATACAGATTGCTCTCTAAAATGGTTGCATTAGTTCACAAGTCTACCAAGAGTATCCCAATTTTTTCATATCTGCCCAACATTTGTCATTTTTCCCTTCTATCATTTTAGCCAATCTGATAGGTGTGAGATGATATCTTCAAGATGTTATAATTTATATTTCTCTAATTAATAATAATTCAGAACATTTTTATATGACTGTGCAATTTTGATTTCTTCATTGAAAAGCTGCCTATTCATATCCTTTGACCATTTATCATTTGAGAGATGATTCATATTCTTAAATATTTGACCAAGTTCTCTATATGTTTGAGATGAATTCATTTACAAGAAACTGTCTAGAAAAATTACTCTCTTCCCAATTTTCTGCTTTCTTTCTAATCTTGGCTAATTGGTTTTATTTGTATAAAACCAATAAAAATTTAACGTAATCAAAATTATACATTTTACATCTCACAGTGCTCTCTATAAGTTTGATGTGTTCCATGCTCTTCTAATTTTTTTTATGATATCTTCCTTTATATCTAGTTCATTTATCCATTTTGACCTTATCTTGGTAAATGGTATAAGATATTGACATAGGCCCAAATATCTGCCAAACTGCTTTCTAGTTTTCTCAATATATTTTTTTTTGTTTTCAACATTTATTTTTGTAAGACTTTGTGTTCCAAATTTTTCTTCATCTCTTCCTTACCTTCCCCCTTCCCAAGACAGAAAACATTCTGATATGTTAAATATGTGAAATCCTTTAAAACATATTTCCATATTTGATATGTTATACAAGAAAAAGAAGACCAAAATGGAAAAAAAAATTAAGAAAAAAAAAGGTGGAAATACTATGCTTTGATCCACATTCAGTATCCATAGTTCTCTCTGGATGAAAATGGCATTTCCTATCCCAAATCCATTAGAATTGCCTGAGTCACCTCTTTTTGAGAAGGGCCAAGTCCATCACAGTTGATCATCACATAATTTTATTGTTATTGTGTACAATCCAATAAATTTTCTAACATATAGCTTTCAAAATAAATATTTGCAAAATTTGGTAGATATGTGAGTGAAATGGGAAACTGAGGACTTCTCAGAATAATAACTTTGAGTAATTCAAGACTCAGCACCAAGAGTCTGTTAATTATTAAGGCTCTGGGAACAAGAGCAAAAGACTTGCTCTTCCAGCAGAAAACATCTAAGAGATAACCCCATGACTATTATTCAATTGCTTAGAGAAGAACCTGAAAACCTTTAACCCTTCTAACTTCATCGGTTACTTACCTCTAAATAAATCTCCTTATTGTGAGGGATTATGTGATTTCACATAAAATCTTTAACTGAGGTAGATTGAACCTATACCCTAAATTTTAGTTTATGAAGGTCTGATGGGTTTGGGGAAAATGAAATTCTTTGTACAAAGATTACAATAAAATGTCAAATCAGCTCAAGCAAACATTTGCAAATATTGTAACAACTGGCCACAGTAAATTTAGGCAAACACATCTGCAATAAGTCAACTATATTGGTTTGACTAGAATTGAGCAAACCTTTGCTACTTCCACCTGAGAAGGCAGTGAAAATTAACCAATGAGGGGAGGAAGTCACAGGTTCCTGTGGTTTTTGACTATTTAAATCATTTCTTAGCTTTTGTAAAATCGTTCTTCTTTCTCTGAGAGCAGGACTACCTGCTTCTCATGAGATTCTAATAAAGTTTCTGATATTCACTTTGAGAAATCTCTTAGTAGTCAATTTGATTTAGGGGTTGCCAGGCAGCCATATCACACATATGGATTTGGTTTGTGAAAGGTCTTAAATTTAAGAATGAACTTGAACATGACTGTAGGTAATAAGGAAGAAGTCATTGTGATATAGTAGAAAATATGTTGACTTTGAATCAGAGAATTCCACGTCTTCCTTCCTATGTGACATAAACAAATTACTTAAACCTGCCGGGTCTCAATTTTTTCATCTGTAAAATGAGGAGATTGGACCAGACAACCTTGAAGGATGCCTTCCAGCTTTGAATCTATGAACTTATGAACCACTAACAGCTTATGACCAGAGGAGTGGTGTAATCAATAGCAAGCATTTATTAAGCACTTACTAGCAGGAAGTACTGTGTGAGGGTAGGGATAAAACTATAAACAAAAAGAAAGATACCTCCTATTTTCAAGGAGCTTACATTATAATGAAGAAAGAAAACATGTAAATAGGAAAATGAAAAAGGCATAAAAAGAAAGATATGAGAGGGCTTCATGGTAAAAAAGGATGGCTAATTACGAGTAAAACCTTTTATAAATTTCAATACACTCTAAAATATGAATTGCATTTTTATATCTTTTTCTTTTCTTCCTTTCATCCATTTTCATATAAAATTAAAAGAAAAAGTTGAGAGGATGATAATGAGATGGCGCTTTAATCAATTATTAACCTTTTGTTTGAATGGCAGCCCTTAGAATTAACTCTCCAATTTCCAATTTCAGCTTGGCTTGATTGGAGCTCCAAGGAACATGATGGAGGGGAGAGGTATTCCCTTTTCCAACCAACTTTCTTCCCCTTTAGATTATGAGCTTTTTGAGAGCAGGGAATGTCTTTTTCTTTTTTTTTTTTATTTGTATCTCCAGAGTCTAGCCTGGTGTCTGGTGCACAGTAGGTACTTACTAAATGCTTATTGAATTGAATTGATTCATATAGTGCTCTGAAGTATATAAAGTGCTTTCCCTCAACAAGAAGTAGTTATATTGGACTACATCAAATTGTGCTGAGCAACATGACAGAGTGAGGCATAGTTGGACTAGGAGTAGGGAGACATGTTCAAATCTTGCTTCTGACTCCTATTAGCTGAGTGATACTGGACAAGGCATATAATTCTTCTGAGCTGAAAAATAAAGGGGCAGGAATTTATTGACCTCTATTGTCCCTTCTAGCTCTAAATTAGGGCAATTTGACTTTCTTAGCTCTTGCTGTGCATGTTGGAAAGGGAGCAAAGTGAGAATTCTGTGTATTAATCAAGTAAGAAATGTTGGTGTAGATTTTGGTACTGTTTAATGCTATTGGTGTGGAAAGAATGAAAGAGTCCTCAAGAAGAGTTTTCCAGATGAATTTTTCCAGTTACTTCTGGTAAACTAGAGTACATAGCCAGCCATTCACAGCTAGATATAAATTAATGTAACCAAATCACTGATTTCGCTTCTAAGGGAAATGATTATTTTTTTGATATATTAAAAATTAATTATTGCATCAGAACCTCCTTTTCTACTTTTTCATCCAGAAATCTACCAGTGTGGAAAATCTTGGGGACAGACTTTACTCAGGCTAATTTCTATTCAAAGACAGCAAAGAAACTCTAAGTTTAAGCAAATAGATTCTAACTCATTATATTTCCTCAAATAGGTCTAGGAAAATGTGGATTCTTCTTTTGTCAGATATGGAAATTGACAAATCTCTTTGATTAAGACTTGGGTGATTCAAGTCATATACCCCCAAGTCCCTCATTAGAATGAACCTACATCTCATTATAATATTCATTTCCTCATCAATTATTAACCAATAAGAATTGATTGCTACCTTTAGGAACCCTATTCTTCCAAGGGCATATAAGTTGTGAGTCCATTACCATGAGGGGTCTTTGGCATTCAAGAGTGCTATTGACCTCTTTTATTAATAAAATGCTAGTATTATTAATAAAACAGTTGATTACCCAGAAATTATATCACTTGAAATTTTTAAACCTCATATTCCCATAGCTCCCTCTTGGATCTTACTATGTTTTCTACTTTTCAGACACCATCTTTTTCTTCTGGTCCTTTCATTTCCATCACTAGCACTAGAATCTTAATTGGATCCCTTACATCATCATTCTCAGGTACACCTGAACAGAAACTTCTCCCTTCTCCATATTTTGACAAAGCAGAAAGCACTGTGTTTTCCAGCTTACTCACCGCTCTAGATAAGAGCCTTGGCTTCTGACCCACCCAAGGGCTGGGCCAGGAGGAACATTATAATTGCTAGCATTATGAGTAACTGGAAAAACTTCTTCCCCAGGAAGTATCTAGGGTTTCATTCAACTTGTACTTACATGTACCTCCCTCAGAGTCAATCAATAAGTTGGATCCTAATACAAAGGATATAAATCTTGTTTGTGTTGTGTTTTTATTTTGCTTCTGTAAGATCAAAACTTACCTAGAAGCAAAGCTTCAATAATTTGGTACTGGCAATTAATGGGACATCTTTTATACAAATCATTATTTCAGTTTTCTATATTTTGACCCATAAGTCTATGTTTTCATCCCTTATTATGTGTGACTGTCTCTGGCTTCCAATTTCTTATGAAGAAACCAGGGAGTTTTTGTTACAGCTGCTCTCAGCACTCTGCAGCAAGAGCCAAGCCCAGAAATCTGCATGTGATTTCATGTCGCATAATAAAGTCTGGTATAATGGTTTAAACTGTTTAGATTAGTTAGGGTAATGACCCCTGATGAGATCTAGCCTTACACTAGTTAAACTAAGCTCATGTTAGAACTGGGCTGTGAGGTAATTCTCACTTCTTCATCTCTAAGACTGAGCGTGGAATGATGGAGAAGCAACTATATATAGGCTACCCTTTCATTGAATATGGTGAAGGACTGGCAGTATAAATTGATATAAATATGCATAGTCACAAATGAGTAGGTAGGTGAGAGGAAGTCCCGAAAGCCTTTTTTTTAAAGGAAAGATAAACAAAAAGATAGATTAAAAAAAAGAGAAAAAGAAAAAAAGAAAAGAGGTAAGAAGGGTAAGAAAGTAAGAAGGAAAGAAAGAAGGAAAGGAGAGAAAGAGAGAGAAAAAAGGTCCTGAGGTATGTGAGGATGTAATCTCCAAAGACACAGAACTAATATGGCATCTCAGTGTTTGAGTTCTGAATGCAGGTGAATGCATTCTTTGTTCATTATTTTAATTTTTGGTTATTCCAAGCTTGACAAAGACCAAAAAACATAGCCAAAAAAGAACAAAAAGTGTGTGTGTGTGTGTGTGTGTGTGTGTGTGTGTGTGTGTATGCCTGCGTATGTATGTGGCTTGTGTGCCCATATGTGTGGCAATAGGGGGAGAGCTAAAATTGTATGTGAATTTAATAATCTCAACATATATATCTTTAAAAAACTCAATTCAGCAGCTTAATTCTGAAAATGTAGCATGTCTATGCAACTCCCTGAACCTCATTCTGATATCTTCTTGTTTTCTCTTTGAATTCTTCATAGATGCTTTATCTTTGATAATTTTTTTGGCAGAGACATTGTTATCACTAGTCCACTTTTTCCTTTAATCCTCTGACACCTTTTTTTAAACAAGGTGGCACAGTCAAGTAAACAAATCTACACATTAACCACATGTGAAAATATATTTTTTCATTCTATGCGTGGAATCTATCACCCTTCTGTCAAGAGGCTGAAAGCATGCTTCATCATTGGTGATTGTAATTCATCCTGACATTGATCAGAGTTCTTCAGTATTTCAAAATTGTTTTTCTTTACAATGTTGTTATATACATACACATTTTCATATATACAGATACATATACCGTGTTTCCCTGATAATAAGACCTATCCCGAAAATAAGCCCTCCCTTTACTGTGTAAGATTCCTCTAAAATAAGCCCTCCCCCGAAAATAAACCCTATTGAGATTGCTACTGTAGTGAAGGTGATCCCCTGCGCTACATTATGGTACCCTCTGTATGCACCGTCCTCTCCCCCCCACCCCACCCCCCTGGGTGAAACGCACACGCTCCGAGCTGCATCCAATCAGAGCTGCAGCAGTGAACATGTCATCCTGTTCTTCCCCAGTGATTTGCTTGCTGGCACCATTGAGAGCAGTGCCGCGGAGGAGAGCTGAGGCAGAACAACATAAAAACCTGGTATATAAGCGGGAGTGAGGGGGCATGATGGAGGATAAAAGAAGAACTCAGGGGGCATGATGGAGGATAAAAAAAGAACTCAGGGGGCATCATGGAGGATAGAAGGAGCACTCAGGGAGCATGATGGTGTTAAAACATTATTGAATAGAGGTACTTTCTTTTGTTCACATTTACCTGTTTATTAAAATTGCTGTCAATGTTCATTAAAATAAGCCCTCCCCTGAAAATAAGCCCTCTGGGGTTTTTCTGTCCAAAAAAAAATAATAAGACAGTGTCTTATTATCGGGGAAACACAGTATGTATATGTTACATGCAAATGTTACATATGTAATGTTATAACAATAAATGTATATATTCATATGTATCTATCTTTGATTTGTCTATCTATATTGTTTTCCTGGTTCTACTTAGCACATTATACATTGGTTCATACAAGTCTTCTCAGGTTTCTCTGAATTCAGCCCTTTCATTCTTTACAATGCAATAATAACTCCTTACATTCATATGCCATGTTTCAGTCATTTCATGATTGATGGGTACTCTCTTAGTTTCTATTCTTTGCTATAGTAAAAAAAAATGCTCCTCTCAATATTTTTGTCTAATGTAGGAAGTGGTTAATAACTCTTCCAAAAACTCTATTTGCTGTATCTCTAGTGGTTGTTCTGACTTTTTGCAGGCCATAAGGTCTTAACCTGCTTCATTTCATCTCTGATACTTACTCATTCCCCTAAGATCAGGAAAAAATAAACACAGAAGACACAAAAATATCATGCATTTATTGTCACATGCTGATCAGGTAGAGAGGGAATCTACTAACCTTACAATTTCTCTTAAATTACAGCATCTCTTTTTCCCTCAAAAGAGACAAGGGAGAGAGACTGAGTTTTTCTCTTTATGTCTTTTTTATATGTATAATCAGTTCTGTCTCAGCAGCTGATTAAAAGATTTTTAATCACCATGAAGTAATCTGTGCTGAAATAATCATTAAGTATCAATATATACTTTGCAGTGAGGAGGTAAAAGGATACCCTAGTATCATATGCATCTAGAAGGACACTTACCAAGCCTCCTCAGGACTGATGATAACAGGAAGCACAGAAATACAGAAATGTTCTAAAAATTGGGCACCCATTGGTCTGTCCCCCATTACACTTGTGTATGTGTGTGTTTGTGTGTGTGTATATATATATATATATATATATATATAGTTTTATATATATATGTAGTTTTATATATATATAGTTTTATATATACATATATAGTTATATATAACTTCTTTTCTTCTTTTTTTCTTTGATTTTTTGGGAATCCATCCCTAATTAGTAATATAGCTTTGTCAAAAGGTATTAACACTGTACTGGCCAGGTTTAGTTCCAAATTGCTTTCTTAACTGGCTGAACCAATTTACAGTGTGCCTTTCCTTCTACATGGCCTCCAACAATTGTTTCTCCTTTTTATTCTTTTTGACATTCTGAGAACTCTCACAAGTTATTTAAAATTACGTTTTACTTACATTTCATGAATTGGAACCCTTTTAAAAATATGAATGTTGATCTCTTGCTTTTTTCCTTTTAAATACCAAATATTTGTGTCCTTGGACTATTTAACATTAAAGAATGGATATTGTTATTATAGTGGAACTCATTCCATGAATATTTTAGATATTAGAAACATTGCAAGTATTTTTCCCAGTTAAAAGTTTTTTTCTAAGTTAAACTGTATCGATTTTGTGTATGCAAAAACTATTCAATTTTATGCAATCAAAATTGTCCATTTTATCCATTTTCATTAAGATAAACTTAGTTTATCTTAGCTTTACCTGTTTTCCAAGTCAGTTGTTTTTGATAACAAAGATATTTATACTTCCTTCTATTTTTTATTCTTTTGATTTTATTCTATTTCTTTTGTTTGGGGGGGATCATTGAGTTTTGTTTACTCTGTTCCATTTTTTTTAGGGAGTCTATAACTTGCATAAAGTTTTTTGGGTTAATGTTTTTTGTTAACGCCTTCTGGTTAAAGCTATTAGTTCTCCAACCAATTCTTTACTTCAGAGTTCTTATTAACCACAATTCCATTTTTATCTCTTGTTTTATTTCTTTCAAGTACACTTGTAGTTTTTGAAGCTAAGCTATCTTTTGTTCCCCCTGGAAGATCTTTGTATGCTTATATAGTTACGCTTTGTTTTGGATTATCTCTTGGGCATCTCTCAATTTACACTATATTTTCACTATTCAGTCCCTGTTTCTGTTCACTCATATCTCCAACCTCAATTCCTTACTTGAGTTTTTATGCCAGGGACAGATATTCCTCATTCACTCTTGAATGAGGTGGGCTGGTCCTGTTTGATTCTGAAATGAATTTTCTGTGCTCTTACCACTGATTTCTGCTTTTTTCTGATGTGTTCAAATTCAGAGTTCTAGAAGACTTCAGAATTCTGTCAGGGCTCATCTATCCATGGGTAGAGAATAGTTGTGGTCTTATAGTCCTTCTGGTTAAGGTAATCCCTTTTGATTCTGTCCCTCTTTGGCTCTTCCTGATCCAGGCCTCTTCACCCGAGCTTGTTCTGGCTTTTTTGCTAGGATGCTTTTTCAAGTGCTGAAGGCTTCCATCTGTCTTTTTGTATAGTTTTCCATTTGAAGGAGAGTAATAATGTTTCTTTTTGAATTTCCTGATTGTTATTCAGGCTAATAAATTTTAAAAATCATTGCTGAAGTATATGGGCTATCTGGGCTCCTCTATAGTTTAAAAGACTATCTTAGCCAGAAGTTTTACTTTTTTATTATTTCAGTAAACTCTAGACTTCTTAAGTCCTAGAAAGTATGTGTCCAGATTCAGAAAAGTACAGGGATCTATTCATTAGAAATAATCTTTCATTTGGGCGGGGGGAGTCTATGTCCCTTGAAAGTAGAAAGCAGCTTTAAGACAAAGCTGAAAATCTATTTCTACTCTAGGGTAAATCTGGTTCAATTTCAGACCCTTTGGAAAACTCTGGATTTACTTTAAATTGGGCCCTTTATTAGACAGAGCACTCTCTCCCCTTCATGCTTTTCTGAGACTACACATGGAACAATGGCAGACTTCATACCTCATCTAGAACTGGTCTAAACACCAAGGTTAAGATGTAAAGTTTGCTGGGGCATATCATTCATAACATTTTCTCTATAATTGAATATCTCTAGGTCACTTAAATCCAAAAGTGAATAACTTCAACACACTAATTAGAGAAGATATATATGGGAATTGCTAGTTCATTATGTTTGCATTTTGCTATTCTATAACCATTAGAATAGACAATATAAAATAACTTTAGGGAATTAGAAAAAAATTGATAGGTGCCTTAGCTTTATCTTTCTGTGCTCTGGTTTGTCTGGTTGCAGGAAGCAAGCCTGGTAGTTCTTCAGAACAGATGGTGTCAGAATTTCTGTATTTATCTCACTTAACAGCTGTTTGGTATAGTCAAGTCTATTGCCTTCCAGTAGCAAATCATATTGTCAAAAGGCAAAAGGTGTTACCATGTCACTTTTATCTTCATTATCTTCAAGACAAGTGCATAGCTTTTTATTTTTTTAAACTTTGGAAATTCCCAAACAAGTTTTGTTATCATAGAAGAAATTTCAAAAATCATACCTATGATGATACAGAATTGGGATACTTAGGTTGCCCTTGTTAGTGCTGTGATACAAACACTATTCCCACTCAAGCAATTTCACCTTGGGGCTTGCCTACTACTGCCCTGCTCTAACCACCTGGAAAGACACTTTCCAGACTGGAGCTTCCGTAGGCCTTGGAGGCAGTTAATGCACTGCACATAGGAACTGCCACTCTAGGACTAAGTTATTTTTATTAGCAAATGACTGTTTCTGTTAAAGGTGAATAAATTGACTGTCCTATCAATAGATTCATCCCTTTATTAGACAGCATTATACAACATGCATTCATTCCTAAGTCATCTAGGTCCTTGAAGACAAAGATTATCGTTTTTATATTTGTATTTCCAGAGCTTAACATGGTACCTGGGACATAGTAAGCACTTTCTAAGAATGCGTTTGCATTCATTCATTCATTCAATTTTAATCTTTTTGCATCAAATCAATCTATAAAATTCTGATGGTGAATTTTCCTTGTTCTGTTCCTTTACTTAACCTTAACCTCAATTTAATAGTTGTTCTGTCTTTGCACAATGACAGTGTTTCTATAGAAGATGCTGTATGCCTCTAGCCATTTAGAAAAATAAATCAATCAATAAATTCTCTGGGCTAAAATAATTCCTACCTCTGACCAATCCTCTCAAAGATCCTTACTAGTGCCTAATTAAACTAGAGTTAACACCCCAAGGTTAACTTCATAAGAAGCAGAATCTTGTACCTTGTAGGCATCAGAGAAGATTCTTTGTTTATTTTAATTCACACATAATATGAATCAGTTGGGGAGATTCTGTGAAATACTGAAAGGATTGATATAATATATGGTTGCCATGACCTAGGAAAAACCTTTCACTCACAGTAAGTCAATTTAATTGTTCATTAGGGATTGTTGTAGGGAGTAAGTATTAAATAAAGCATGAGAAAATTTTTATTTTTCACTATTGTAATGCAATGTAATTTATTTTTATACAAAATTTATGCCAACATTTATATAACATTTTGTACATTAAATAGAATTACAGTTAGAATACAGGCCCTGAATACTAGATCAAAATGACAAGATAAAAACCACAAAATAATGGTAAGTGCTGTAAAACTATATTAAACAGATGTGTCTTGACTTGTGCTTACATTTCAAAGACTGGTAAGCTATGCATTTTGAATATCAATGAGAGACATAGTCATATCCCTCTGGACAGCATCCCACACATTTACATTTTGTTAGATTTAAATTTCTACTTCCAAATGCAGGAGCAGTTTTATAAGGAAGACTAGATAATTATTAAATTCTCAGAAAGTTAAAAAGATCCATGTTTCTCAAAGTTATAATTGCCTTTTACAATCCATGGGAAGGGAAGAACAGGGAGGAGAAAAAAGGAAGAGGTACATTACTTAAGCATCAGATTTTTTTTGTTGTTGTTGTTATTGTTAGCTTGCAGGATTCCTTCCTATGAGATAGAGAATTTTCATACCTTTGCTAGGGTCTTCCCTTCTTTCTTCAGCCTTTCCTTGACTTCCTAGTTTCTTTTTTTTCAATTTATCAAGGTTGGGCCAGGTCACATAAGTATAAAAGTATATTTTTAAAGTATAAAAGCAGGCTAAGGATAGTACAGTCAGCTAGGTGCTATAGACAGAGTGCTGGGCTTCAATTCAGAAAGTTCTGAATTCATATTCAGTCCCAGATACTTACTAGCTGTATGAACTTGGGCAAGTCACTTAACCTATGTTTTCCTCAGTTTCTTCAACTGTAAAATGGGGATAATAATAGTACCTACCTTTCATAGTTCTGGGGATCAAAGGAGATTTTTAAAAATACTTTGTACAGTGCCTAATACATATTGGGTACTATGTAAAAGCTATTATTATTATCATCAACCAATTGATATTTCTTTTCAGGACTGGTGTTAATATTATTATTATTATTTAGTTCTGGAACTATTATAAAGATGAAGATGTTAATAAAATAATGCCGGAACTGGGGTGGAGTAAAGATACTGTCCTTGGTGCTGAAATTTAGAGTGGTCCACATTCTTGATTCATTCAAGAATTGTGTGAAACAACTTTGAGCCACTCCATCCTAATTCCTTGTAGGGTGAGGGTGGGGTTAGGATACATGAGGATCTTTGTCATCAGCTATACTCTCAAGGAGTCACAGGTAGGATTCCCTGAATAGAAGAGCTGTCTCCCCTTCAATATTACTACATTTAAACACTAAAGTAATCTGCAATACTCTGAAGGTAAAGGATAACATGTGGTCTGCAAGGATCCCAAGCTCTTCCTTCACTCCAGGTAAGTTTTCTCTTTGCCTTGGCACTTCCTATGGCTGTACTTCTGGTCTCCAAATTCTTCCTTCCCTATTTTTTCTTGTCCCAAGTACCAGAGTTCCTAGTTATGTTTCTGCATATAGGGGGGAAATTGCATTCCTGAATAGAAAAGAATTACCATGGTTTAATAATTTGAAAACATTTCTAGACCAAATCTTCTGATATTTCAAAATATTAAAATGAAAAACTTCCAATTTTCTATTAGTAAAAATATTTTGTCTTCATTAAAGATACTCCAGAGAAATCCTAGGTATTCAACAAAAGATGGATTATTTTTCTCCTTTACAGCTTCATTCTGATGAGAATCTTATAGAGAATCATAGATTTTCTGACTTAGAATAGACATTGATGGTAATCTATGCCAACCTCCCATCTAATACAGAAATCTACTATGTAATATAGCAAAGAATGGATGATTACTCTCTGTATCACACTTCCTTCATTTGTACAGATAAGCACTGGGCTAGATTGGGCTTCTTAAACTTTTTCCATTCATAATCCTTTTTGCCCAATAAATTTTTACACATATCTAAATAAGTAAAATATAGATATACAAATCAAACATTTACTGATAATAAACAATAATTTTGCAGTTCCCACATTCTATTACAAAATCCCATATGGATTGTAAGTTAGGAAGCTGGGGACAAGATAATTTCCAGAATCCCTTTCATTTCCAGGGTCCTTAGACTAGTTTTCTATAACAGAGAATTCATTGTCCTCTTGTAATACATTTCATTACATTATTGGAACACCATTTTTTTTCTTCCTTACACTGAGCCAACATCAGCCTCCTGACTCACTAGTCTTTGGTTCTGTCTTTTAAAACTCTGTAGAGAAAATCCATTGATTCATTCCACATGGAAGTCCTTCAAATGATTAAAATAACTAGCATCCCTCTTATTGGTCTTTTGTTAATATCTTTATAATAATAAAATCACTGATTGTGGTTCTCTGCTAGTTTCAAGCAGCTATTTATCACTGTTGTTCCCCTGGTCCTACAGTTGCTGTTGATAACCCCAAAAAACAAATCCATTGGCATGTGGCAATAGGACTTCTCTGTCTTCACTGGAGTCTTTAGCTGAGTATTATTTCTTCCTCATAGCAGATTGGATGGGTTCTGCTATGCTCCATAAATTTAAAGCCCCACAGTATAGCTCCTAAAAATCCTAAAAATCAAAAGCCCTTAATATACTTAGTTTACTACACTTAAGGGGGGAAGGGAAACTCCCTAAGGGTGTAAATATCCTTCTAGGAAATTTTTCTTAAAGAAGGATATCCTCCCCACTTCAGCCTTGGCTTGAATGGCCTTTCCTCCTCTCTGGAAGGAGACATTTTATTCCGGGTGCCAAGATCTTTGGAACAAATACTACAGTCCCAGTTAATTAGTGCTTCAGGCTTAATTCTCTCTCTCCGTCTCCTTACCCCCCCCCAACCCCTCTTCTCTTCTCTCTTAAAAAAAGTTTAAGGGAAAAAGTTTCCCTCCTTCTCCTTTCCTCTCCTTTCCTCTCCTTTCCTCTCCTTTCCTCTTCCTCCTTTTCCTTCTCTCTTCCTCACTCTCCTGCCCTCACTCTCACTCTGTCTCTGTCTCTTTGTCTCTTTGGTATCTCTATCTTTGTCTGTCTCCCCCTTCCTTCTTCCTCTCTTTTTTCCCCTCTCCCTCTCCGTCTCCTTCTCTCTCTCTCTCTCTCTCTCTCCTCTCTCTCTCTCTCTCTCTCTCTCTCACACACACACACACACACACACACACACATCAATCAAAGCAAAAATTTTATTCCCTCCTAAACAACACCTTTTTGATTATATTTTTGGATAACATTTCCATTCTTTGACAAAGAATTCTTCCAGCTTGGAATAGAATAAGCTATGTGACTCTCTTTTAAAGTCACAACTGGAGATCCTGGTTTCTCATACTTATTTCAGGGAAACTCTGCCTTCTAAAAAGAGATAGAACTGTATAGTTCTGACTTTTCCTGTCTTTGGAAAATCACTATGCTTTGTATATACTGTTTGAATGAATCCAAACGAGGTCAAAACCTAATCCTAGGGGGCCAGGATCATTATCTATCTCCTCCTTAGCTGAATTCTTATTCTTTCACACTCAGAGCAAAAACTTTGACAGTCCATTAAAAAGCCATGGGAGAAAGCAAGAAAGAAAATGTTGAGGAGATTTCAGACCAGAGAGTTACAGAAAGGACCAATGACTCAGGAACCCAGTCCTGCTCATGCCTATTCTGATTAGAAGCTCAGAGTCTAGATCTTGAGTAGGGCACATGTGGTGTTGGGGAGGACTAGTACCTGTGCTGTAAGGGCTTGGCAAGCCCTTTCAGAATTGCCATCTACCTTTAGTGTCCACCCGAATTGCCCAACTCTTACCTGTGGCTCCAAGAAGTTGTAATTTGCCCAGCAACCATACCCCAGTAAACTATCTTGGGGGACAAGTTAAACCAGGTCGAGGTCAAGCTAAGCCACATATCAAAGATGCCAAGGCCATCCACTGTACCTAGGCTATCACCAGTTGTCTAAAATTTTATCCTGCCTTTAGACTTTGATGAGTTAGGAAGAGAGAGTGAGGCTGACTAATTTGTGCAACTCTGCCTCACTTAAACCCAGTTCACATATAAGTTGAGACATTATTCATAATGTCATTGATCTTCCTTAAAGATGAAGGACAGACAACAGCATCTGAGTAACTCTTAATATAAAAACCATTAAGTACCCAAACACTCCTATGAGTGGGGGCACATATCCTTTCATATTCATACACTACAATTTGTGTAGACGATCCTCAGTCTACAGACCCCCTACTTTGTTTCCAGTTTTTTTCTATGTCAAAATATGTTGCTATTTTTTTCTATTTGTATCTATATAGAACTTCTTTTTAAAAAATCTATTTTGGGTATATTAGAGGCAGTGATTTGCTTGTAGTTTATCCAAACTTCTCTTTCTGATATATATATTCTAAGAGCCTGAAAAACATGTCAGGATGTGATATTGACTTCAGTAAGTCCTATCTCCCCTTTTATGCAAATATTTGGTATCTGCCTGCTCAGCCCCATCTTTTTTTCTTCCAACCATGTCACTTTATTTATTTTTTAATAATAATTTTTTTTCAAAATACATGTAGCCTTTTCAACATTCACCCTTGCAAAACTCTGTGATCCAAATTTTTCTCCTTCCCTTTCCCTATCCCTTTCTCTAGATAGCAGGTAATTCAATATATGTTAAACATGTACATTCTTCCATTTCTTCCATACATATTTCCACATTTATCATAATTCAAAATCAAAAAGGAAAATAAAATGAGATAAAAACAACAAAAAGCCTGCAAACAACAATAAAAAGTGAAAAATTATGTTGTGATTCACATTCAGCCCCTAGAGTCCTCTCTCTGGGTGCAGATAGCTCTCTCCATCACAAGTCTATTGGAATTGTCCTGAATCACCTCATTGTTGAAAAGACCCAAGCCCATCAGAATTGATCACTGCATAGACTTGTTGTTGCTGGGTACAATGTTCTCTTGATTCTACTTACTTCACTTAGCATCAATTCATGTAAGTCTTTCCTGGTCTCTTCGAAATCGTCCTGCTGAATGTTTCTTATAAAACAATAATATTCCATAACATTCATATGCATAAATTATTCAGCCATTCCCCAATTGTTGGGCATCCACTCATTTTTCAGTTCCTTGCCAGTACACAAAGGGCCGCTACAAACATATTAGCACATGTGAGTCCTTTTCCCTTTTTATATGATCTCTTTGGGATACAGAACCAGTAGAAACACTGCTGGATCAAAGGGTATGCACAATTTGATAGGCCTTTGGACATAGTTCCAAATTGCTCTTCAGAATAATTGGATTAGTTCACAACTCTACCAACAATGTATTAGTGTCCCAATTTTCCCACATACCCTCCAACATTCATCATTATCTTTTCCTGTCATCTTAGCCAATCTGAAAGGTATGTAGTGGTACCTCTGAGTTGTCTTAATTTGTATTTTTCAAGTTGTCTTAATTTGCATTTCTCTGATCAGTATTGCTTTAGAGCATTTTTTCATATGACTAAATGGTTTTAATTTTATCATCTGAAAATTGTCTATTCATATCCTTTGGCCATTTATCAATCGGAAAATCAGACCCATAATTTTTATCTCTTGATGTATTGACCTGTAGTGAGTAGGCATTCAATAAATGTGTTTGATATCATTGACAGGAATATTTAGAAAGGACAGAGAAGCAAAAGAAGAAAAAAAAATTGATCAGAATGAACTCTAGGCTTTTGCTTCTAAACTCAATAGATAGGACCATAGAACTAGAGCTGGAAGAGATTTGAAAAGCCAATTATTACACTCCACTGATTTTTACAGATGATGCAACTGAGGCTCAGAGAATTTAAGTGATTTGTCCAAGATCACATAGATAGTATAAATGGTGGAGCCAGAGTTCAAGCTCAGGTTCTCTGACTCTAAATTCAACATTCCAGGCTCAGTAATATAAGCAAGCATTTTCTGCTTGCCTTCTTGCTATGTGATTTTTGGGGGTGACTTCTAAAACTCAACCTCAGCAATGTCTGGGAAGAAAGAACTGAACAATTACTTAATGCATACATATGTATATATGTACTTATACATATATTATATATGTACATGTATTATAGAGAGAGGGAGGAGAGGAAGGGGAGGGAGAAGGAGAGAGAAAAAGAAAAAAGAAAGACACACACATACACATACTGAGAGAGACAGAATCAGAGACAGAGAGAGAGAAAGAGGGAGAAAAAGAGAGAGAAAGAGAGAGAAAGAGAAAGAAAGAAAAAGAGAGAGAGAGAAAGAGAGAGAGAGAGAGAGAGAGAGAGTCAGAGAAAGAGAGAGGATGTTATGTTGGTTCCCATGCTTCTTTACATTAACAAGGATAGCTAAAATTCATGCATTATGGAAATCCAGAAAGAACACTATAAAAGAAAATTCTCATTTCTAGGCTTATCCCTTTAATCTTTTCACAGTTTTCTTGGGTTTGTGCCAGGCATACTTGAATATTGACATGATGCAGCATGGATGTTAATGGATTAATATAAGGGTCAATTTTCCTTCCTAAATCATAGCCTGAGTAGGCACTAATGTCTCAGAGGAAAAAAATGAACATGAATTTTATGAGTAGTACAATGAAGAATTAACTGTTCTTGGCTTACAGTATAAATCTATTTTCAAAAGATTTCCCTTCTCTCCTAACTTCTTTTAAATGAAATCTTTGGATTGAAATCAGAATCTGGATTAAATCAGACTTTCTGGATTCAGCCACTTCCCTTGGTAAATTGCATGAGGCTTCTATCTAGTAATTTCATCTTTCAGTAACTGCTAATAGTATTATAATTTTGTCCATTTTCATTGGAGATGAATTAAGTTATACTTTTATTGATCATGGGACACTGGTCAGTAGGAAATTATTTTATTTTTGAACTTGACCAGTGATTTAATTGATGTAGAAGACTCCTTTCATTGCTCCAACTAGTCAGTTTTTCCACTAGAAAGTGAGTGCCTGTTCTCTAAGAGGTTTGTTCATAGCCACATGCCTACTCAGTCTTGACCTAGTTTATGACTCTGAAGCTGGGCATCTGTGTACTACTTTATGACATGAGGAATTTTTAAAGCTATATCAATGGTTCTGATTTTACTTTTTATATTGTGTGAACGATAGGTAATGAGCTGATAGAAAATATTACAAGCTGTGAAAAACAAAACAAACACCTTTTCTATGACCATCACAACTAGGTGATTATTTTAGGTATCCGGAGCAGAGTTAAGAGTTAAAGGCAGGAACTTGATGACCTCTCCCCCAGACGGGTCCAAATTCCTTTAAATAATGACGCTAAGCAAATTTTAGAGTGTCACAACACAAAAAGATGGAGTAGAACATTTTTCAGTGAAGGGCAACTTGGAAGGTCAGCAGGAAAGATCTGTGGAATCAGGGTGAGAGTCCAATGTGTAGTCCTTGTGCAGGCCATGCCAGTGCAGCCCCTGCCCCACACCAGAAAAACAAAAATGGATTTAGAGAACTGTGAATCGGTGGCAGTTCTGGTGACTTCCAGATCAATCAGTCCAGAGTCATCAGAGATGACTTAGAAGGTCAGCAAGAAAGGTTTTTCAGTAGAGTGAGAGGGCCCTGGCAAACCAGCAAACTAAGGGTGGGCATGGGCAGTAATGGCAGTGGCAACTTCCAGAGGCCTCAGCTCACAGGGATTCTCTTTGTTGTCATTGAGAAAGGACTCTGTTGCTTTAACACACTAGAACTTACAGCCCCAGTGCAGTGGGGATACTTCTCACAGTCCCAGGACAAAAAGGAGTACTTATGGTCAGATCCCTAGAAGGATATCTGAAAATAACTGCACCCTGAAACTTAGGACAGTGTACCCTCCTCCCTGGAAATGGAGCCCTACTTTAACAAAGAGGTAAAAGCTGAGTAATAAACTAGAAAAATAAATAGATCACAGAAAAAGTTTCTGACCATAGAAAGTTACTATAGAGACACAAAGCAGATCCAAACACACATAACAGAGTCAAAGCTCCTGCAATGAGTTAAAAATGGAAAAGGACAGCCTATGAATGGCTAGCAACCTGAAAAAATAAGTGGGGTGACTTGAGAAGGCATCAGGCAACACAAGGGAGTCCAGGCAGGTAGACAACTTGTTAGCATTTTAGGGCTTCACTGGAGGATAATGGAAAAATGTTCAGGCCATCAGGCAAAATATAGTATTGTGGGAATATGGATACTAGAAATAGGGAAAATTTTTAGGCAGAAAAGGAGGATGGGAATAACAGTTAGCAAAGATCTAGACATAAAGATTAGGACTCAAGGACAGGAACTAAGTCCCTAGAAAAATTGGGGGGAATAAATAATACAAAAACCTTACCTTAAGATCTAGAATTCTAGTAAGGCAACAAAGTAGGGAGTCATACATGGCAGACAATACACCTACACAGTTTAAATAACTTTAGTACAAGACAAACTTTTAAAACTGGGGTACAAGGTTACAATGGACCACCAAGAAACATTCTTGTATTTAATTTTCTTATTGCTGAATTGGTCCTTGAAACTTGGGTGTGGAAGAATTTGAAAGTGGGGCCTTAGTGGATGCAGCTTTGTACATTGGCGAGATGATTTATGGAAAAATAGGAATTTAAGCAGATATCTAGAATGGCAAGATAGATTATGAACTGTCCTATGTGATGAAGAAAAAACAATTTGTTCTCTCAAATGTGTCATGGAACCTATAACACTGGAGATAACTCTGGATCACTTATCTACCCCAGGTTCAATGTGATATACTTTAAGTAACATTTAGAAAATATACAAATAATATACTGTATTTGTGTTATCAGTACAATATGAATTTTATACATATATATATAATTATACATACGTGTATATACTGAATATATATATATATATATATTGTATATAAATATATGGCATGTATCCTCTGGGGAGATTATTATTCCAACTTCCATTCACACTGGCAAATTGAGTCGCTCCATCTAGGTATATCTTTCACTTAGAGACTTAGAGTCTCTAGGGAGTTAACCTTGAAGAATTTGAGGTATCTTTCTAATGCTATTACCTTGAATTTAAATTCTGATGTATTCCTCATAAACATCACTGATGACCTCTCCCCCAGACTGCTCCAAATTCCTTTAAATAATGACACAAAGCAAATTTTAGAGTGTCACAACACAAAAGGATGGAGTAAGAACATTTTTCAACCAAAGACAATTTGGAAGGTCAGCAGGAAAAGTCTGTGGAACCAGCGTGAGAGTCCAACGTGTAGTGATTTCTGCCTTAATATCATATAAATAATTAATATTAATTAACTTGTACTAAAGATACACCAAGAAAATAGAGCAATAATAGAAGTACACAAATATAATCCTAAACTAGGAATACACCCTTCCTTCCATTCCTCAGTTCCTCCATTACATATAAACATATTTGTATTCTATTTTTTCATCTTTAAATGCATCTCAAGCCACCTTCAAATACACTCCCTACCAACAGATCAGATAAGGGGAAAAAATAAAATAGTAAGTGTTAGCAAGTATATGTAACTAAAGCTCAAATTCCATTTGTATAAGACACTCCTCATCAATAGAAATTGATTGATTACTCACTACTTGATACCTGTGTGAAAGGTGTGTTGGTGAGAGCATGAGAGAAGAGAAATCTTGACCTTTTGGCTCCTAGCTTGGAGAGAGAAGACCCTGGTTTATAGATTCTTTTCAGGGAGAGGTCCCTCAAGGGAAAGAAAGATTGGAAAGAAATATTTTTTTCCAGAAATGTCTACTGAAGACAGTTTCATTCTCAAAGGCCAGAAGTCTAAGTTCTCTTCTCTTTCAAACTTGGAACACTGAATAATTAAGGGATAACTAAATGATAGAATCCCTACCTCTCCCTTTCCTCCCCACCTCCGGAAAAAAAAAAAAAAAACCAAATAACAAAACTCTGCCAGCACAAAGGACAGTGATCTTCTATAAATTATCATGACAACAGGAGGACTATTTTTCCACAGCTCATGTTCTATGAGTTGTATCATGATTGGAATACTGGTGATTGGGTCTGTCTCTGAGCAACTTTCTGTGCTGCTAGAACTCCTTTTCCCTTGAAGGAATCCTTTGTGAAACTGCTTCCTGCAAACAATTTTGGAACTTCATCAACACATTTCCAGCTCATTTGTCTATCAGGCCCAAGAAGACACAAAAGAGTCAATGGATAACATTTAAGACTTTTTTTAGGGGATGAATCTCTCTCCCACCCCCTAAAATAAGACATTCCTCATGTTTTCTTTAGGGCAAGTAAATTCCTTTAATCTTTCCAGGACCATGAAAACTTTCATGAAGTTTTTCATAATTCTCAGGAAGATACTTAGTGGTGCTAGAAGGAATGGGGCAAAAATACTATTAGTGTGGTGGGCACTTCTAAGACAACATCCCTGTCCAATTTATACTACTGAAGCCTTACCTAAATGTGCATTAAGTATATATAATGTTTAGGGTTATCCCAATAATCAGAGATATCCATGAAATGATTTGGTTTCCTCAAGAGATAGGGGTTTTTTCTCACTAAAGGCCTTTAAGCTAGAGTTGGATGACCACCTGTCATGTATGTTAAATTAAGGCTTATTTGGAAGGTGGGAAAGAAGAATTTATTAAGCACTTAGTAGTACTTAGTGATTTATAAATATTAATTTATTTGATTCTCACAACAATCCTGTTAGGTACTATTATTACTTTTCCCATTTTACATGTGAGGCTTTGAGGCAAATAGAAATTAGCTAGTAAGTGTCTAAGCCTACACTACTCCTGATTGTTAGACTAGATGGCTACTGAATTTTCTTCCAACTCTGAAATTCTATGATTCAGTGACACAGTTTCTGCCCTTTATAGAAGAGCAACAAAATGCACACACACACACACACACACACACACACACATATGGTATATGTACATATCCACTGATATTTCATATTATATATGCATATTTACTGATATTTCTAAGTTATGTATGTGTATACATATAAAGCATTTTAGGAGAGTGGGGAAAATACTAACAAATTGGGAAGGGTTGTAAAAGTTAATTGAGTTGAACATTGAAAAGTGCTAGGAATTCCAAGAGACAAAGATGAGTAAGGACAGAATTTCAGTTATGGAATGGGAATAGGTAGGGACGAATGGAGTAAAAAAAAAAATTGGCAATTAGGAACATAAAAGTGTTCCCCTCATTCTCTCTAGTGTGTAATAGTGGGAATTGGATGGGTCAGACCCTTATTCTGAACCTGAGAAAAAGGGATGATAATTCTATAAAAGAAAGCAAATTGAGAATCTTTCTCTTAGCTTTGCCTCTCATCACCCTTAACTCTGTCAGTTTATTTAACATACAATCCCCTGATAAGCATTGGTAACATAACAAAGAGCCATCATCACATAATTTAATTTTAAAATTTCTTCTTCAATGACAAACATAATGATTGCTATAATAGAAAAATTCACTATTGAATCTTTTAAGCTTTGATTATCTAATTCTGCGTGAGATGATCTCTAGGGTCCTTTCCAATGCTAATTTCCTAGGATTCCGAATCTATGATTTTGCACTAGCTTTGTCCCCAATCCCCTTATGAAATATCATTTGATTGGACCTCAGTGACATCTAGGATAGAAAGATGGCAGTTAAGAATATCATGTGACTCAACACAGGAAAAAAAATACCTACTGCTGGAGGAGGAAAAGAAAAAATTTCCTCTAAATCAGATACGTACTTTTGTGACACATAAGTCTGTGTGATGGCACATACATTAGAACACCCACTGCAGCTGCTGACAGCTTAGTACAAATTACCTTCAAGAAGGACTCTGAGGTATGCTTGGCTTGGCTTTCAAAATTGCTCCACATATCACCAGGAAATTTTATATTGTTTTGGAAACACAACTAAGCCCTTGACAGCCTATCAAGTACTGAATGCCATGTCAGTGATCAGGCATGGGAGACATCCTCCTGGAAAAGTTCCATTTATTACTTAGAAAGATTTAGATTGATAATCGTTGGTCCCATTTTGGGAGTCAGCCACCTCCTTTTAGAGCATTGTGTGAAAGGCTTAAGCAGGAAAAGAAAGGAAAAAAAGAAAAGAATAAAAGAATAGGATAAGGAGGGTAAAGAAGTGAAGAATGAGCTAAAAATAAAAAAGCAGAAATTGTAGGATGTCACCAGCTGTCACTTAGGAGCACCAATGCCATCCTTTGATTTCTGTTATACTTGCCTCCACTTCTACATTTACCAGCTATTGGAAGAGATCTTAGACCATTACTTTAAACTACTATTGCTTTACTTTGTGATACCAAAATTGCAAAGTAATTATTGTTCAAGATGAGAAGAGTATTTTTATAGCTGGTCCCATCAAACTTGTGTAAGCTTTCTTAAACTACTCATCTACTAATACCTACAAAGATCAATACTACTTGCTATGCATTTATTTGAGAGGCAGAGCAGTATAAACTAGCAATCATACAATATTTTAATGTTTGCAAAACCTTTTACATTTATTATCTTGCTTGATTCTCATAGCAACTCTGGGAAATAAGTGCTATTATTATCCCTATTTGACATATAGGGAAACAGAGGCTGAGAAATTGGCTTGCTTAGGGTCTCATAGATCGTATCCAAAGCAATTTAAACACATCTTTCTTTTTTATTATTATTAAAGCTTTTTATTTTCAAAACATATGTGTGGATAATTTTTCAACATTGATCCTTGCATAGCTTTGTGTTCCAAATTTTCCCCTCCTTCCCCTACTCCCTCTCCTAGATGGCAAATAATCCAATACATATTAAATTATACATATAAATTACATTATAAATTATACATATTAAATGTATGTTAAATTCAATATATGTTAATATATTTGTACAATTACCTTACTGCACAAGAAAGATCAGCTCAAAAAAGAAAGAAAATGAGTAAGAAAACAAAATGCAAATGAACAACTGCAAAAAGAGTGAGAATGTTATGTTATGATCCACACTCACTTCCCACAGTCCTCTCTCTGGGTGTAGATGGCTCTCTTCATCTCTAGATCATTAAAACTGGCCTCAATCCTCTCATTGTTGAAAAGAGTCATGTCCATCAGAATTGATTGCCATATAATATTATTGTTGCTGTAAACACATCTTTCTGACTGTATCATACCCTCTCCCCTGCTCTACCTAACTGCCTCTATTAATATACATTTAATATCAAGTTCATTCAGTGGTACTACTCATGTATATAGTGTATAGATAAAACATCAAAGCCACATAGAAAGCCTATACAATTGAATGGGAGAAGTTTTTTTCATCTATGATTCCTTTTTTTCTTGCCTCATAAATAGAAGATTAGTGTTTGCAGTTTATTCAATGACTAACACTCTACTTTTATTGTTGTTCAGTCATTTCAGGTTCTTTGTGTTCCTATTTAAATTTTCTTAGAAAAGACACTAGAATAGTTTGTCCTTTTCTTCTCCTGCTTATTTTATAGATAAGGAAACTGAGGCAAATAGGGTAATTGACTTGCTTAGAGTCAAACAGCTAACTGTTTTTGAACTGAAGTTTTTCTGATTCCAGGCAGGGCATTTTAGTGACTGTGCCATAGAACTGCCTTTGTTTAAAATTGGAGCTTAGTAAATGTTTTTTGAATGATTGAATAAATGAATGGATGAGTGACTAAAATGAAGTTTCACTCAATTTCAGAAAAATAAAACAAGCTAAATTGTCATACAGAGTCCTTTTATAGAGACGTCAACATTCAGGTGCCTGACTAAACATATGCTTACTCAGTGGAATGTAGTAAAATTGATTTATAGTTCAGAACCCAAACTAGGCTTTTGGAGGACTCCAAATGAAGGATTTCGGACAGGCAAAGATTTTTAGGATAACACTGTGTAAGGAGGCTGTGTCTTCATCCAATAATTGTGCTTGAGATCTTTCAGGGACATGCATTCAAAGAATAATTGTGAATGTAGAAGAATGAATAGGAGTTTTGTCTAATCTTGTGAAGGTTTTTGTTTTTTTTGTTATTGTTTTTGTGATGGCCTCTCTCTGTCCCTTGGAAGGGATGGCATCTGAGGCGTGCTCTGGAACAATGCAGGCTTCAAAGAAACAGGCTGAATTTTTAATGTTCACTCTGTGCTCATTAGCAGCAACTGTAACCTCTCATGTTTTCTTCTCATGTAAATGTTAAGGATGCCATTAAAATCTCAGTGACTTTTGTGCTTTCTGCTGGGGAGGTAAACAATATCTGACCCGATGTGAGTGACTGCATGAATAGTGATCTCGATTTCATGTTATAGCAACAGAAATTTCAGATGGTTACTAAGGAGATTGTTGGTATCTGTATGTCTTAGATACCACATTGCCTGAAATGAACTAAGATGGTCAGTGTCTACTGTTTCCTTCCACAAGATACCTCAAAAAACTCATTAATGCAGCCAGCATTTTAAGATTCCACTGATTTCTGCAATGTTTTTGGGACTTCTAGCCTTGAAAACACTGTTTATGAATGTGGTGTAATCTAAAAGAAATATGCTTCTAAAAGTGATAACACATCTTCCTTATAAAAACAGTAGCAAGAAGATTGGCTCTAATAGCCCAATTCTCTAAGAGCTCTGCCCCAACACTGAAGAATCCTTGGATTTTTTTTTTATTTGAAGAGCAGAGAGGATTTCTCCCTTTGGACCAAAGATTATATAATTTTATATTTGTTTTTCTTAGAGTTGCCAAGGGTTTAAAGTTAATAAACCCTGGGGGAATCTTAGACATCTGTCTAGTGAGTATATACAACATGCAAAATATGTGTTCTTCCTAAATCCCCAGGAGTTAATTTTAGATTAGGGTAACTCAGAGTACCGAATTTAGAGAGTGCCATATTAATAAAGTATTGACTGTATTTGCAGTCTGGTAACTCATAAATAACTCAGCACCAGTAATCAATAATGATTAGTTAAAATAGGAAACTATCTGGACTGAGCTCCTTTCTTGTCCCATCATTCCTCCTCCCCCAGATTAATGTGTACATGATGCAACTTTTCTCAGATTAAAAAATTCATAGCTACAGGTCTGTTCCCCAACTTGAACCTTTCATCTGTACCAGGTTTCTATACTGGTACACAGGCATGCTGTGCTTCTTCATAAAATCATAGATTTCCAGACTTTGAAGAAACCTAAGAGATCATCTCATGCATTCATTCCCCTTTTAAAATTTAACAATCATCTCCATGACCTTATTCATGTTATTTCCTTCACCTGGAATAATTTTATCTGCCATCCATTGTCCTCCAAATATTTATCCATATTTCAATGTCCCCTTTAACACAACTTACATGAAGCCTTCTCCAGCAACTCCAACCCACATATATTTTCCACTTTTGAACACTTATGTAATTGGGAGCAGTTATCACTCAGTTTAATGCTTAACTATGCCTGTCCTGGTGTTGTTTCCTACTTATTTTGTGCATTATTTTGTCTCTTCCCCTTAACCTAAGACACTGCTTCAAAGGGCAGGAATCAAATTTTACATTTATTTGTAATTCCTTATTCCCTATTGTGGTCTACGTTAAATATTTTATTGACCAAACAATTACAATTCATAGCCTCAACATCCAATGAAATATGATGTTTAAAATTGTGAGACAAAATTGATCATTACTATAAATATTATTTTATTTTAATTTTAAATACATATAAAGATAGTTTTCAACATTCATTTAAAAAACTTTGTGTTTTAAATTTTTCTCCTCCCTCCCTTACCTCTCCTCTCCCCAAGACAGCAAACAATCTGATATAGATTGAACATGTGCCATTCTTCTAAACATATTTCCATATTTGTTATGTTGCTCAAGAAAAAAACCCATGAGAAAGAAAAAACAAACAAGCAAGCAAACAAGCAAGCAAACAAGCAACAACAACTAAAAGGTGAAAATACCTTGCTTTGATCCACATTTGGTCTCCATAGTTCTCTCTCTGAATGCAGATGACATTTTCCATTCCAAACCTATTAGAATTGAATCACCTCATTATTGAAAAAAGACAAGTCCATCACAATTGATCATTACTTAATCTTGTTACTGTGTACAATGCTTTCTTGGTTCTGCTCACTTAGAATCAGTTCATGTAAGTCTTTCTAGGTCTTTTCTGAAATCAGCCTGCTCATCATTTTATATAATACAATAATATTCCATTACATTCATATACCATATTCAGTCATTCCACAACTGATGAGCATCCACTCAATTTCCCATTCCTTGTCACTACAAAAAGGGCTGCTACTAACATTTTCACATACATTTGTCCTTTGCCCAAGATTATTCTAAAGTATCAACTTGCCAGGTATAGTGGCACACGCCTGTAATCCTTGCTGCTAGGGATGTTGAGACAGGAGGATGTCTTGAGATTGGGAATTCTGAGATGCATTAGACAAGGCACTAAGTCTGATTCCAACATGATGATACCATGGAAATAGGAGGCCATCAAGTTGCCATCAAAGGGATGAAATGGCCCAGGGGAGCTCCATAGAGGAATGAATAGACAAGAAAGATATACATAAATACAGATATGACTACATGTAGGTAAAGTATGATACATGTCTCCTGTGTTCAAGCTAGCCCTTTCCCTTCATATATATGAGTTCATGTGGGTGGGCAGTATTTTCTGATGTTTATTTCATACATTTTAACTACTTCATTCCAGTGAGAATAACTGAGTTTAGGTACTCAATCATTATCATACTCATAAAAACCGAGGTAAATAATAGCATGGAATCAAAAACATTGTTTTGGAAAAGTCAGCAAATGATATTGGGCTCCTTAGTGAATTCCTAGGTTTAATAATGAATAATTTCCCCCTCTCCCTTTCAACTCCTACATTTAGAAGAAAACAACTCTCCAAATGAGTGCTCATATGTTAACAAAAATCCATATACCAAACATGTGTCTAAAAGAGATTTATTAGAGAATATTCTTTATAGCTCATCACAATGTCTTGCCTATGGTAGGTACTTGATAAATATTCATGGATTAATAGTGAGTTGAGGGGGGATGTGCTTTAGTCTTCTAATTTGTGTCCATTTTAGGGGGATTTGAGGATTTGATAACTTCTCTAAAATGGCTTATCAAAGTATTGTAGCTCTAGAGCTGGAAAAGATCATGGAGGCCATCTAGTCCCACTCCTTTATATTATAGATGATGTCATATTTAGTGTCTGGCCTGAGGTCACATAAGAAGTCATTATTAAAGATAGGACTACAATTCAAGCATTTTGACTTCTGAACTAGTAGCATTCACCACACTGTATACCACATATGTATACATTCTGTATATTTCTTTCTCTTTTAATCAATCAATTAGCTATCATTTCTAACAATATACCAGACACTGTGCTAGGTGCAGAGGATAAATTCAACCATGTCTCTTTATAAAATAATTTACATTCTAACATAAAGATTATAAAGATATATACAAGAATAAATATAAATATGTATGAAATCATTAAATACAAAATAGTTTGGAAGAGGAGGCACTAGCAATTGGAGAGATCAGGGAAGCCTTTATGTAAAAGATAATGCTTGTACTGCATCTTAAAGGAAGGGAGAGATTTGATGAATTGGAGGTGAGGAGGGAGGATCATTAATCAAAAGAAAAGACATAGATATAGAAAATGGAATAATGTGTGAGAAATCCCTCTTAGAGAGAATGTAGAATATAGCAAGTAGGAGAGAGAACTCCAATGAGTGGAGAGATGGTTTAGGGCCAGTTTATTAGAGACTTTAAAATGTAAACAGAAAGCTTTCAAGGCAATAGAAAGGCACTGGAGTTGTTTGAATCAAGAATGAGATAGATTTGTATTTAAGGAGAATCATTTAGCAGTGTGGAGGAAGGATTATCACAGGAAGAAACTTAAGACAAAGAAGTAAACTAGGATGCTCTTGAAATAATTTGGCATAGAGTGAGTGAAAGCTGAACAAGGTAAGTAGCAGTGTTAGTAGAGAGAAGGGGTTTAACGTAAGAGATGTTGTAAAGATAGAAATGGCAACATTTGGGGAATGCAGTAGCCAATTATATATGTGGGAAGAAGGAGAATAAGGTGTCTTCTATAATGTCAAAGTTATGGAGCCTTGGAGAGTGATAGGGTAGCAGAGTTTTTGATAATAGGAAAATTTTTATGAGGGTTGGCTTCTTGGGGAAAGATAATGAGTTCTCATTGTTACACATTGAGATGTTTCCTGGACACTGAGTATGAAATGCCCAATAGGTAATTAGTGATGCAAAACTGAAGTGCAGGGAAAAGAGTGGGACTTGTTATTTAGATCTGTGAGTCATCTGCATAAAGATGATAATTAAACCCATGAGAATTGATGAAGTCAATGGAAAAAAATATAAAGAAAGAGAAGAATAAGGGGCCTAGGATAGATGTTGCAGAAATTGTGCATCAAGGGTCGAGGTGGTCTTGGTACTCCCTCTAGGCAGGGCCCCATAATTCAGCACTTTGTAGAGTATCCATAGCGAGGCAGTATGAAATGAATGTTAATCATTAAAATAAATTGAAATTGGAATTGAAAGAAATTGAAAAGAAGCTTGTAATATTAACTTGTCAACGCTATAGTGGGATATATTTAAAATTCACATTATGTAGAGGGGTCTCATCTAGGCCTGTCAAAACTCAGTATTCTGGTTGATTATTGATCCTCACCATTTTCTGTTGGGAAAATCCTCTTCTTTTCTTTACTACAAGGTAGCACTTATAAGCTCTTTCAATTTGCCATCATCCTTAAAAGGGTATTTTGTAATTTACAAATTTAGTAATTTACAAAGTCTCTTTGTAAATCAGAGAAACCTCAAGTTCACCAAATTAGCTATTTGGGGGCTATACCTGAATTTTGCCTTGTTCAAGCAGAATGGAGCTCATAGCAACAAAGCCTGGTTTAGTTTTTTTTTTAAGCCAGAGAAATAAATCTAGTCATGCTCACTATGTTATAACTGTAGTAGTTTGGGGGCTAGGGGTAGATACAGATTGAGGTTGGAGCAGGGAAGGAGATTCAAAAGCCAGAACTGGCATCAGAGAACAACAGTCTTAAAAGAAATTTCATCTTTCTTACTCTCTGGATTGTTCTAAGGAGCTATCATAGAAATTCTTCAATTATATCAGTTTTCTTTTCTACTGATCAGGACTCATTCAGTTGAATCCTTCTGTCAGCTGACTGCTTCTATCTGCCTCTGCTCTGACAGAACAGCATTTCAGTCCCCATTTCTATATTATCAGTTCTTCTCAGTTTCCTATGCTAGTCTCTTATATCTGGTTCCTATCTATACTAAGTTCCCCTGCTTTTCATTGACTTAGATGAAAGCTTCCTGATTTCCAATGGCTCCTCTTCCCTACTGACTTTATCATATCCCTGATATCAAATCATATGTTAATTTTCAATTGTCTTTAGTATCCTTGAAACTGTTTTTTTTTTTACTTACATTTCCCCAGTTTTCAATAAATAAAGGAACATTCTCTTTCTCTTTATAATATCAAACTGTGCCCCCACAAGAAAAACATGGTTTAAGTTGTTCAAAAAGGGATTCAAAATCTTGTATTTTATAGTTGTTTGTCCTAAAACTGTTCAAATAACAGAAAGGTGCATTCCTTCATATAAATATTAGCAGTATTAATTAGAAAATAAAGTTCTTTTCCTACTCTTTTTTAGATATCAAAATGTTCATTGATAGTAGCAACAATATCTTATATCATTTAACAGTTAATATTATATTATAATAAAATGAATCCATTTTCTGCTCTCATTATTAAATTTCATATGAAAAGGGCTCTATAAAGATTGTGGACTTACAAATGACTAGACAGCTCAGAAGAAAACTAATAGGAAGGAATGAGTTGAAACCCTAGAGAAGAGAGAGTATCCATGGAGAAAAAGGATGATTGATAACTGTCAAATGCAACAGGATTTAAGGCTGAGGAAAGACCATCATCTTTGGCAATTAAGAAATCATTGGTTGACAAAGAGCAAAAACCAAGAGTACCCATAGATTGGGAAATGGATAAACAAATTATGACATATACGTGTCTATGTGTGTATGTATTTGTATGTATTTATGCTATTGTGCTACCAGAAATGACAAAAGGGATAGTTTTAGAAAAACCTGGGAAGACTTGTGTGAACTGATAAAAAATAAAGAACTCCAGATGATGAGTGGTGGTATGTATTGCCTGTTTCTAAATCTTTGTGATCTTCTGAATGCAATAATTGGTTAAGGGTTATGAGACTATGGGAGTGAGGGCTTCTCAATTTACTCATGTTTGATTAACAAGGAAGAGGATCTGAAAAATGATTACAGATGTGAGAAGAACATATTAAGATAAACACATCTCTGAACTTATAATTAGAAGAGGATGGAGAAAAATAGATTGCTTTCAGAGGTAAAAGCAAAAAGAAACCCATACTACATATAGGATCATAGCTGTAGCATGAATATGGGTCTTTCTGGGTGTTTTGATTCTTAATTTGCCTGACTAGTGATGGGAGAATAGCCTTGGCTTGTTTCATTAGAGAGAAGATAAAAAAATGCCCTCGGTATGATGTATCTGAACATTTACTTAGTTTTTCTAGAGGAAAGGGGAATATATTTCCAATGCAAAAAGAGCCTGAAGGGGAATAAAGCCAACATTATGTATCATGTATTATAGATGTATATGGATATGGATATATTTTCTAGTAAACAATTACATTCACTTACATTCACCAGAGTAAGTAAAGATAATATTTATAGTTACAGAATTCTAAGAAACAAACATATCTTTAAACATATGAATAAGAAACAATTATGGAAACAACAAGTGAGATGCTAAAATGAATCAAGATAGTCACTGTTTGACATCAGATAACAACAACAACAAAAAGAAATCCCAAAACATTAGAAACATTCTCAACAACCACTTCCTAGTTGAGTATATTTGCAATTTCCTCTTACCTATTATAGTTGGAAAAGGAAGCACCCAACCCCCAGTCCCTAGTATCTTCCTTTGTAAACTGGAGAGAAATCAATTCAATATCTTGGCAGTCTTAAGCAACTATATGCCCCTAGCTCTTAATATTTATTTCCTATCTTTTTGCTCTTTTGGACTTCATGATTTCCATAAA
This sequence comes from Antechinus flavipes, assembly GCF_016432865.1. Lineage (NCBI taxonomy): Eukaryota > Metazoa > Chordata > Mammalia > Dasyuromorphia > Dasyuridae > Antechinus > Antechinus flavipes. The sequence goes on from NC_067400.1 coordinate 85,904,264, forward strand.
TTCACCATCTTTCAAATTACCAACTCTGAAACTCACATTTTCTTCTGCCCTTGGGGCCTCTCTCTCCTGATATGAGAGGATAGGGGATGGTCATGATAGACGTCCTCCAGATCTTCCATGTAGGGAAGATGCCCAAGACAGCTCTCTCATCATTCTCATCTGTGTTGCATGATTTCATAATGCACCTGAATGCAATCCCCTTCTTCCTCTTTTCAGCTTCTTTTTCTGTCTTTCATTAGATTGTAAACTCCTTGAAGGAAGGAATTGTTTTTTGTCTTTATTTTGTATTCTTACTTCTTAGCACAGTGTCTTACAAGTAGCAGGAACTTAATGTTTGCCTTATATGATTATTTTTTTTATTTATTTAAATATTTATCTACTTATTTATTTATTTTTATTTTTAAAACGTATACAAGATAATTTTTCATCATTGACCCTTGTAAAACTTTGTGTTCTAATTCTCCCCTTCCCATTACCTCCTCCTCTAAATGACAAATAATCCAATATATGTTAAACATGGTAAAACTATATGTAAATCAAATATAGACGTATGTATTTATACAATTATCTTACTGCACAAGAAAAATCAGATAAAAAAGGAAAAAAATGAGAAAAAATAAAATTCAAGCAAACAGCAACAAAAGAAGTAAAAATATTATGTTGTGATACACACTTAGTTCCCACAGTCCTCTCTCTGGGTGCAGATGGCTCTTTTCATCACAAGATCATTGGAACTGGCCTGAATCATTTCATTGTTGAAGAGAGCCACATCCACCAGAAACGATCATTGTATAGTCTTGCTGTTGCCATGTACAATGATCTCCTAGTTCTGCTCATTTCACTCAACATCAATTCATGTAAGTCCACCCAAGCCTCTCTGAAATCATCCTGTTGGTCATTTATTACAGAACAACAATAATCCATAACATTCATATACTACAATTTATTCAACCATTCTCCAATTGGTGGACATCCATTCAATTTCCAGTTTCTGGCCACTACAAAAATGGCTGCCACAAACATCCCTGTACATGTGTGTCCCTTTCCCTCCTTTAAGATCTCTTTGGGATATAAGCTCAGTAGAAACACTGCACAGTTTGATAACTTTTGGGGCATTAATTCCAGATTGCTCTCCAGAATGGTTGGATCCATTCACAATTCCACCAACAATGCATCAGTGCCCCAGTTTTCCCAGATCCCCTCCAACATTCTTCATTACTTTTTCCTGTCATCTTAGCCAATCTGACAGGTGTGTAGTGGTATCTCAGAGTTGTCTTAGTTTGCATTTCTCTGATCAATAGTGATTTAGAGCACCTTTTCATATGACCAGAAATGGTTCTGAGCTGATTCTTACTGAAGTTTTTTCATTTCACTACCAGATATGAACAGTTTCCACAGTTTGGTCCACTCACCCCACCCTCCATTGCTTATTCCTCAGTTTCATTTCTGATCAGTCAACTCTATAATTCAAAAGACCCACACCACTTCCCTGTGTGGCCCTGCTCCCACTTTATTCTTTCCCCATCCCTTTGCCTTGACATCATGCCACTCCAGTGTCCAATAAAACTTTGAAGTCTTGGCCTTTGGTAAGACCCAATTCTTGGGCTGAAATCTCACAGGGACTGTCAGTTGGGCATGCTGTTTGCACAAAGTACCAAAACTATAGGCTTCTCTTATTAACACTCACATTTAGATGAGCATGCCCTCTCAAATGCAGAAACCTTAAAGTAAAATGAAACATCAAAAAACTCCCAAGAGCAAACATCAGTTTTTCTTTCATACATTATAAAATCATTTTTATTGAAATTTGTTGGCAGCAATCTGTAGCAGTGGATAGAGCATTGAATCTGGAGCCAAGAAGACCTGAGTTCAAATCAGACTTCAGATACTCACTAGTCATTGAACCTGGGAAAATCTCCCAGAAAGCTAATAAAGAATAAGAAAAAGTGTAAAGGCGAAGTTGAAACCACTCCAAACCATTTTAGCCTTGGTATTTTAAGCACATGAAAATATATCTCAATCAGTCTCTTAAAGTCTCTTGATAAAAATTCTAACAGGCCTTTGCATTATTATGATATTGCCCCAAATTTGTGTTCAGGTGGGCTAAAAAAAGTTGTCTATGTCCCATATGTCATTTTGAAATTATCAAACATATTTAGAAGGAATTGACTTTCAGCAATTCAAGCAAGTATAACTTTTCAGCATGTCCTTGAGGAGGAACCGCCTGGGAGAGGAGAAGCTTCATCATTAGTTTTGACCAGATCCCCATCCCTCCTTTGGTTGAGTTTCAAAAGATCTAGAGATTTGGGATTATCCATATTTTCAACAGTATCTTAGGGTCATTCATTGAGGATGCAGAAGTTGGTGGCAGTATTTCTGTTATAAACCAAGAACAGATTAGACTCATGGCTCTTCCAGGAGTTGAATGAAGAAATTAGACTATGCCTAAGAGGAACTCCTTAATCATCATCATGAATAGGAGGAAAAGACTTCTAGCAATCAGGAGCTATGAACTATCTCTGCCACATATGTTTTCTAAGCTTCATCCCACCTTCCTCTCTAATATGAATGTACTTAAGGGAGATGCGGTCATAAACCTTTGGGGGAATGTTTTATACCAACTCTTCATCACTTTAGTCAATGCCTTTTGCTAGAAACTATTTCAGGCTAAATAATTCTCAATTGGTAATTTTGTAGAGAAACTCAATAGTGGGAGTATGAGATGTTGACAATTCAGACTCACACCAGAACCCTATGGAGGTAACCCTAGGATTCTGAGGGGAAGATGTATTTAAGTTATAGAATTCTTAAGATTCAAATGTGAGAATAGGATTTGGACTAAGGATGAACTAAATATTATATGGCTACAGGGGATAGCTAGGTGGCACAATAAACGGAGCACCAATCCTAGATTAGAAGGACCTAAATTCAAATCTAACTTCAGACATTTAATAGCTTTGTGATTCTAGGCAAGTCACTTAAACTCAATTGCCTCAAAAAATGTATGGCTACAAAGAAGAAGAAAAAACTTTAAAAGAATACATCAACAAACTCTGATATTAATCGAAGTATACCATAGTCATGGTATCCTATGGGCTAAGTATCTTTGCACATCTCTTTTTGATGGCAAGCTGGGTCATTCTAATTTCACAGCATTAAATATTGATTGTTATGTTGTCCATACATAATATCGCACTGAGAAGAAACATTAAAATCACCCCTTTTGACTGGCAGTAGGAGAGACAGCTTTTGCAGACTAAGAAACAATTTGTTTAAGAGTCTGGCTCTGTCACTAAAACCATTTTTTTTACACAGGAGAACTTTATTGTTATCCTAGTTCTTCAGCTGTTGCCTCATCTTCTGACTTTTGTTCCTATCTCTTTACTTATGTATGCCTCAGTTTTCTCCTCTGTCAAATGGTTGATTTATCTTTTGAAGTCCTTAAAATAAAGAATTCATCACTATTTGACTGTAAAATACTAACTACAAATACTTGACATTAATGATAAATCTGAAGAAAATAAGAGCAACATTCTAGGCCAGAAGAGATCAGCTAATGAATACTTTTACTTTCATAAAAGAGGAAAAGATGGCAGTGTGAAGACATGTCAGCTTCAATTTTTCTTCTCAGAGAAAACTTTCTCTATGAATTTTTTTCTCCTAGCATCTCAACACAGCAATTCACAATTATGAAGCACATTATAAAGAATGGTCTTCATAATAACCCTGTGAAGGAGGAAGCAAAAATATTATTACATTTAATTACATTAAAACATTATTACATTACATACAGTAAAATATATTTACATTTTACTTAATTGTAGCTTAAACTATTTGCCTAAAATTAAATAGCTAATAAAATTAGAACTTTAACCATGGTCTTTAAATTATTACTCCCATATTCCTTCCACTAGAATATTGGTAGAAATGGGAAAGTTTGGAGGAAAAGAGAAATTGAGAAGAGAATAATAGTGTTGTCTAATTTTAGCTGCTGGTGGGATATCCTGAGAGAGATATCTATTAAGCAGTAGAAAATGTGTGACTGGAATTCAGGAAGGAGATTAATTTTGATAAATCTATGTGGAGATGATAATCAAGCCCATAGAAGTTTGATTAAGTAAAGAAGGTAGAGAATATAAAGGTAGAAAAAAAGGTCAGAGTCAGCACTCTGGGGACAGCTATGTTTAGATATAGATATCCCACAATCTATGGGAAGAGTTGCTAAAATGCTAAGTAGAATACATGATATACAACATGGAGATTGAGGAACACTCAGATTGATAGCAGAAAAATCAGAGGAGAACTGTTTAGGGCGAAGAGGTAGTCAAATTGCACAGACATCTAGATAGAGGTCAACAAAGGCCATAGAATCTGGCAAATACTGGAATTTTAATAGGATGTTGAAGTTGGAAGCCACTTTTAAAAAGGTTGAAAAGGGAAATGGTGGTGAGGCAACAAGTATAGTGACTATGAGTTTGGCAATGAAAGGAAAGAGAAATAAAGTATGATGATAAAGAATGATGAATGAAAGGAACATAATGAGAAAATTATGGATATCAGACTGATGTCATGTTTTCTGTAGGGGATAAAAATTAAAGAGATTAGCAATAGTCTTTGGGTCTCTCTAAACCACACAAGTTTCAGAGATTACCTACCTTCACTATTGACTACATGGCTGGCCATCTCTAATTTGTATAGTGCTTTCAGATAACTCTGTGTGTGTGTGTGTGTGTGTGTGTGTGTGCATGTGCACAATTGTGTATAAAAAGAGAATGTAGAATAGCAATATATTGCATATAAATATTTTATGATTTACAAAGTCTTTTATACCCATTATTTTAAATGATCTTCATAACCATCCTATGAAGTGGATATTAAAATTCTCATTATCCCATTAAGAAAAGCTAGTCCTTGACTAAGAAATCATCTAGGAGATCATTTTTTGAAACACAGAGGCAGAGGTAGAGCATCTAGATGATTCCATGTTTAGAATGATAAATCTGAAGTCAGTAAAACCCATCTTAATCAGTTCAAATCTGGCTCCAGATGCTTAATAAATGTGTAACACTGGGCAAATTACTTAATCCTGTTTGCCTCAGTTTCTTATCTATAAAATGACCTGGAGAAGGAAATAGCAAACCAGTATCTTTGCCAAGAAAACCCTAAATGTGAACATGAAGAGTCAGATATGACGAAATAATGGAACAATAATAACATGGCACAGTTGTGTCTAGGCTCAATAAGAACCTAAGTAAGGATAAAACAAAGCCTGGACTGGTTGGTCAAGGATGTAAATTTTTCTAGAGCACCAATATTCCAGAAGCTGAGATTGAATGGAAATTCTGGTAAAGGAACAAAGGTTTTTTTAAGCTAGGTAGGTCAATATAGAATCAGGGACATCAAAATGAGTGTCCTATCATTGGAAGAAACCTTCTATATCACTAGGAAAGAGAGGTCCAGAAATTTTAAGTGATTTACCCAAAAATACATAGTTAGTAAATATGAGTCAAGATTTTAACCCACATATTCCCAAGTCCCAGCCAACCCAGTTTAGCACACTACTTCAAATTGATCTGAATCAATTTGTCTTCCCAAAACTTTGGACTCTAACACCATTACAATATATTCTTGCTCCTTCCCTTCCTGATGTGTCAGGATAGTTATGGACCACATCAAAGGGACACAGATTTAGAGCTAGAAGGTACTTTAAAATCCATCTCATTTTACAGATGAATAAATAGGTCTGGAGAGATTAACTAGACAATCTAGAGAGATTAGCTAGGCTCATACAACTAGTAAATATCAGATGCAAGATTTGAATTTAGGGCTTCCTAACTCCAAATTCAGTCCCACTTCCACTATAATGTGCTATCTTTCTTTAACAAGCTCTCTCCTCACTTAGTCATACTGGTGGCCTCATATAAAATTTCTTTCCTTGAAATAACTTCCTGGACTTGAAGAACTTAAGCTTTGATAGAAGACTTCCACCAATTCTAAGACAAGTTTATTGTGTACCAATTTTTATACTTTCTTCTCAGGCTCATTCGCTTGCCATTCCACCATACATAAATCATATCCCACTTGATTCTCATAGTAATTAATAATTAGAGCGAGCAATAGGTAAGTTCAAAGCCCATCTCTAACACTTCAGAACTCTATAGATTCTACCATGCTATCTTTTGGAAGCAAACCCTTCCTGAGGATGGAGGAGGCAGGATTGGGATCCAAGTGATTATAAGCCAAAAACCCAGATATATAAAGAACCTGGTGCTCTCCAGAGTGCTGAAATCCCAGGGGTTGGGTTAAAGTGATGAATTGGTTAGAGGAATAACAACTTCAAGCTGGGGAATTTGGCTCAGGATCAGCAGACGGAGAGTGTCAGAAGCTATCTGTCTGTCTGAATCAACTTGCCTGCATGAATAGTTAGTGTGAAACAACCTAGGGTACTTGTAGGCTGAAAATTTGAATCAACAGTGATGTGATAGCCAAGAGCTGATTAAATCTTAGGCAGCATTAACAAATTTCTGGACCATGGAAGTCCTTCTGTCCTCCACAAGCAACCAGAACATACTTAGCATAAAGTATTATGTCCATTCTGAGTTTTACATTTTAGAAAAGACAATACAAAGCAACAAAATAAAAAATTATTTTGCTTGCACTACTCATGCACAAAATTCTTGTGAGGGAAATATCTTGTAAAATCTTTAAGTGTATACAAATGTGAATTATGCTATTACCTCTATCCAATTTCAGTCCTCTCATTTCTGGCATCATAGAATTTGACAAACATGCTTGTGTTCATTCTATTTATCCCCTTCATTCCAAAAAAGTCAATTTATTTTGCTTTGGCTTGAGTATTGACATTTTCTTGTCTAGACAACCTAAAGCTCCATTAAGAGGCAGCAAAGTGTAGTGAATAGGGCAATCGACTGGGAGACAAGAAGACCTGGGATAAAATTCTACCTCAGATATTTATTAGCTGTGTGATCCTGAGCAGGTTGCTCAATGATCTTTGCTTCAGTGTGCTCATCTATAAAATGAGAGATGGAATTGATGACCTTTAAAGTCCCTTCAGGTTCTAAATATATAATCCAATTACATCTTGATTAAAATTGAATTTCTTAAGACCATCATATCCTAGTTAAAGGTGACTTCCATAATTTTTGTTGTTGAAGGATAAGGTACTGCTTTTTGTTTTGCTTTTAGAATGGCCCTTCTACTTGTGTCAGGCCATCTTAATAGCACCCAGGATATAGAGATGTTTTTCACTCAATGAAGTGCTGTATTCAGGGAACAATCTGTCATGATTCTTAGATGTTTTTCTGTAAATATAACTGAAAACTTAGAACTCATCATCTTATAAGTATGCAGTTTTCTCTTTCAGTTACTCACATGAAGTTTACAATGGAAGTTAAAATGAATGTAGATTAAGTGATTAAAATAGGCTATTCAAATCAATCCTCCAAATATTAGTTTTATTCACTAGTGTCCTAAATTAATTCTGGCATCAAAACAGAGTATTATTATGCTCACAATGCTCCTTTATAGGATGCCATGAAACTACTGGCAATTTCTTTTTTCTCTTCATGTCCCTCTTGTATTGACTAATCACTGACAAAGGCTGTTCACTCTCTTTCTAGAAGAACAGACCAGCCAAAGGGAAAACTGTGAAACAGGTGATAGTCTTTACCCTCCCTTCCCCTATCCCATGTACCCTGGCCTGAATGCTCATCTTTTCTGATGGATATTCTAATATTTCACCTCCTGTATGTGTTAGCTGCTTTTCTCAGGAAACTATTCAGCTTCATTATGCTTTCCTTGAGGCACTGAAAAAGATCCTGACAAGGTTTGAGTTTTGTTCAAAAAATAGATCATATTTTTCTGTTTTGTTTTTCTTTATTATACTTGCCATTTTACTAGCAGAGTGGCTAGAGTATGGTAGATATGGTGTAGAAACATCTTCTCAATGTAGACATGACTAGTTTTTTCTTAAAGGTAATGAGACTGTCCTTTTTTTCAAAAACTTTTTTTGTATTTTAAATATTTTGTTTTTTCCCAATTACATGTAAAGAGAATTTTAAAAAACATTTTTTAAAAGTTTTGAATTCCAAATTTTGTCTCTTCCTCTTCAATGAAGACAGGTAATTTGATATAGGTTATCCATGTGAAGTCATACAAAATATATTTCCACATTACTATGCTGTGAAAGAAAACACAGACAAAAAACTCTACCAAAAATAAAGAAATAAAGAAGTATGCTTTTTTCTGAACTTAGACACTTTCATTTTTTTTCCCTCTGGAGGATAACATTTTCCAAATGAGATTATCCTTGAGGATTGATTAGCTGATCTGTCAACATAGTTTGTGGTCAACAAAATAGAGAAGTAAACAGAAGGAGTTAGCTTGTTGCTCTGAAGTGGTATATGCTTCTGATGGTGTCCCAACATGACAAATGAGAATTCACGGAAGATGACATCCATATGAATCACTGTTGTAACTTTGATGAATGTCCTTTCTATTCTGTAATTCTGTAATTTCTAATTCTGTAATAAAATTCTGTAATTCTATTCTGTATTACTGTAACTATGCAGTAATTCTGTAATTAAAAGCTGTTTAGCAAAATGAATAAAAATATAATAAAACTTAGATAATATTCATCTTAAAACCAAGTTAATGTGATCCATAAGGATCTTTATGCAGATTTTAGTGCCCCCCATTTCTATTTGAGTTGACACCATTGATCTACAATGTCCTTTTGGTTCCAATAATTAACTTTGACCACAAGTATATTGACAATTGAGACTAATTTTATATCAAGAGCCTTTCTCTCTCTTTTTAAAAAAATATTTTATTTTATTTTATTTTATTTAATAATAACTTTATATTGACAGAATCCATGCCAGGGTAATTTTTTTTTACAACATTATCCTTTGCACTCATTTCTGTTCCGATTTTTCCCCTCCCTCCCTCTACCCCCTCCCCTAGATGGCAAGCAATCCTATATATGTTAGATATGTTACAGTATATCCTAGATACAATATATGTTTGCAGAACTGAACAGTTCTCTTGTTGCACAGGGAGAATTGGATTCAGAAGGTAAAAATAACCCGGGAAGGAAAACAAAAATGCAGATAGTTCACATTCGTTTCCCAGTGTTCTTTCTTTGGGTGTAGCTGCTTCTGTCCATCATTTATCAATTGAAACTCAGTTAGGTCTCTTTGTCAAAGAAATCCACTTCCATCAGAATACATCCTCATACAATATCATTGTCGAAGTGTATAATGATCTCCTGGTTCTGCTCATTTCACTTAGCATCAGTTCATGTAAGTCTCACCAGTCCTCTCTGTATTCATCCCGCTGGTCATTTCTTACAGAACAATAATATTCCATAACATTCATATACCACAATTTACCCAGCCATTCTCCAATTGATGGGCATCCATTCATTTTCCAGTTTCTAGCCACTACAAACAGGGCTGCTACAAACATTTTGGCACATACAGATCCCTTTCCCTTCTTTAGTATTTCTTTGGGATATAAGCCCAATAGAAACACTGCTGGATCAAAGGATATGCACAATTTGATAACTTTTTGGGCATAATTCCAGATTGCTCTCCAGAATGGTTGGATTCGTTCACAACTCCACCAACAATGCATCAGTGTCCCAGTTTTCCCGCATCCCCTCCAACATTCATCATTATTTTTTCCTGTCATCTTAGCCAATCTGACAGGTGTGTAGTGGTATCTCAGAGTTGTCTTAATTTGCATTTCTCTGATCAATAATGATTTGGAACACTCTTTCATATGAGTGGTAATAGTTTCAATTTCATCATCTGAAAATTGTCTGTTCATATCCTTTGACCATTTATCAATTGGAGAATGGCTTGATTTCTTATAAATTCGAGTCAGTTCTCTATATATTTTGGAAATGAGGCTCAAGAGCCTTTCTCAATCCCCCTTAATGTTGGTGTTTTATTGTCTTTGATCATTTCCAATATATTTTATATGTATCTTGTTTGTAGGGGTAACTATGTGATGCAAGTGGATAGAATTCTAGGCCTGGAGATGGAAATACTAATTTTCCTGAGCTCAAATCTGGCTCTGACATGTACTTACTATGTGACTCTGCACAAGTCACCTGATTCTATTAATCTCAGTTTCATATGTAAAATGAGCTAGAAAGGGAAATAGTAACCTTTCCAATATCTTTGCTAAGAAAACCATAAAAGGCATTTTTAGACACATATTAAAAAAATAACAAAATAACAACATATCTTGTTTGCACATTTCTGTATAAATGTACATTTGTATATTTTTGTATACGTTTTGTGTATTGTCTCCTCTGTAAGACTGAGCGTGAACTACTTGAGGTTGGGAATTATCCTCTAAAGTTTAGTGCAGAGCCTGCAACATCATAGACACTTAATACTTAGTGATGGATTATATTGCAACTCATAATCTTAAAGTTGTTAGAGTTACTTAAAAAGTTGTAACCTTCTGCGGGTCCACAAAATCAACATGTGTCTTAGATGTGGGACAAAAATCTCCGTCTAGCTAGATCTTTTTCCATAAGGTCTCTGAAGATATTGATCAGGAAGCCAAAACTAAAGGAGTTCTAGGAAATGATCAATTTTTGACCTCAATTTGATTCTTCAAACCTTGGATCTTTTCATAACATCTGCATTTATTCAGTCCTGGTAAGGATTGCCACCAGCCACCCCAGGGGGACTATGAAGCAGTGAGATATACATGTTGACCTGCTAAACTTCTTTTACCCTATGTTTTTATTGCTTTATGCAAGCAGCCTCTATAACTGAACCTTGCATAAAACATGGGAAATTAATATTTATGAGGCACAACTGAAATTTGATTTCGAGCTTATGCATGAACAGCTGTTTTGAAAACATGTTCACCTTAGAGTAAACCAGAAGACTGCCCAGTTGCAAATAAATATCCTGAAGCTTTATTTTGTGCAGTGTCTGGGGAGAAGTAACTGGAACGAAATGAGTTAGATGCTCGTTTGAGTGATTTACTGTGTTTTAGAAAGGCAGCTGAATAGAAGAAGGGTTTGAATCTCAAAGGGAATAAACAATGTGGAGCAAATAGCAAAGATGCCAAACTTCATCCCAAGATAAATGTGTTCATAACTTTCTTTTATCATTGCATTGCAATTAATGCCTAAAGCAAATGATGAAGATGTGCAAATAACTCTCCTTTATTGGCACTGGGAAATCTGCTACTACTGCTGGTGCTGTTCTTCCTACTGCTGTTGCTTTCAGAATAGTAACAAGGATCTCATTGCTGCCTTCTGCTCCCTGTCTTCTTTGTGGAAATCTAATGGGATCCCAGGGCTGTTGAGCTTTATCCATCCTAGAGATAAGAGCTGCAGTTCCTGCTTTGCGTCTTTAGCACAAGGAGTAGAAATGATCTCAGGAAAAGAAGGCAAAGGTCCTAGAGACCCAGATTTCTTCTTCAATTTCAGGTTGGAGTTATATCAGCTTTAGCTGGGCAGGAACAGCAACTAATGACATACCATTTCCCCATTGCCTTTGTCTCTTCTCTGATGACTCTAAGCTGCCGAGAGCCCACCCTGGGCAACTGGTTGTGGTTGTTTGCATCACTTAGATGAGTTGGTAACAACTACAAACCTTCCAGTAAACTGAATAACAAACTCTGGTTCCAAATCCAACGTTCTTTCCACATCCCTTTGTTTTACACAGGCGTGGATGTACTTGGTAACACATATTTTTGATCCTTCACTTTCTCCTTACAAATATAAAAAAGTATGAGATGATGTCAAGCAGCATGGCAGAAAAATAACTGGGATTTAATGGACTTGTGCTGACATCTTGGTTCCATTACTTATACCTATATCTTCTCAGAAAATTCACGACTCCCTTAGATGTCACTTTTTCTGTTGGTAAAATCCAAGAACAAACATGCAATGAAGGAATTGAATTAAAATAACTTTTGAGTTTCTTTCCAGTAATAGACCCTGACATAGAAAGAACATAGATGGAGGGAAGAAGATGGAGAAGAGAGTTTGGATAAGAAAAATTTAACTCCCTTTCAAATTCAAAAGGACCAGAGCTGTGTTTCAAGCAGAAAATATTGCGTGTTGTGTTGCTACTCTTTCTCTTCCCAAACCTGTCTTTTGACCTTGTTGTGCACTTTAGTCCTTCTATTTCTTCATAACAAATCAGATAATATCTACAAAAGTGCTCAGTATAGTGCTTAGCACATAGTAGGTACTATATAAATGCTCCTTCCTTTCCCTTGCTCTCCCACATATTCCTAGTTCATCACCTTCTCTTAAAGAAGTCTTAATCTAAAAGTGCACTTTCACCCTTCATATCTTACTAAGGCACAAAACAAGGTAATTTTCATTATCTGTCTTCTACTCTGTATACTATCTGCCTACCCCCTCATTGCTGTATAATGACTTTTACTCACCTCTAATTGATTCTATCCCATTCTCACCAGCACCTGTTGCAAATGTTTCTTCAAATTCCCAAATCTACTTTTCACCTCCTTTTCAGTAGATAACCTCAGCTCCTAATTTATGAAGAAGATTGAGGCCATCTGATATTAGTTTCCTCTTCTCTTCTCCACTCTTCTAAACCTCTCAATGTCCTCATTGCTTTTTCAAACCCTCCATTTCATTTTAAGTTGGTTTTCCTTCATGCTAAGGCTAAGTATTTTACCTCTTCTCTTGAGCACTGGATTTAGAATCAGGAGGGCAGTTTAAATCTTAGAATTGTATATTTATTATAAGAACTTGTCATTCATCCTCCCTGGAGCTGTTTCTTAATATATAAAGTAAGGGGACTGAACTAATGATCTCTGAAATTCCTTCCATCTCTGAATTTTCTGATCCCATTTTCTCTATGCCCTCATTCCATCAATCCCTCTCTTTCTAAAGATTATATTGAAATTTTCTTTCAGGCTTTTAAGGAATCTTCTGAAATGTAACAATGTAAACTGAAATGGAACCCTCCACAGGCTCATGAATCACTGTCCTGGAAGAATTGCATTGTATAAAAGTACCTTACACCTAAGTGAAAGCTTTCATTGTCTCAGATTGAAATAAGTTTATCTTACCATTTGGGAATAATGCAGATCAAGTGACTTGTTCAAAGTCACACAGGTAAGTAGATAGCAGAATTAAGATTCCAATTCATGTCTTTGACTTTATATATAGTTTTCTTGCCACTACATTAAGCTCATTAAAGGATCTTCTTATTTTAAAAAAAAACTTAAAAGTGAAACATTTACTAACTACTGTTAGCATAATAGAACCATCAGATATTACAGAGAAACTTTTAATGGGTTATTTCTCATAGATCTTTCTTGAGACTTTTTGACATTCTGCCTTGAATTCTATTTATTGGTACAAATGACTAATTCTCTCTATTAAACTAGAGAAAGAAAAATTAGAAGCCCTTTGGGAGATCAAAACTTGATGAATTGGGAGATATTGAAAGGTGGGAAGAAGTGTAGCATCAATAATATAAATAACAAGAAGACCATTGAAACTTTTTTTATGAACAGAAGAGAACAAAAGAAAGCACAGAAAACTGGAATGGTTTTGAAAGTAATGAGTGGAATTATATGTTTTTTTAAAAGCATGTGATATGAAATGGAGACTCATGGTTTCATACACAATCCTCTTTTAGTGTTCTGCTTATTTGTATATTTAAATTAAGGATTATGAAAAAATAAAAAAGAAACTACATGTTGATTAAAAATAAAAGTAGCATGTGTAGGTATATTACTATTGTAATCTTCTCTCCTCCATCATCCCATAGTTATTCAAAATTTGAATCCAGGTCTTTTGACTCAAGAATTATTTTTGTTTCTTTTAGTGGTTGAAAATCCCAATCAAATTCAGTGAATTAATTTCATATAAACTGACTGTTGCTGATTTCCCGTAGGAGACATATTAAGCCTTTTCTATGCACACATTATTTGTATTGTCCTCCAACTTTTCTGTGGGTGAAGGTGCAATATTTTTCCTTCTGTTCTACAGGTGGTGAGGAGGAGGATTCAATGAATAAACTGTATTTTATATCGGCCCTGGGCAATGATTGCTTAACAACTTTTGTGATTTATTCAAAAGCTGTTTGCCAATAAATACAAAATTGAGAGTAAGAACAAAACAATCTTTCTTGCCAATCATTATTATTATTATTATCATCATTTAACACTGGTGACTCCTTAGGGCTTGATTCTTTATATTAGTTAATTTTTACAATACTCCTGATAGATAGATAAGTCTGTGCCTAACAGAAGCAAATGTATTCCAAGATGTTTTTTTCCTCTCACTTTCTTTTTATTATCTACTTATATTATAATGAATTTGAATAAGAGAGTAAACAATATTTTGTTTGAGTGGCTTCATTAACAACGTTCCTTTTCAACTAGAGTTTGCCATACTAAGGGGCACACTCTCCAGGGTAGTGATAATCAGACCCACTTAGGAGACCTATGACTAAAGCATGACTAAAATTATTGAATATTTTCAAGTACAATTTGTACATAAACATGGACTTTTTCAATGAAAACAAAGCTCAATCAATCAACAAAAAGCAAAATTAACACAGTGATTTTGTTCTATTTGATAGTGAATGGAGCATGGCTATTGTTTAATTCAGATATTCTAGAGTTAGACCATCAGTAGGTATTCAATTTCTATTTTGTTCCAGGTACTATGCTAAGTACTGGGGATACAAAGAAAGGCAACCTCTCCCCCCCCAAAAAAAAAAAACCAAAATAGTCAAAGAGCTGACAGTCTAATGGATAAGGCAACATGATAACATGCAAAACAACTATATATATATATATGTATGTATGTGTTTATATGTGTGTGCACATATATATTTATTTGACTGTCTGTCTATATGGAAAAGGAAGGTATACCTTCCTTTTCCATATAGACAGACAGTCAAATATTTTGATCATATTTTAATTGAGACCTGGAGGAATCCAGAAAAACTAGGAGATAGAGAAGAAGAGAAAAAGAGTTCCAGGAATAGGGACAACCAGTGAAAATGCTCATTTAGGAGTGAGGACAGCAAAGAAATCAGTATCACGGGATCATAGAGGTGAGTAAAATATAGGAAGACTGAAAAGATAGGAAAGGGCTAAGTCATGGGGGGAAAGTCAAACATGGGGTTTTTATTGAATCCTGGAGGTGATAGGGAGCCACTGGAGTTTACTGAATGAGGGTCCAAATTTAAGTTGACCTGTATTGAATCTTGATGAAGGCATAATAAACCAGAATTACCATTAAACTATAAAGGCTCATGATAAAGACATGTTACACAACTTACTGCATTTTAACCTGAAATGTGTCAATTCAAAATTAAGCAGTCTTTTGTGAAAGTTAATATCGCTTGTATTTCTCAATATGATTCATTTCAATAAGTAATATAATAAGTAGGTTTCTAAAAAAAACCCTTTCAACTTTTTGGAAAATACAATAACTCAAGTGATTAATCACTTGACCTTTTCAGCAATTTAGTCTTAAATTTTTTATTGTCTACTTTTAGAAATGAAATAATGTCGCATGATGATGGATAGATACATAACTAGCTTGAACAGAAAAATCACTAAAGCTGTTGAAGCTAATTGCTTCAAAAAAAAAAAATTTTCTTCAACAAAGAAAATAGAGACCATTAAAGAAGTAGAAATATGGAAATACAAAGTAAAAGAACCAAATCCAGAATATATAATCCACTATAAAAAGAATCACCTTTTGCTTTATATAAACAGTTTTGCTGAAAAAAGTATGAAATGTAATAAATAAAAATGTCATATTAAAACTATACATACAGCATAATTGGCAAGATAAGAATTTTTCCCATGAAAATTAGAGGCTCTTAGCAAAAACAAGTTTCTTTAGAAATTTGATGTCATGTTCATGACATCAAAAGGACTGCTCACATTGTATAAAATTGTAGCATTGCTAATTGCAAAAAGCCTTATCCAAGAGGAGAAATGTTGTTGAGAAATATGACTATTGGCATGGCTTAAATGATACTTGGTGGGCTGTGTGCAAAATCTTTCAAATGGTTCCATTTGCAGATATTATGGTGAGGAGAACTGTCTGAAGACTTTTGAGATCAATTAGTAGAGAAACTAAAACTTTTATGCTTTGCATTGTAGGTGGATGAATAATAATAGCATCAACAGATGTAGAAAATTTGCTCAGTAGATTACAAAAACGTGCTCTGCTATTGAATTTGGCATGAGGATTAACTTTTTACTTTGCAAAACAATCGAGGGCAATGTAACATCAAGAGAAAATTTCCCAATAACTGATATTTTTTTCATGAAAATGACATGACAAGACAGGACAAAATTATACTAGACTCTATAATAAGATAATTGCTACCAAGTGAAAAAAGACCATAATTTTAATAGATTTGGCCATTTTAAAATGTCTGATTTGTCAATGAAATAGAAGAAAATAGAGTCAATTTATTAATCAGTTGATTGGCTTATGAAAACATTGCTTATGGTAATTTAAAAGACTAAATCTTTCTAAGTATAAATGGATAAGTTTCATTTGTCTTGGACAAATATGACATTTATGGGCTTATTCAATCTGAAAATGATGGGTAATAGACTTGTCTTATTATGTAACATCAAAATATGCATTTGAACTAAAAGTCTTGCTATCTTCTGACTCTGAGTAAATGAGTGTTTTACTTATCACACAAAATAATACACTTTTTTATTATAGCTTTTTATTTACAAAACATATGCACAGATAATTTTTCAACACTGGCCCTTGCAAAATCTTCTGTTCCAAATTTCCCCCTCTTTTCCCCTCCCCTAGATGGCAGACAATACATGTTAAAATATATGTTAAATTCAATATATGTATACATATCCATACAGTTATCTTGCAGCACAAGGAAAATAGGATCTAGAAAGAAAAAAAACTGAGAAGGAAAACAAAAATGTAAGCAAAAGAGTAAAAATGCTATGTTGTGATCCACACTCAGCTCCCACAGTCCTCTCTCTGGGTGTAGATGGCTCTCTTCATCACTGAACAATTGGAACTGGTTTGAATCAATTCATTGTTGAAGAGAGCCACATCCATCAGAATTGATCATCTTATAGTCTTGTTGTTGTCATGTATAATGATCTCCTGGTTCTGCTTGTTTCACTTAGCATCAGTTCATGTAAGTCTCTCCAGACCTCTCTGAAATCACAAAATGATACACTTTTTGCAACTACTCGTCATGTATTGTTTTTCTGAAATGAGATTTTCTCCTATACTTATTACATCAAAATATCAAATAAGTAAGGAAAAATAGAATTATAATTAGAAATATCATCAGTGTCACTACTTTTTTCTTGGTAGTATTTTATTTTGCCAAATATATACAATTTTCAATATTGATTTTGATAAGATTTTGTATTCCAAATTGTTTTCTCCCTACCTTTATTTCCCCATCCCCATGACAAAAAACAATCTGATCTACATGTGCAATCCTTTAAAAAATTTCCATATTTTTCATGTTTTGAAAGAAAAATCAGGCCAAAATGGACAAAAAAATGAGGAAAAAACCCAAGCAAACAAATAACTAAAAGGTGAAAATACCTTGCTTTGATATACATTCACTCTCCATAGTTCTCTCTCTGAGTGAAGATGGCATTTTCTATCTCAAGTCTATTGGAATTGTCCTATATCACCCTTTGCTGAGAAGAACTATCATATTTGATTATCACATAATCTTTCTGTTACTGTGTACAATGTTCTCCTGGTTCTGCTCACTTCATTCAGCATCAGTTAATGTACATCTTTGCAACATTTTTTGAACTCAGTCTGCTCATCATTTCTTATAAAACAATAATATTCCATTATATTTATATACTATAATTTATTCAGCCATTCCCCAATTGATGGGCATCCTTTCAATTTCTAGTTCCTTGCCACTACATAAAGAGCTGCTACAAACATTTTTGTGCATGTAGGTCTTTTTTCTTCTTTTATGATCTCTTTGGGATATAGACCTAGTAGTGAAACTGCTGGATCAAAAGGTATACACAGTTTTATAGCCCTTTGGACATAGTTCCAAATTGCTCTTTTGAATAGTTGGATCATTTCACAACTCCACCAACGATCCATAATGGATGCCAATTAATACCACACCCTTCCAGCATTTATCATTATCTTTTCCTGTCATCTTTGCCAATCTGACAGGTGTGAGTGGTATCTCAGAGTTGTTTTAATTTGTATTTCATAAATTAATAGAGATTTAGATCATTTTTCATATGACTTTAAATGGTTTTAATGTCTTTATCTGAAAATTGTCTGTTCATATCCTTTGACCAGATATCAATTGGGAAATGATTTGTATTCTTATAAATTTGACTCATTTCTCTATATATTTTTGAAATGAGGCCCTTATCAGAAACACTGGCTGTAAAAATTGTTTCCCAGCTTTCTGCTTCCCTTCTAATTTTGACTGCATTGGTATTGTTCATGCAAAATCCTTTTAATTTAATGTAACCAAAATGATCTATTTTGCATTTCTTGAGTATTTTTGAATTGTTTATAATCCAGTTAGTCTTCATTAGCAATTCATGAAATAAGTGCTATGAAGAGGATCATAAAATTTCTAATACATATTCTTGTCCTTACAGAGTTTTCAATATGGTTTAGGGATTGAAGAATTTATTTGCATAATATATGTATAGCTATAGATCTATCTCTATATGTGCATGTATATATAAGAGCACACTTATAGTTTATATATATATGTATACATATATATATGTATATATATATATATATATATATATACACACACACATAGTTTATTGATGGGGGCAACTAGGTGACATAGTGGATAGAGTGTCAAACCTGGAGTCAGGGAAGCTGATCTTCCTGAGTCCAAATTTGGACTCAGAAACAAAATGACTATAATTTTAACTATAATTATATAACCCTTGGCAAGTCACTTAACTCTCTTTGCCTCATCTGTAAAATGAATTGGTGAAGGAAATGGCAAACCATTTCAGTATCTTTGCCCACAAAGTCCCAATTGAGGTCACAAAGAATCAGACATGACTGAAGCAATTGAACAACCACAAATTTATGTGTATACACATTTTGTATATATGCCTATATATATTTACATATGTTTGTGTGTATGTGTGTATATATACATATGCAGAGAGAAAACAATTTAAGAACTCAATTAATTTTAGGGAATAGAACTAATATAAAAGAGAAGAGAACTAGGTTCTAGTTAGAGTAGCTGAGAAAACTTCAAGAAAGATGTGGTAGTTGAAGAATAAAAGATATTTGGCTAGGATGTTCACCTTTTCCTTCTCCACAAAGGGGACCCCTTTCATCTCTGGACATGAAACAGACCTAGTTCCTAGCTAGGAAGTTAGGGGTGCCATAATGCACAGAGTGTAGACTTGGAGTCAGGAAGACAAACTTCAATCTAGCCTCACATACTTAGCAGTTGTGTGATCTTGAGCAAATCATTTAACCTTTGGGTGTCTAAGTTCTCAATGGTAAAATGGATATAATAATAGCACCTACCTCCCGGGTTGTTGTGACAATCAAATCAGAAAATATTTGTTAAGCACTATATAAATACTTGCTATTATTATTAATTCCATTCTGAACCAAATCCCTGTGTATGGATCCAGAGTTGGATGAAGGTCTCTTAGTGAAGGAGAGGGTGAATTCAGCAGTTCCTTTGGACCCAACAGCAAAGATTATAATTATAGAAATTTATATGAAGTAAATACAACTTACTTTTTTGGGTCAAAGTACTAGCAACTAGAAAGAACAGGGTCACAAAAGACCTTGTGTTTTAACACAATAGTAGAATCTGATCTGAATTTTGAAAGAGACTAAAAATGAGAAAGGTCAGAGAATGCATTTTAGATAGTAAGTACAACCTGTGCATTAAGATTAAGGATTAAGAGATAAAATATTGTATATGAAGATTTATGGGTCAATTTGGCTGGACCATGATGTGCATAAAGAAGAGTAATAGATATTGATGGAGGAATATGTTAGACTCAGATAAAGGATTTTTAAAAAAGTATTTGTTGCTATTTTCTATTTTTTATATCATCATAATTATTCTCCTTCACCCACCCCCAGACCACTTTCCCATATAAAACCAAAAAGAAAAAGAGGAAAAAAAAAACCTCAGTTTTGTTGTTGAATTGTTTCAGTCATGTCTATAACCCCATTTGGAGTGTTCTTGGCAAAACTATTGGAGTATTTTCAATTTTTTTTCTTCAAATCATTTTACAAATGAGCAAACTGAGGCAAGCACAATTAAGTAACTTGCTGAGATTCTTATGGTTAGTATATCCAAGATCAAATCTGAACTCATGAAGATGAGCCTTCCTGGTTCCAAATCTGCTGTTCTATCTACTGTGCCACGTAGCTTCTCCCAAAGTCCAAAATTATGTTCAATGTGTAACACTTATGGACCTCCCACCTCCTACAAAAGGGTAGACCAGTGGCACACTCTCATATCTATTCATTCAAATCCTGCTTGATCTTTAAAATTTTGTTAGTCACTTTGCGTGTGTGTGTGTGTGTGTGTGTGTGTGTGAGAGAGAGAGAGAGAGAGAGAAAGAGAGAGATGCATGTTTTTAATTTACATTAATGTAGTTGTAAAAATAATATTCTTGTTTTTATTTATTTCACTTTATATTAGTTCACAGAGGTTTTTCCATGCTTCTCTGTATTCATCAAGACATCATTTCTTACAATAATATTGGCTTTATAATCATGTGCCACAATTTGTTAGTTATTCCCTAATTGATGGGCATCTACTTTGTTTCCAATTCTTTGCTACCACTAGAAGTACTGCCATAAATATTTTGGTATATATATGAGTACTTTTACAAAAGCTTTTGATGCCAAATCCTATAAATTTGTATTATATCACTTGGGTAATAGGGAATCTCTGGAGTTTTTTGTAGAAACAGAGTAGTATGAATAAATTATTATATTCATTTTACAAAGACAGTTCAAGTTTTTCTCTTTTTCTTTGTTAGTTCTCTAGTAGCAATAAAAAACACTATTATTGAAAATGTACCTTATACTATCATCTTCATCATTCAAATTGTCAAAAACATACAATCTATTAAGAAAAGCAATAAAATCCAGAATCTGCTTACCCAGCCTACAGGATTCCTTATATCCTTGATTCTCCCTCTCCCAATATGTTTTCATGATCTAGTTCTGAAATTTCATGTACTTCTCATCCTTAAATCTGAAATTTCCTATACTTAAGAAGCTTTTAGAAGTCCATCCAGCTGCTCCCTACCCCCCAAATTAAGGCCAACCCCCTGGCAAATAGAAACTATGCAGGAAAGTGCTTTTTAGATTATGCACAGCTGAATGTGTACATAGCTTAAAGCAGTGTTCTCCAGGTTTTATATGATAAAGATTCTTTATTTTAACTAAAAGTCATTGTTATCCTTCTTCCCCATATCTTTTATAAAATAATCAACAGAAGCAATTGTTATTTTATACAAACAAAATTAAGAATTTTTAATATCCTAAAAATATACAAAGAAATATTAAATGCATGCTAAGATAACATCACATGCAAATAATATGTTGGTAAAATTATTTTTAAATTTCACATTTTTAGTGTATGAAAATAAGTATAATATTATTAATATGATGAGTGATCTGGTTCTCCAGTGCAAAGTTTTTTCAAAAGTAGTGGCACTCAGTGTTTCTGATAAAGTCCTCATTTCTAAAATATATTCAGAACTGTCTCAAATTGATAATAATACAAGTCATTCCTTAATTGATAAATGGTTAAAGAATATAGACAGACAATTTTTAGATGAAGAAATTAAAACCATTTCTAATTTTTAAAAGTGCTCTAAATCATTATTGGTTAGAGAAATGCAAATTAAAATAATTTTGAGGTACTTCTCATACCTATCAAATTAACTTGGATGACAGAAAAGATAATGACGAATATTGGAAGGGGTGTGGGAAAACTGGGACACTAATGCATTGTTGGTGGAGTTGTGAACTGATCCAACAATCCTGGAAAACAATTTGGAACTATTCCTAAACTAGATATCCTTTGGTCCAGCAGTGCCTCTACTATATTCACAGAGATCATATAAGAGGGGAAAGGACTCATATGTGTAAAAATCTATAACAGTTCTTTTTATGGTGGCAAAGAATTGGAAAGTGATTGGATGCCTATTAATTGGGAGAAGGCTGAATAAGTTATGGTATATGAATGTAATGGAATATTATTGTTCTATAAGAAATGATGAACAGACTGATTTCAGAAAAGCCTGGAAAAACTTTTATGAACTGATGCTGAGTGAAATGAGCAGAATCAGGAAAATATGTACACAGCAACAACGGAATTATATAATGATCAACTATGATAGACTTAGTTCTTCTCAGCTTCGGTGATCCAAGGCAATTCCAATAAACTTTGGATAGAAAATGACATCTGCAACCAGAGAGAAAACTTTGGAGACTAAATGTGGATCAAAACATACTATTTTCATCTTTTTTTCCTTTCTTCTTTTCCCCTCTTTTCTCATGGTTTTCCCCTTTTGTTCTAATTTTTCTATGGCAATATAATTTATATGGAAATGTGTAAAAAATGAAAAAACCCAAAATACTCAAGATAAAATCAGGATAACAATTTCTGTAATTAAACAACAACATTGTAAGGAAAAACAACTTTATAAGACTTGAGAACTATGATCAATGCAATGTACTACCAAGATTCTGGAGGAATGATGATAAAGCTCCAAACTACTGCTTCATAGAAAGGTGAAAAACTCAAGACGAAGTGCAAGACATACTTTTTTAGACAGCCAAAATAGGAATTTGTTTTGCTTGAGTATAGCTAAGTATAACATACTTGATTATATTGAATATAGTTAAGAAAAAAAGAAAGTTAGGTGGTGCTTTGGAAAGGATATTAGATTTGGAGTCCAGATAACCTAATTTTGAATCCTACCCAGATATTTACTTCCTATGTGACCTTGGGCAAATCATTTAATCTCTCTTTTTCTCTGATGTCCTCATTTGTAAGATGGTGATAATATCTCCCAGGACGGTTGGGAGGAAAATGAGGTACATGTAAAATGCTTTGTAAACTTTAGAGAGTTATATAAATGTAGGTAATTGGTTATTGTTATTATTATTATTTATAGTGTTTTGTTCTTGGTATTTTTTCTCACTGGTGAGAGATGGAAGGGCAAGGAGGGGTAAAGACAGGGTAGCAAATAAAAAAAAGAAAGAGAATCATTAAAGCATCTTATTTTTCAATAGAGAGAGGGAAAAGAAGGAAAGACAGAAAGAAGTTGAACAGTGTTGAAAACTATAAGTTGACCTTATTATATTCTTAAGAAAAGCAAGATGTATAGGATAAAGATTTTTTTCATATATTTCCTATACAAGTCTCTTTCTGTTCTACTATGTATATGCAGATAGCCATTTTTTAGGTGTTTATTTAGAATAAAAATAAATAATACTCCTACTTCCTCTCACTGTGTCACATGTTTGATAAGATTATTTAGTATAAAACACAGGATATGGAAGCTCAATGTTTGAGCCTCTTCAGAACCCCAAAGAATGTTGCAAAAGTGGGTTATGGACAAATGGACCAGCTGTGGCTATTTATTTACTGAAGCAGAAAATATGTAATAGGAGGAAGAATATATTAAGGGATAGTTGCCATGGAATTTCTGAACTCATATCCTGGCCATTTGTCAAGCCTACAGCTGAAAGTATGAATTGTTTTCCTCTTTTAAGGGTATCAATTGGGGAAGTTGGGGCTTTTAAACTTAAAAATTATTTCCCTAGAGGACATATTTAGAGGGGCAAATAGGTACAATTGTAACCTAGTAACTTCCTCTCTTTCTGAAAAGAACAGAGCAGGAAGTTTTATGGTCTTTTCCTCCCCCCAGCAGAAATCACAGTTATCCTTAGAGAGAAAGGGACAAGATTCCTAAGATATATATTCTTTCTCCCTATGAGCTGCATTTAGACCATCCATGTAGACACAAGATAACCCATATGGACAGGATGTCTTTTTTCTTGCATGCTTCATATTTTGGTATCTGAGTATCAACCACCCAAGAGAGTATTATGAGAGTTATAAGTTATTACCACTGTTTTTAACATCTTTGTTGAGTATTTCTGGCTCTCCTTTGCATGGAGAAAATAAACATTCATCCTATACCTGATCTACACCAACTATTTCTACTCTCCTCTTTTGTGGAGGCCCTAGACATGAGCCGAAGCTAAGTTTTAAGTGATTATTCCCTCTGGGGCATTGGGGTAAGTGGTATAAAGATCATAGCACTCAAGAAAAGAAAATCCTAATCCCTTTTGTAGAAGTCAGGGTCCCTATGCCTGAATGAGTCAATATATAAGGATCTAGAGCTGAGAGCAATCCCTTAGTAGAGAGGGATATGGTAAAAGCTCTAGTCCCTCTTGTTGTTGTTCAGTTGTTTCATTTGTATACAACTCTTTGTGACCTCATTTGGGGTTTTCATGAAAAAGATATTGGAGTGGCTTGTCATTTCCTTCCTAGCTTATTTTATAGATGAGGAAACTGGGGTAAACAGGACAAAGTGACTGGTCCAGGGTTACATAGCTAGTAAGTGTCCAAAGCTAAATTTGAGTTCATTAAGATAAGTCTTTCCCTGACTCTAGGTCTAGCATTCTATCCAGCTAGCTTCCCAGGCTCCCTTGGTCCAGAAGCAATTATTTCTGTTATACCTATATTGATATAATGTTATGTTATTATGCTT
The DNA here is from genome assembly GCF_016432865.1 of Antechinus flavipes. NCBI lineage: Eukaryota > Metazoa > Chordata > Mammalia > Dasyuromorphia > Dasyuridae > Antechinus > Antechinus flavipes. Next base: position 85,929,074 of record NC_067400.1, read on the forward strand.
ATATTGTCATATTGTCACATTATTATACTTATGTTGCTTTCCCCTAATTGATTGGGGGAAAGCAACATAAGCCCTCCTTGAGGGCAAGTATCATTTAGTTTTTGCCTTTGCATCCCCAATGCCTGGCACATAGTAGACACATTTGATCTATTGATTCTAAATATCATTGCAGCAAAATAAAAATTTTGAATATTAGCATATAGATGCCAGATTATCATTACAAGGCTAAACTGTGTTCTTATAAACTTACCTTTATGCCCTAGGCCTTTAGGGTTAGGAGGTTGGTGAAGGAAGGAAGAGAAACATTTATAGTTTGAGCATATGGCTCACTGCCAGAATCTCACAGAATGTCAAAATCTTACATTTCTCTTGGTTTTATCTGAGATTTCATCTTGCTCTGAGTTAAAGAGCTCAGTCCCAAGATCCCATTCTGTACAAAATCATGTTAGGAAGAAAACAAAAAGGAAAGATCGGCGTGCTTGGAATGATAACTATTGGTTTCCTACAAATTCAACCCGCAGCAGCAGCATTTTATGGTGGCTGGTCATCCTTTCGACCCTCCATCTAAAGGCAATGAATGCAACAGAACCTGGAAACTAGTCAGTTTTCTTAGTCTGTTGCTCAGTTAGTGAGACAGTCTTTTTACCATTTAAAAAATACAAGCAGACATTGCTTGGCTGAAACTTTATCCTTTATTTATCTGAAATGTAAATACATTTCAGATAGATAAATAAGGAGAATTTTTCTCAGTAAGAGGGAGAATGAGGAAAATAAGAAGAAATAAAGGTATAAACAAAGAAATCCTAAATCCAGAGGAGAGATAATACTTTTAAAAACAGTGACAAAAAACAGGGCAAATAAATCTGATTCATGTTAGTGCTGCATCTCTTTCCTTCTTGATTTTTTAAAATGTACTTTATTCTGACTTAGTCATCTTTCTAAACCACCCATACTATGTCTGTCTTTTGTCTATTAGTTTCTATGGAGGACTGAAACCAGAAGAAATGAGATGAGCATGTCCAGTGCCCATAGGTTGCAAATTAGAAGCTTTGGTAGATTAAAGTTTTTAACATTCTTCTTTTTGATTTTTTTTTAAAAAACCAAGCATCATTTTCACCTGCAATCAAGTTATCATTTGTTCCAATATTCCCATTTCCAGTGGAGAGGCTCTAGCAAGCACTGATAGTCTTGCATGATCATTCAAAACAAAAGCCCTATAGCATCATCATCACTATCTATTCTTCTCATCCAGAAAAGTGCCACTCAAAAGAGATGTTACTGGGATGACCTGCTTGCAGCAGCAACATCTGTAAAGCAGCATATGATTTTTTTTTCCTTAGAACACAAAGATGTCTGCACACAGTCACTAATACCATATCCTAGGCAACCTAGCTCTAACCTAAGCAGGGTGAATAAAGGGCAACCCTGTGCTACTTACCATGTCTGGAGAAAGGAGTGGTTCCTGATTGGTGGAGAGAATGCAGAGACATATTTCATATTTGAGGAAGGAATGGAATTGTGCCAAAGTCTTTGGAGAGAAAAACTGTGGTTCCAGAGACATTCTTTAGGAGAGAGGAACGTGGCTCCAAAGATGTTCTTTAGGAGAGAGAAACTGTAAGACATATCAGGAGAACCAGCTGTTCAATATATTCCTGAATTTCAGCTTGTCTCCCTGGACACTGCTAAAGGGAATTTCCCTGGGTGAGATCAGTCCTTCTCTCTTGGTTTGAGGTGAGATTTTATCTTGCTCTGAGTTAAAGAGCTCATTCACTCATTTTTTTGACTCTGTGTTAATCCGTATAACTATTTTTTTTTTTTTGCTGTTTGAATAAATGGGTTTACTTGTCAACTATTTGTGATGGTCTTTTGTATAATTGGAGCTTGTTGGAAAGGAGCTAAGCTGGAGGTTGCAAGCTAAGAACTTGTTACTATTTAGTCATTTTTCAATTGGGTTCAACTCTTCATAACATCATTGGGGGTTTCTTGGCAAATATACTGGAATGGTTCATTATTTCCTTTGCCATTTACAGATGAGGAAACTGATGTAAACAGGGTTAAATGATTTGCTCAAGATCATATAGATAGTAAGTTTCTGAAGCCAGATTTGAACTCAGGAAGATGAGTCTTCCTGACTCCAGGCCTGGCATTCTATACACTGTACCACCTAATTATACTAGTTGGCTTTATTATAAATTATAAAGTACTATGTAAGGATTGAAAAAGGGAGCTAAGCAGACAGAGTATTCCAGGCATGTGGGTAGTAGATGACAAGGTATAGAGATTAGAGATAAAGTGTTATGTTTGAGAAACTGTAAAAAAAAAAAAAAGGCTGGTGTCACAGTGTTAGAAAGTATGTGGATGGGGAGTAAAGTGTGCTGGAAAAGCAGGAGAGCTTACAATTACAAACATATAGTTTCTGTTCGGTTCTGCCCACATATATTGTATCCAGGATATACTGATTCAACATGTAAAGGTGCTTGCCATCTGGGGGAGGGGGTGGAGGGAGGGAGGGGAAAAATCAGAACAGAAGTGAATGCAAGGGATAATGCTGTAAAAAATTACCCTGGCATGAGTTCTATCAATAAAAAGTTATTTAAAAAACATATAGTTTCATATTTGAACTTCACAGTAACAGGGAACCATTGGAGTTTAAGCAAGGAGGTGACATGGTCAAAGCTGTGCTTTGGAAGAACTACATCACTAAGTGGAGAATATTTTTAAGTGGAAGGAAATTTCAAGTGAAGAAAGCAGTTCTAAGATAGATAGTATCCCAGGAGAAGTGATGGGAGCCTGAAGTAGGCTAGTTGCTATTGGAGTGGAGAGAAAGGAATTCCCTCTATGGGAATAGTTGTGGAGGCAGAAGTGACAAGCTCTGCCAGGTGGGCAAGTGCAAGTGAAAAGTTGAGGGTGACATGAAGTTTATGAGTCTGGGTGACTAGGTGGTTCCCTCAATAGTAATAGGAAACTTCAGAAGTATGGAGGGTTTATGGGTAGGGGGCAGATAATGAGTTTAGTTTTGGACTTGTTGAGTTTTAGATGCATCTAGAACACCCAGTCTGAGATGTCCAAGAGGAAATTAGAGATTCTTTGTGGGATTCCTTCAAGAGATGAAAACTTTTTAATACTAATACTACCTTCTTTTTGGATGCAATTTTTAAAAAATTATTTTGCAAAGGATTTTACATCATCAAAGAACTATAAACCCTGCTGATCACTATGAGCTATATAGTCCAATGTAGCTGGTTAGAATTGATTTAACTTCATAACTTCTAGGTAGTACAGGGGATAAAACTGTGGCATTGGAGTCAAATAGACTTAAGTTAAAATCTGGGCTCAGACACCTAGCAGTTTTGTGAGTCTGAACAAGTCACTTAACCTCTCTCAGTCTCGGTTTTTGCACTTGTAAAATAGGGATAATAATATCACCTTATTTCCTGGGTTGTGGTGAAGATCAAATGAAATAATATTTGTAGAATGCTTTGCAAACTTTACAACTTTATATAAATTTTAACTATAATAATAATAACAATCACCATCCATTATTATTTTTACCTCCAAACATGACAAAAATGTATACAGTGATTGGTACACAATAATAAACATACATAATAAATTTTTTTATTCAATCATTCATTTAGTCAGTCATATAGTATTCAGAATATGTCAACATATCTGTCAGAGAGACAAAAAGATGAAATGCAGATGATTGAAAAGATAATGCTTATAATACCCCTTCCTGGAACTCATTTAGCAACTCTCGATTCCAGTGGCCATCTGGATCTCCATGGGATCGGTTATTACTACTTCCTTGGTCAGATAATGTTGTAGTGATTATCTTCTTACACACAAACTCATGAGTCCCTACTGGTGTGCTTCCTTTTAACAATCAACCAGTAGACTCAGATCTTCAGCAATGCATTTACTCAAAAGACATACAGCAAGAACAGGTGTTACAAATTATTTCCTTCACACCTGGGGCATTTTCACAAATATATCCAAAGTCTAGGAGTGGAAAGAGTCATTAGGAACTCAAAATACAGTAAAAGTGATGCATATATGTAGAGGGAAATTCACATATGTTACATCTCTGTGTCTTCACAAAGTTTCCCATGAGTTCCTCTGATTTTTAGTGGGACTATTTCTTTGTAGGCTATGTTATCTTTCATTGCTCCACTGGGTTTATTTATTTTAAGTCATGATGTCTTAGTTGGATGGGCCAATTTGTACCTGGGACGAACCAGGCAGGTCATTTGGTGATGATAGATACTCTTATTGGTCTCTGCAACTCTTAATAGTGAGCTGAGCAAGCCATTCTCCTGCTGAATAGTGCTTTAACACTAGTAAATGACTTTCAGACAGGACTAGTAGCCTACCAGATGCTTGTCTTTTCTCAGGGTGCAGTATCTCCTGGACAGATAGATCTATTAATCTCTAGGGCATGCTCTTGATGAACATCAAGTTCTGTTGGGCTCTGTTGGAGTACTACAAAAACTTAATCTAATGCAATGAAAAAGCCTTAATTTAGGATAAACAGCTTTTTCCCTTTGACTTTCTTAGGGCCTTACTCTGGAATTGTTTGTCACCCTCGGGCAGGAGATGAAACACTTGCTTTTCCTTTTTTTCACAAATTCATCCTCACCCAAAAGCCTTTTCCCTTAGAGTGATCAGTGAGTTTTAACTCCAGTCCTACCTTGGGAATATAACATTGATGAATTTTTAGGGATGGAATACAGTCTATGATTCTGAGGCATGTTGATTGTCTCGCTGACCTCTTCATTTGAAATTAAAATATTCAAATGTTTCCTTCCTTCTAAGGTAGGAAATGTCTATTTTGTATCTAAAGAATTTCTCTTTTACCTTTAAATATTTCTTTTTTTTTAGTCTCTGTAGACTTTCAGCTTTGCTGAAGTTTCACTCTCTTTTCACTTATATTTAGAATATTCTTTCAGATAAAAGGGCTAGTCAGGTGCTGTAGTCCTCAATTTCTATGTCTGTCTCCCTAATGTGTCCCAGCAGGGCTAAAAGTAGATTAATACCTCAAACAAATGTCCTTATATTTCTGAATGAGCCTTTTCAGTTGCTACAATTTACTACTGTATTTTGGCAAGATAGTTTTGAAATACCATCCCAAAGGAGATAGGATAATAGGGGTAAGAGAGGAATAAATGAAGACCTTGTCCTAGTTCTTTTATACAAATTGTGAAAAATGGCAATTATGCTATTAATTTCATTTTTTTCTTCCCTGGCACAAAGAAACCACATGCTTTGGATTGATTTCATCAAAGTCCTCCAAGAAACTTCTTCTGGCAGCCATGGTAACTATATCAAAACAGAAAAAAAAGAAGTGTGGGGGTGGGAGTAGGGGGGGGAAGTTGTGGTGGTAGTGGCAATTATGTTAGGAAAACATTTTTTAAAATTTTATTTTAAAATGATTTGTGTATATGTGTGGGAAAGATGTGAGATAATATGGTGTGGTATGCCACTGTTGTATATGAAGAATGTTCAGATTATTTTCAGTTATGCAAGGAGCTAATTGCTTATCTGGTGTGTCTTAACTAACAGAATATGCTCTGCTCAATATGGTGGCATCTAGAATAACTAGCTGACTGCCAATCTAAAATGCCTAGAAAATGATGATTCTTCAAAGGAGTTTAGGAAAGTGTCTTAACATATTTTTTTTTCAACCCTTCCCCAAGCACATTCTTTGATGTATTTATAAAGACATCAGTGTTTCAGAAACTTTATAGTGAGAAATACTTGATCTCTTTCTTTCTTATAACCTCCCTGCTATATCTATATTTCGCTATAACTATTTATCTGTGTATGTATATGGTTATATGATATGCATATATATGTATATATGTGTGTGTTAATTCTAGTTTAACTTTGAAACTATGGCTCTGTATTTCATTATGTTTAGTTTTCTTTGTAATTCTACATACTTAGGCATTTTAAAACATTATTTTGAAGAATTCATAGGCTTCACCAGCCTATTAAAAGGGACCATGAGACAAAAAAGGTTAAGAATGTCTGCCTTAGAATATTGAAGTATTTATCCCCCAAATAGCTCCTGCACTTCAGTAGCATACATGAAAAAATTCACTAGCAGTTTATTTAACTCCTGATTAATCACAGTCAAGAGGGGACAAGGTTGAGAGAACAATGTCACTATTATTACTAATATTAATGCTTTTATAATTTGGTTACCATGTAGTCAAATGTTGGGAGTTTGGGAAAATATAAAAGATTAAAATCTAACTAGCTTCTTCTTTACTTTAGACTTCTTTCCCCTGGAGACTTAAAAAGTAATGGAAGGTTACTTATTGTAACTTATTGTCTTTTTGTCAAGAGGGGAAAGGTTTGAGAGTAAATAACAATGTCACTATTATTAGTGATATTAATGCTTTTGTACTTTGACTACTATGTAGTCAAATATTGGGAGTTTGGGAAAATATAAAAGATAAAAATCTAACTAGCTTCTTTCCCCTAAAAGTTTACTTGTATCTAAAACTTATTGTCTTTTTGTCAAACTATATAACATGTCTTGGTCATTAATTTCAAAATTTCAAAAATATTTTTTAACTCTTTAACATTGAAAAATAGGAGGGAAAGTGGAAGTGGAAGGTATCATGGGATCTTGAGCAAAAGAAAACTGAGGGGCCAAAATAGGAAGTGAGAATGGACAATGAGGGGATCAGGCTTGAAAGCAGGCATTTCATGAGGGAATTTGGTGAGCCTATTTTTGATACCACATGATGACATGTAATGGAGAGCCATGCACCTCCACTCTTGAAAGCATGAGCAGGCTCTATTTGACTTTTTTCTGTCTACTTACTGAATGGTAAAAAACAGTTTTTGGTTGTCTGTTAAGCCAAAGGAAAGAGAGTATATAAAAAGCACCAGTGGAGAAGCTTGCTCTTTCCTTTATGTTGGCCAAAAGGTGACAACAATTTGAGGACTGCCTAGGGTGTCTGTATGAGATGTTATTGTTCTTCTGTACCAGACTGGCTTGTAGGCTCATGACTTCCTTGAACTTTTAATGAGGAACACCTACATTTTGTTTTTCTCCTTTCCTTTCTTACAAGATCTTGTGAGATTTCAAAGCATTGTAAAAGCTGCTCCAGTAGTCAAGCATATAAAGTTTTGAAGAACAACTTTCTTAGTCCAACCCAGCAGTAAACTGAGCTGGCACTAAAATGTCATACTCTAGAGGAAAGAGTTATGTCATTCACTGGCTATGGCACATTTCGAAATGAACACTGTGGGGCTGATGTTTTATAAAAACTATTTTAAGTTTGATCCCTTTCTGCTCAGAAACAAATCCAAGATGGTGGAGGGGAGAGTATGCATCTAGTTTGAGGGGATATGTTTGTACTTCTTGCTATATTGTCTTATTAAATACCCTTTGCAAAAGCTAATGGATGGTTTTCCTACTATCAAGGAGAAAACAAATGGTCAGATTGATATTGGAGTTCTAGCCAGGAGGTAAATCAATTATGTCTGGGAGACACAAACTCCATCTGGTGATTGATATGAGAGGACACATTGGGAATGGAAGTTTAAGCCAATAGCATTGGAAAAATCCCATTGGCCCTCAGATTCTAAGATGGAGATGTTGCTACTCTGTGGAGATCTGATTTTCCATTGTAAATGGGAATTGGAATAAGGAATCTCAAGGATTCGTTACTTAAGCAAGAGAAAGTTCAAATCTAGGAAGCTACTTGCCCAAGATCATATAGATAGTAAGTATCAAAGACAAAATTTGAACCCAGGTCTTTTGACTGAAGAGCAGGTGCTGTTTTTCACTGTATCAATCAAGAGCAGGATAGCAGCAATATGACAGAAATGAGAATAGACTGGAATGCAGGCAATTTCAAGGTAAGCCATTAAGAATCAAAACACTTCTCTGTTTCTTTTTTCTGATCCCATTGTATTTTGTATGTTCATAGAATAATATGTTTTATTTTATTATTCAATAGACCAACAAACAGTAAGCACAGTAGGACTGTGTACATGACATGTTTCAGTCAGCTGTTTGATGCTAAAGATGTGGTCGACTGTGAAATATCACTTGTGATATTCTTGATATGTGTATATATTGTCATAAAAATTTTAGATGGAAAATTAGGTATATTGGTCAGTAGTTGTTGATTTTTCTCTCGGTTGCTTTTTTGAGTTATAGTAACATCTTTTTTTCCTCTTTTCTGTTTTTATGCATTAATGATTTTTTGTGATTCTGATCTTGACAAATACGCAAACATTTTCAAATACAAAAACAGAAAAAAGGATTGTTTAAAAAATTGAATTTCTATTATGTGTAGCTTGCTTTTTAAAATTCATGATAAAGTAAAAAAAAAGTACATGATAAATTCAGTACATTGATTTTTAAACAATCTGGAGTATTTGTGTCTCCCTATGAATATACTTCTATCATTTGTGCACTAAAAATTTCAGTGAATGCTTTTTAATATTGTTTTTTGCTTTTTGGAATATTGAATTTCTGATCTCCTTTCAGTTTTAGTAGAAACTGAAAGATTTTGTGTGGTCTTGATTATGTTTCCTTGATACTTTCTAAATGTTTACATCTTTTTTTCCAGTGACATGGGAGACCTGGATTTTGGCTATGTCATGCCTGCAACAGCTTTTTTGGGTATCTCTTTCATGAAATGTTTGGTGGATTTGTTCTAGCTTCATGTTACTATCTAGTTCAAATAGGTTTTGACAGTTTTCATTTTTAGTTCCTTGAGATAAGGAGTTCAGGCTTTTTTTTTTTTAAATCATGGTTTTCTTGGAGTCTTGCAATTCTTAAATTATCTCTTTTTAACCTAATTTGAAGGTCAGTTGCTTTTTAAAATTGTATTTTACATTTTCTTCTATTTTGTCAGTGTTTTCATTTAGTTCCAATAGCTCTTGCTGTGTCATGGAGACATTAATTTCTGTTTAGTGATTTGGGGAAGATCAATACTTGAGCAAAGTTTACCATTTTTTCTCCCAGTCTATTTACCTATTTCTAATTCTTTCCTCAAAAGGCTTAAATCTCTTATTTAATTTTTCCCTAGATATTCATGCATAATCCTAATCCTAACTCAACTTTAACTCTGACCCTAACTCTAAAAATACATTTTCCCCTTTAAATTTTTGCTTTCAGTCATTATAATGTTATTATCTTCTTTTAGGGGAGAAGGTGTAATCTCTAGATTTGTAATAAAACTTGATATTAGTTTGTGGCCTCTTTCATTTACCCAGCTTTTCAGTTTTAGCTTCTCAACTCAACCTGATACATTGATTGGTCTTACTAGAGTAGATGCTGGAGAACTTGGCAGCCTGCCTTATTTCAGGGAATCATCTTAGCTAGGAGTCTCATGTGAGATCTTTCCAGCCTAATTGTACTTTACTCTCTTTTATCCACTTTAGGCCATCCAATTTGCCCCTCTTAATGTTAACCACATAAGACATTTTATCTCCATTTCACATCTCTGCCCCTTTGCAAAGGCAGTCCTCCACACTTAGAATGCTCTCTCTTTTTGGCTTTACTTTTTAGAATATTTAACTTCCTTTAAAGTTCAATTCACATATCAATTTTTACATCATACTTTTCTGATCACTCCAGCTGCTAATGATTCTTCCCACAAATTAACTTGTATCTATCACATATACATACATATAAATGTATAGTACATATATGCTTTTCACTGGATATTCTATCTTCCCAATAAAATTTAAATTTCTTGAAGGAACATACAATTTTATTTATGTATTTGCATCTCCAGCAGTTAACACATAGTAGTTGCTTACTATAAACATTTGTTTATTGTTTGATCAACTCTTCTTCCTGACATGACTTTGAAGGGTATCTCTGAAAAAGGAATCCTTGACAAGGCAAGAAATAGCGGGAAGTGGTAGTATATTGCTGTCTTATCTTAGAAGGAGTTGGGATAAGTACTAGGAAAAACTGGTTTCTTGGAAATACTAACTTAAATATACATATAAAAGTAAATGTTAAAACATAGATGAGAACAGCTAAGTGAAGCAGTGGATAGAGCACTGAGCCTGGAATCAGAAAATCTCATTTTCCTTAGTTAAAATCAGGCCTCAGACACTTACTAGCTGTGTGATCCTAAGAAGCTCACTTAATCCTGATTGTCTCAGTTTTCTCTCCTATAAAATGAGATGGAAAGGGAAATGGCAAACTACTCTAGTATCTTTGTCATGAAAACCCCAAAGAGAGTCATGAAGAGTTGGACATGACTGATACAATCCAATAATAACAATCACATAAATGGCAAATAGGTTCAATTACAGATTTTGGATCCTATTCATATGACAATAATCTAATTATAATCTTTCTGTTAGTACAATCTCTTTATTCTAAACATGACACCAACATTCCCAACATAAACAACTAGGCTAGTCCAGATTTCTTTGCAAATGGTACTGTGTAGTTGACATCTCAGTTTCTCATGATTCAACTCATAGTAAGCTGAGTTCTTATAGACACATCACTTTGCTAGATGGAATTCAGTGGCTTACTTCTTAACCTTTTACTCTTGATGTGTGGTATGATGAGAAGAATTTTTGAGGTCTCTTGAAAACTGTCAAAAATGAAGAGGTTTCTATAGAGTTGAAAATATAATTACTTAAAAGGCAATGGAAAGCTTGATAAGAAATGGTAATCTTAGGAAAATAAGGAAAGATTTACACAAAATAACAAAGAGTGAAATGAATAGAATAAAGAGAACATTGTACACAGAGCAATACTGTTTTAAGAATGACTTTGAATTAATAAGATATTTTGATTGTTATACACTAACTATAAAGAACATATGAAGAAAGACACTATCTGCATACAGAGAAGGAAGTGATACAGAAGTATGTGTAGAATAATTTGTGTATATGTATATACACATATACATTCATATACAAATATACATACACAATATCTATCTATCTATACATGTCTAATCAGTCAATTTCTAGAACAGGGTGAGTTGGAGAGAAGAAAAAAGGGAAAGAAGAAATTCACATGATAACTTTGTTGTATATTTATAAGAAATGGCAAATTGCACACAGTAGATTTATATTTCATGACCAATCATTAAATGCTTATTTTATTCCATAAATTAAAAATTAAATAACATTTTTTAAAAAGGCAATGGAAAACCACAGGAAGGTAAAGGTAAGTTGTAGCATGTTGCCCCTGATGATTTATGCCCAAGAAAAGAAATGTAAATTCATGACTGAGGCTCTCACTGGAAAACATTGGCAGCAAAGTGGCAAGGTGGAAAGAGTGTAGAACCTGGAGTTATCAAAACCTGAGTTCTGATCTCACTTCACATATTTACTAGCTGTGTGACCCTTGATAAGTAGCTTAACTGTTATCTGCCTCAATTTCCTCATCAGCAAAATAGGGATAATAATAGTACCTTACTCCCAGAATGGTTGGAAGGATTAGTAATTTTTGTTAAAGATTGTGCAAATTTTAAAGTTATGTAAATACAATTATTACCATTACAAATTTTGTTTTTTTTTGCACTAGACCTCTTTGGATACCTGATAAAGTCTATGCCTCCCTTCTCAGAATAAAATATAAAGGATACAGGCAGAGCTAATAATACTAAAATACAGTGATTAAAATATTTTCAAACTGTACAGACCCTACCTTAGTTATTCCTTGAAATTCCATTTTATATATCTATTCAGTTACCATATTTTATATATCTGTGACCAAAAGAAAGAGTTAAGACTACATGTCAAGAATAGAAAGATAAGCAACATGAGTGGTACAACAGTATCCTTGTGAAACAAAAAGATGACAGTCCTCAGGCTATTAGATAGATGCTCTAGAAAGACTTCATGATGAAAAATATGAACAAGAGAGGAACAGAATGAGGTGCAGAGAATGTCAAATCAGCACCAGTGGAAATCACAGTTTTATCAGAGTCTCTTAACAGGAATCTTTTGTAGAATTGGCAAAACCAAGAAATTTCTCTATCTATCCAAAAAAACCTGCCCTTCAACACCCTTTGATTTAAAAAAAAAACAAGTTAGGTGGCTGCTTATTCTTTTAACAGCTGAACCCCATGCCTGCTTATATAGGTAGTGATGGCACAGCTGGTTTAAATGAATCTCCATGGTAACAGTTATAGTCTAGTCTCCATGGTAACAGTGGCAGATTTTTCACATGGGTTAGATTTGTATTTGAAATTTTGAAAGGTTTCGTTTTCTTCCCTACATTGAAGCCCACAATTCAAGAGTATGAGTCTACAATTCAAGTTTTAGTGGCCTCTTGGGAGGGAGGGGGAAAGTTAATAATGCTTGACGGTAGTTGTCATCTAGGATTGAATGAGAAAGAGATGCATGAGTCAGTGGGGAAATATAGTACCATAGAGAGTGAAAAAGATTTAATTGGACATGAGAGTTGTTTACTTCAGAAAAAATAAAATATAAAAGCTGCCATAGCCCTAGAAGGGGTAAGGAATTGGGAGTTGGAGAACCTATTAGGTCATCTGTAATTTGGAGGGAGGAGGACTTGGAATCAGGGGACTTTAAGGTTCATCTAACTCTAAATCAATGAAACCATCATCATATAGTAGAAGGCTACCTACAATTTTCAATCACATGAAACTCAGAAATAATTAGAAAAGTCTCTACATGTGAAACTGATGATAATAGAGATATTAAGATAAGATCATTGGAACTGGCCTGAATCATCTCATTACTGAAAAGAGTCACACCCATCAGAATTGATTTTCATATAATCTTGTTGCTGTGTACAATGATCCCCTGGTTCTGCTCATTTCATTCAGCATCAGTTCATGTAAGTCTCTCCAGGCCTCTCTGAAATCATCCTGCTGATCATTTCTTATTCTAATTAAGATATTAAGGAATTAATAAAAGTTTTTGAGAGAAGACTGTTTTAACCTTTGATTCAATAATTAAATAATAATCATATAGCATTATTTTTCTGTACTCCCTTGTTGCCATGGGGTCAGTATTCTTTCATAATTGTATCTACAATTTTATCTAACACATTTCTGCTATTTATTATTGTTGTTATTTAATAATAACATGTCATTATGCTATGTTATTTAACATAGTATGAATGTATACTCATGTTTATAGTACTGTGAGGAATAGGAAAGAGATTATTAAAAGGCCCCTGCTCACATGGAGATTGTAGTCTAACAAGATAACCAAGAGATGTATATATTAAAAATTAGATATAATATTAATAGTTAAAGTTTATTTTTAGGGGGCGTCTTAAGCTGTGGTTTCATTAATGGTGATGATGGGGAATTCCTGATGTAAACACTGCCACTACCAATAGCATTATTATTGATAAGAGTAATTAGCCTTAGTAATTAAACTTTTTACATATGTTATCTCATTTGATTCTCTATATCATCTAGCTAGAGAGTTGTTTAAGGCATTCTAGAGAGGGTTAGACACAGTATATGTCAGAGCAGAATTTGAAATCACATTCTTCTGATCCCAAGACCAATTCCCTATCCATTATACAATGTTATTTCTAAATCGGGGCTTCTTACACTTATTCTACTTTGTGACCTGCCTTTTCACCTGAGAAATTTTTACATGATTCCAGGTATAAAAAATAGGTGTACAAATCAAACATTTACTGATAATAAATCATAATTTTACAAACCTCACATTCAGTTATGAGACTCCATATGGGGTCGTTAGCTATAGTTTAAAAAGTTGGGTTTTAAATAATAGTAGAAGTAATAATACAAGAGATACCATAAGGAAGCATAGAATTGTTATATCAAGTCACTATTCAATTCAATGGACATTTATTAAATAAATAAGTTATGTTAGGCACTATGGTGGGCACTAGGGACATAAAGATGAAAAAAAAATACCATTCCTAATTTCTTGGAGCTTACATTCTATTAAAGAAGAATCCAACATATATCCATTATAATAATTATGTTTATACAATGTAACTTAAAATTAAAATATATAGTATAATTAACAATTAAGAGGCTAAATGTAATAAAGGGAAGGCAAAATATGGACAAAATACTCAAGGAAAATTTGAGGAGATATAGAACACTTCTAGTTGTGAAGAAGAGAAAGGACTTATGGAGGAAGTGCTGAGTTCTGATGAGGAAGACACCACTGTAGCTTGATGAGGGGTAGCTTCATGAAGATGGCTTTGAGCTTAGCCTTGAAGGTTGGATAAGATTTGAATTATCAGAGAAGAAGGAAATACAGAATCAGAGGTTTAAGGATCTCAGAGGTCAGCAAACTCAATCCCCTTCTCCTATTTTAAAGATGAATAAATTGAGATTTACAGAGATTAAGTCATTTCCCTATAGTCACACATGTAGTGACAGAGAGAAGCAGCATTTGAACTCAGCTGTTGCTAACTCAGAGGAATTCATGTAAGCAAAAACCTTATTATAGGAATATACCTAAGGTGCTCTGAGAATAATGAGAGTGAGTTTGATTGAAGTCTTGGGTTTGTATGGGAACAGAATATCAAGACTAGATTATGGAGTATCACTCACTCAATTGATTGATTAATAAGCATTGATTAAATAATTACCATAATGTCATGGTGTAGGTACTGAACTAGGCACTGGGGTACAAATACAAAAAAATGAAACAATCCCTAGTCTGCAGAGTTTACTCAGAAATAATCAATATATAAATACATGTAGAATTAAGCTATACAGCATAAACCCAAAATAAATACAAGGCAATGAAAGTAATTTGGGAGGGAAGGCACCAGTAGTGGGAGGAATCAAGAAAGCCTTCATATAAAATAGATATTCCTAACCTGGCCTCCATAGATTCCCCCTCCCTTCTCCCTCTCCCCCCCCGCCTCCCCGCTCCCAGGAGGCTTTGGATAGATTTCAGGGAGTCTGATAACTTGGATGGAAAAAATTTTATACCTTTATTTTTGTCAACCTCTAAGTAATTGAGCATTTCCTTCAAAAATGAATACAGACAAGAAAACATTATCCTGAGCATTTTCCATGAACCTCTGTTCATGGGTTTCACCAGGCTTCCAACAGGAGTCTATGACTCAAAAAAAAAGTTCTTTAACTCTAGAGGAAAGGAGACACTTGTGTCTCAAAGAAAGTAGATTCTATGAAATAGAGATGAGGAAAACATGAGGTAATAGTAGCAAGGCAGAGATCTTCAATGTCAGAGTAAAGAAGCGATCTGAAGCTTTTGAAAGTAACTTGCAAACCTACTTGTCCACAAGACCTCATTCCCAGACCACGCTGGATAACTGAAATATTGGTTGAATTGAGTCATTTCTGAAACAAAAAATGAATGAAGTTACTGTGCAACGTTGTATATTTTAATTGTTTATAGTTGTATCTTGGGCAGCTAGGTGGTGCCATAATGCAGAAAGTTGTGGACCTGAGTCAGGAAATTCGAATCCAGTTTCAGACACTTAGTAGTTGTGTGAGCTTGGGAAAGTCACTTAATTTTCTTTGCCTCAGTTTCCTAATCTGTAATGTGAACTGGAGAAGGGAATGGCAAGCCACTCCAGTATCTTTGTCAAAAAAAAATCAGAGTCAAACACAACTGAACAGCATCCATGTCTCATCTTCCTACTAAACTATAAATTCTATGAGGGCAGGGTCCTGAATTTTCTAAACTTTATATTATGACAGCTGAGTGATGCAGTGGATAGAGCTCTTGATCTGGAGATAGGAGGATCTGAGTCCAAATCTGGCTTCAGACATTTATTAATTGGGTGAAGGTGAGCAAGATATTCTACTTCAGTTTCCTCATCTGTAAAATGAGGATAATGCTAGCATCTACCTCCCAGGGTATTTGTAAAATGCTTAGCACAGTGCCTAGAAATTAGTAAGTGCTTAATAAATGCTTATTCCTTTCCCCTCCTGATCCTTGCACCGACCTAGTATCCCTACTGGTCCTTTGTATACAGTAGGCATTGTATTTGTCGAAGGAATATTTATAAAATTTAAATAGAACACATAATATCCTTGCACAGGATGCAAGGAAATTTTGAGATATTTCCAATTGACTGTACATTTAGAGTGGAATTGTTGATATTGGTTCTTGGACTTTTTCTTAGAATGTCTTTTAAATTAAGTAATAGCTTTGGACCACATGCTCCACTCAATACAACAAAAAATAATGGGAAAACTGATTTGACTAGCTGAAGGGGCTGAGGGTAAATCTCATGTTGACTGTTATGCGACTCTCTCCCTGACTTTGGTAAAGAGAACCTTAAGAATACTAAAGGCTCTAAGAAAATGAAGGTAATTTTTAGACTTTTTCAGATTCTCTCTATACTATGTCTTATGAAGGGTGTGTGTGTGTGTGTGTGTGTGTGTGTGTGTGTGTGTGTGTGTGTGTGCTGGGAGGGGTGGGGGAGTTATCCCAGGACCCTTAGGTCTCCAATCCATAGGCACTCCAAACTCCCAGATTCAGGATTAAAAGGCTAAGGCAAACAGGTAATTTACTTGGTTGGAGATAGAAATACTCCACATTTTTAATTTCTTTCAGTTTCTTGGATTTGTTTGGATGGGTCGAATAAATCACTTGAAAGAGCATTGTTATTTATAAATTGCAGTAGGATGTGTGAGTTGAAACGCTTCATTCTTCATCTGCCTCAGGCTTGATCTTATTTGTGCTTGATTGACATTCTTCTGTGAGAGGGCTTAGAAGGCATGGAAAAGGGAAGGAATATCCTACTTAGGCTATTTTTTAGGTTGGGATTCAGAGACCCCCTAATCACCATGGGTTTCTGTGATAGATAGGTACATAGGCTAATTGGTCTATTGTTCACATCATAGAAGTCTGGGAGATAGATGTATTTAACAACCTAGCAAGTCTTTGAATTCTCACTAGAAATCTAAATCAATAGAAAGAAAAATCTGGCTCCAACCTGCCATTAATTCCCTTCACACACACTACATTCCAGCCAAATTGGCTGGTTTGCTGTTTCTGAGGACCTGCTATCCTGTCTCTTGGCCTCTGTATCTTGGACAGTCTTCCAGAATCATCCCCCTGCTTGGAACACTTTCCATCACCTTTGTTCTCATAATCCCAAAACTCTCCTTAAAGCTTAATTCAAACGCCACTTCTGAAATGAGGTTATTCCTCCAGATACTGATGCTTCTTCATAATGATCTCTATGTATTTATCTATTCACCTATATTTTGTTTTTTCTTAATAGAATATAGAGGCAGGGGATTGTTTGCTTCTGTCTTTGTAACCCCAATTTCTAGTTTAGTGTTTGGTACATCCTTAATAAATTCTTTTTGAACTCAATTGAAGAAATTTTTTCTGAAGATTCCCTAAGGAAGAAAGGCTCTGTTTAAAGTTGATTCCAGTGAATTTAACACTGTCAATGATTTCTGTCACAGAGAAGCTATGCATCCATCACCTATTTCTTATACATACATTGAATAGCTTGCTCTGTCTAAGGTTGTGTGTCACCCCAATAAAAGAAACAAACTGATTGCAGACTCACAGATGCTGAGCTGGAAGGAGTCACCTAATCCAATTCCCTCATTTTATGGATAAGAACAAAGAGGGTAGAGAAGTGGAGGAATCCCACTCAAAGTGCTAAGGTAAGTACTAATAGAATGAGGACACAGATCCACATCTTTGAATTCTCAGTTTTTTTAGTATAATAGTGTACTACACATTGACTCCAACCAGTGGTCTTTCTTTCTTTTTTTTAATAATAGTTTTTTAAAAAAAAAATTTGCAATATATGTAAAGATAGTTTTCAGCATTCACCCTTGTAAAACTTTGTGCTCACATTTTTCTCTCTCCCTTCCTCCACCCCATTCCCCTAGACAGCAAGTAATCCAATATATCTTAAACATGTACAATTCTTCTATACATATTTCCACATTTATCATGTGGCATAAGAAAAATCAGATCAAAAAGGAAAAAAATAAGAAAACAAAAAGCAAGCAAACAACAACAACAACGACAAAGATGAAAATACTATCTTGTGATCCACATTAAGGCTCCAGAGTTCTTTTTCTAGATATAGATAGCTCTCCTCATCACAAGTCTATTGGAATCAGCCCGAATCCCCTTATTGTTGAAATGGCTCTGTTGAAAAGAGCCATGTCCATCAGAATTGATCATTGCATAATCTTATTGCTGTGTGCAAGGTTCTTTTGGCAAGGGTTCTCTTACCTTAGCATCAGTTCATGCAAGTGTCTCCAGGCCTCTCTGAAATCATCCTGCTGATTGTTTCTTTTAAAACAATAACATCCCATGACGTTCATTTCCATTACTTATTCAGCCATTCCCTAATTGATGGGTATCCATCAGTTTCCTGTTCCTTGCCACTACAAAAAAAGCTGCTGCAAACATTTTTGCACATGTAGATCCTTTTTTTATGATCTCTTTAGGACCACCAGTGATCTTTCCAGATGTGTTATCATTATCTCTTCAATGATACCCTTCTTAAAGGCAAGAACTTTTTCTATATTTCTAACAATTCTTCACAGAATGCAATGTGGAAAGTAGGTACTTAACATTCCTTTTAATGTTAAATTAATTTAAATTATTTTTTATATTATATAATATATATTATTTATATATTACATATAAAATCAAATATAACATTTATATTATATAAATTATTTTTACATATATTGTATATATAAAATAATATGAACATATAATATATTATATATTAAATTATATAATTTAAATTAAATTAGAAAAGATTTTTAATTTAAATTAAATTAAATAACACTATTTAACATAATAACTTAACAATAGTGGAATGCAATTCCTTGGCAAGCAATCATAAGTGTAGAGATAGGAAAAGTGAACATAAACAAGAGTAATTCCTGCCAACAAATCACAGAAAACGTGTTTTAATTGTACTGGAAATTTTTTAAAAGTTCATTTAGTGTATATTGAACAACTAAGGTGTGCCTAACTCTGTATTTTGAATGTAAAGATTTTTTTTTTCCCTGAGGCAAGTGGATTAAGTAACTTGCCCAGGGTCACACAGCTAGGAAGTTTTAAGTGTCGGGAGGTCAAATTTGAACTCAAATAGTTCTGACTTCAGGGTTGGTGCTCTATCTACTGCGCCACCTAGCTACTCCAATATAAAGAATTTTTTAAAAAGATGAGATGTAATGTCTGTTTTCAGGGAAGTTAGGGTTTTGTTGTGGCACTAAAGTATGATAAGCTTTGTATTTATGAGGTTCGCTGGTGACTGAATGCTACAGCTGCATGAAACCTTTTAGTTTCAGGACTAGAGATCTTAATATTTTTTACTTGACTAAATTAATTTCTTTTCTTCATCTGTTTCCCCCATGAAGAGTTTGCTTTCCTGAATGCCTGATTTTGAGAAAGAATGAACTCAATAGTCTGAATTGCCATAGATCTACCCTCTTTCAAAAATTTCTTTGATACCCAAGTTTTTGAATGGAAATGAGAAAATTATTTTACCCAATTACTCTATTTAGACGTCTAATTTGACATCAACTGGTTTAAACATATTTTTCCTCATTCATGTTTCTAGAAGAAATATGATCAATTAGTCAATTAAGACATGCTAAGAGGCAGCACAGCATAGTGGATAAAGAACTGACCAAGAAGCCAAGAAAATGTGGATTCAAGTCAAATAATCAACTGAGTGATTGACAAGAATTTATGAACTACACACTATGTTTGGGTGCTAGGCATTGTAACTAAAGTACAAAAAATGAAATTATCCTTACTTAAAGTTTACATACTATGGAAGAAGACAAGAAACATACTTAGGCAACTAGGTGGTCAAGTGGAAAGAGTACTGGAGTTAGGAAGACTTGAGTTGAAATCCAGCCTCAGACACTTAGGAACTTTGTGAACAAGTTGCTTAACCTCTATTTGCCTCAGGTCCCTCAACTGTAAAATGAGGATAATAATAGCGCCTACCTCCCAGGGTAGTTGTGTACAACAAATGAGATGTTTGTAAGATGCTTTGCAAACCTTAATTTACTATATACATCTTAGTTACTATGAAACACATTTGTGTGTGTGTGTGTGTGTGTATGTGTGTGTGTGTGTGTGTGTGTGTGTGTGTGTGTGGAGAGAGAGAGAGAGAGAGAGAGAGAGAGAGAGAGAGAGAGAGAGAGAGAGAGAGAGAGAGAGAGAGAGAGAGAATGTATAAAGTGAATACTTGCAAATGGCTATGAAGTAGCAAAAGATATGGTATTTTGGGAGGGAGAGCACTAGCAGCTAAGGGAATCAGAAAAGACTTCATGCAGAAGATGGTGCTTGAGCTGCATTTTAAAGGAAAACACAGAGTCTATGAGATGCAGGTAAGGATTGTGTTCCAGTCTTATGAGCATAGCCGGTGAAAAGCAAGGAGACAGGAGTTTTACATGAGAGGCACAAAGAGAAAACCAGTTTATTAGAGATGAGTTTATATTTTATTCTGGAAGCAACAGGAAGCTCCTGCAGCTGCTTGAGTAGTGGAGCCAAATGGAAGATCTATGCTTAAAGAAAATTGCTTTGAAAGCAATGAATAGGATAAGCTGGAATAAGATTAGATGGGACCAAGAAACCAGTTAGGAGACTATTGTAATAATTTAGGAGAAATATGATGAGGGCCTAAATTAAAGTGGTATGTGAATGAGTAGAGAGAACTAGTTGGATGCGAGAGATGTTGTAGAATGAAAAAAGGTCAAGATTAGGCAATGGATATATGGGGTAAAGAAGAGTGAAAAGTGGAGGATAATATAAAGGTTACCAACCTAGGAAAGTAGAAGGACAGATGTCTGAAAGAAATAGGAAAGTTTGGAAGAGGGATTTGTAAAGAAAGTTAATGAGTTAAGTTTTGTATATGCTGAATATAAGATGTCTACAAGACATTCATTCTGAGATTTCTAGAACATAGTTGTTTATGCATGGCTAAAACTTGGGAGACAGACTAGGTTTGGGAAGGAGAAGGAGAAGGAGAAGAAGAAAAAGGAATAGGAGGAGGAGGAAGGGAGGGAGGGATAGATTAAATTATCGAAGTAAGAAAGATTATAAATTATATATTATATAAATTATAAAGATTATAAATTCTAATTATATTTTCATGAACATTCCATGTGACTTTTTGCACTCAACCTTTTTGAGTTTTGGCTTTCTAATAAGCAAAATAGAAAGGGCCATCAGTATTCCAATTTAAGAAAAAAACCCACAAAATGTCTCCACATATTAGTGAGGCTTATAGATTACTTACAAATAAAACCTATGTGAAATATGATAATACTATGAATCTTAATATTCCTTATTTAATGGTTTTCAGTGGCTAAACCAACCAGTTTCTTTATTTGTTCCACCATTGTGAGAGAACCTTGAGAAGATTTTTTTGGGGAGAGGAGGGGTTGATGGTGGTGTTGATGAGAATGGATATAAGTAGTGTGTTGAGGTAGAGGTCACAGAAGATTTATGATATTATCGGTGTATGGAATTCCCAATGTGAAAATTTTCTCCTTCAATGAAGATCATAGAACACTACACTCTTCCATAAGAATCTAACTGGAAGGAAGAGTCATCTAAGAACTAATGAGTAGGATGCCACCAGTTGATAGTTGAAGAAACCAGTCTAGGGGATACTACTACTACTACTACTGCTGCTACTGCTACAACTACTACACTACTACCACCATCACCACTACTATTACTACTGCTACTACTACTACTACTACTACTACTACTACTACTACTATTACTACTACTATCATCACCATCACCACCATTACTACTACTTCTGCTACTACTATACCACCACCACTACCACCACCACCATCACTACTACTACTACTACTACTACTACTACTACTACTATTACTACTACTATCATCACCATCACCACCATTACTACTACTTCTGCTACTACTATACCACCACCACTACCACCACCACCATCACTACTACTACTACACTACTACTACTATACTACTACTATCATCACCATCACCACCATTACTACTACTTCTGCTACTACTATACCACCACCACTACCACCACCACCATCACTACTACTACTACTACACTACTACTACTACACCACCACCACCATCACTACTACCACCACCACCACTACTACTACTACTGCTACTACTGCTACTACTGCTACTACTATTACTACTACTATACCACCACCATTACTACTACTTCTACTACTACTATACCACCACCACCACCACCACTACCACCATTACCATCACTACCACCACCACTACTACTGCTACCATTACACCATCACCACCACCACTACTACTACTACTGCTACTACACCATTACCACCACCACCACCAACACCACCACTACTATTACTACTGCTGCTGCTGCTGCTGCTGCTGCACCACCACCACTACCACCACCACCACTGCTACTACTGCCACTATTACTATTTCTACTATACCACCACCACTATTACTACTTCTACTATACCACCACCATTACACCTACACCTATTACTACTACTTTTACTACTACTACTATACCACTACCACCACCACTACTACTACTACTGCTACTATACCACCACCACCACTATTACTATAGCTACTCCTCCTCCTCCTCCTACTACTACTACTGCTATACCACCACCACCACCACTACTACTACTGCTACTACTATTGCTACTGCTACTATTACTACTACTAGTACTACTACTGCTACTACTGCTGCTGCTGCTACACCACCACCACCACCACAACTGCTACTATCACCACTATTACTATTTCTACTATACCACCACCACTATTACTATTTCTACTACACCACCACCACTACACCTACACCTACACCTATACCTACTACTACTACTACTACTACTTTTACTACTACTACTATACCACCACCACTACTACCACCACTACGACTACAACTACACTACTACTACTACTTCTATACCACCACCACCATTTTTACTACTGCTACAACTACTGTTGCTGCTGCTACTACTACACTACACCACCATCACCACCACTACTACTACTACACCACCACTGTTACTACTTCTATACCACCATTATTATTACTACTAGTACTAGTATTACTGCTACTAATGCTGCTGCTGCTGCTACTACTACTATACCATCACCACCACTATTACTACTACCACTATTACTATTTCTATTATACCACCACCATTATTACTACTTCTACTACACCACCACTCCTACCCCTACCCCTACCCCTACTACTACTACTATACTACTATCACCACCACCACCACCACCACTACTACTACTGCCACTATTACTGTTTCTACTACACCACCACCACTATTACCACTTCTACTACACCACCACCACTATACCTACACCCATACCTCCACCTACTATTACTACTACTACTACTACAACACTATCACTACTTCTACTACTACTGCTGCTGCTGCTATTACTACTATTACTATAGGAATGGTCCTCAAAGACTTCTAGTTCATCCTTTGCTGGAAAAAAGGATAGCATACCTGTAAGATAGGTTGTTGCCCTTCATTTTTGAAGAGGACCAAAATGACATCACTATATTAGAATCGAGTTATAATGTGTTTAACTGGTTACTCAGACCAATATGAGCTCAAAATGCTCTGCCACAGATTGGATACAAATAGTCCATATGAACATTTGGGGCAGCTTCTTTAATTTTGTTTATTTTGTGTTTCCTTTGGTCTAATTCAATTCTGCTTTGATCATAGAGCACAAGACTTTCTCTAATGAAGGCATGCCATGCTGGGTGGTCCTGTGCTAATGTCTCCTATCTCATATAATTCATTCTAAAGTTCTTAAGAGATACCTTGGGAGTGTCTTTGTATCACTTTTTCTGACCACCTTGTGAGCGCTTACTTTGGGTGACTTCTCCATAAAATAAATTTTTTGGCAAGTGTACATTTGGCATTCAAACAATGTGGCCAGCTCAACAGATTTGTATTCTCTACAGTAGGGTTTGAATGCTCAGCAGTTTAGTTTGAGAAAGAACCTTAGTGTCTGGTATCTTATCCTGCCAGGTGATCTTCAGAATCTTCCTACATACTAAATGACTTGCCATCTAGCCTTTGCTTAAAACTTTCTGGTCATAGGGACCCAGATTTTTCAGTGGTAGCCCATTCCACTTTGGGGATCAAAGTATCCAGAAATTTTTTTTTCTCAAGTCTAAATCTGTTTCTTTGTGACTTCTTTCCATTTTCTAGCTAAATTTGACCTTTGGGGCCAGGCAAGGAAATGTAACAACTCTCCAAATACTTAAAAAGAGTTACCATATCTACCCTATTTTTATTCTCAGTCAGCTGATCAACAAACATTTATTTAGTTCCTTCTGTATGCTAGGCATTATGCTAGGTGCTAGTGATAAGAAGGAAAAAAAAAAGAGAAAGTACCTATTTATCTTTAAGCAGGTTACATTCTATAAAGGGAAACAACTTGTATGTATATATAAATACACGAAAAAATGCAATATAAACACAAGATAATTTTGGAGGTAAGGCAATAGACATAGGGAGGGATCAGGAAAGACTTCATTTCTTGTAGAAGATGGGATTTGAGGCAAATTTGAAGGAAAGACAGGGTTCTAAGAAGATAGGTGAAGAAATAAGGTTTGGGGATTGTGCTGCTAATTGTTAATTTTCAGCTTGAGGATTTAAACCCCGGAAATTTGCAAGTGCTACAAGCCAAGGACTGGTTTCTTGTTTTAATAATTATACAGACTTAAGAAAGTGACAAAGAAAATGTTAATAATGCAGAATAAATTTAAAATGTGTCCTATGTACTTTCCCCCCATCTGAAACCTGGTAGTTAAACATTTACCAGCATACCCTTGCCTCTATCCCAAGTACTTTCCAGGCATGAGGGATAACTGGGAAAAGGCACAGAGATGGGGGATTACATGTCACTGGTGAGAATGCGAGTTTGGTTGGACCATAGAGAAGGGGTGATAGGGAATGTATAATAATACTGGAAAGGTAGATTAGAAACGTGTGGGCAAAAGCTTTAAAAGCCCCAAAGAGAAGTTTTTATTTGTCCCAAGAGGCAACAGAGAGCCACCAAGTTTGTTGAGTAAGATGGTGATGTGATTACACCCGAGCTTTAAGAAAATCACTTGAGCTGCTCTATGGAATAAGCATTAAAGAAGGGAGAGACTTGAGACAGAGAGATCAATTAGGAGTCCACTATAATATTTCTTGTAGGAAATGATGAGGGTCTGAAATAAGGAAATGCTGGTGTTGTTAAGTTATTTCAGTCATGTCCAACTCTTCTTAATCCCGTTTGGTGTTTTCTTAACAAAGATAAGTAAAGTGGTTTGCCAGTCCCTTCTCCAGCTCATTATCAGATGAGGAAATTGGGGCAAATAGGGTTAAGTGACTTGTCCAGGGTCACATAGATAATAAGTGCCTGAGGTCAGATTTGAACTCAGGAAGATGAGTCTTGCTGACTTTAGGCCAGACTATCTATTGTGCCATCTAGCTACCCAAATAATTGTGTAAATAGAGAGAGGGGGAAAAAAACAGTTGTGAAAGAGTTTGGAGGTCAAAATGACAAGATTCTCCAGATTAAGTTTCTTTCAAATGATTTTTAAATGGCATGGACTCAGAGCCCTTGATGATCCTCAGTCCTCTCTTCTGGACATTTCAGGATTAGTCTTCTTCCTAATATGTTCCAAATTCAACACAATTCTCCAGATTTCTTCTGACTAGGATAAAGTAGGTGGGGGGTGGGGCAGGAAGAAAGTTCTTTCCTATCATTTAAAATCTGGTTAATGAAATTGTTCCAGGTTTTAAGATTTTTATGTCCTGGGAAAGCTTACTTAATGTTATAAAGTGTTTCCATAAAACTGAAGTTAGTAGGAATAATAACCTGTGTGACACTTTGGGGGTTGTGGGTACATTGTTCCCTAGGAACAATGTTATAATTTGTGAAATATTTTTCTGAGTGGTCAGAATTTAGACTATAAATACTTTAGACTATAAATCTTTTGGAGTGTTGAGATAATATTATGTTTATGTTGGTAATCCTGATTTTCTTTGCTGAATAACCTATTCCTTTCTTCCTATAGAAACCTCAGAGCAAAAAAAAAAAAAAAAAATGGGATGAGAGAGCATGAGAGAGCATCTTTTCAATCTCTATGGTGAAGAGATTTAGCATGTTCTTCAGTACCCACTTCCTCTGTCAGAGTCGCCAAGAATCAGTGTGGAAGGGAGAGAGTCATACAAATCTAAACTTGTTCTCTCAGCCAAAGGAGAAGTCAGGATGCTACGGAGTAACTGTTGCCAGGATGAGGGCTTCCTGGGATTCATTGGCCCATTTTCTGATTGCCCTAAGTAACAAAAATTCTGGATGGGCTACACTCCAATAAGCAATGACAAAATGGAGGGAATGCAGGTTATTCTTGTGTTATAAAGGGATTTTATTTGGTTAGAATGTATTTCACAATATTATTGCAAAATAATTCTTTCTGTAAGTATGAACATAGTTAACTTGTGCCAATGTCTCAATCACCATATACTGCTCTTTTTCTATAAATAAATGCAGAAATGACAAATTGAATATCAACTATTTTATCACTAATGGCTTTCAGTGAAGATAGTAGCCTATATTTCTATTTTCCAAGATTTTAAGGCACTTTATCAGAATAAAGTATAAATATAATAGAACAGAATAATTATTATAACAATGTAATAATTATTATAAGACCATTATTATAACATCAACATAATAAAATAGAATAATAATCATAATAATATAATCATTGTTTTAACAAGATAATCATTACAATATAATCAATATAATAATAGAATAAAATAAGAAAATTGTTATAATATAATCACCATGGTAATATAATCATTATATTATAATAGAATCATTGACAGTATAACAATCATTATGTGATCTAACAAAACATTTACCATAATAATACAATGGAATAATCATTATAATGAAACAATACAATAATTATAATATATTATCATTATAATAATTCACTTTTATATAGTACCTCAAAGTTTACTAAGTAGTTTCTTACAAAAACCTGTGTTGTAGGAAATTAAAAGTATCTTCCTTCTCCATTTTACAAGTGTGGAAAATAAAGCCAAAAGAAATTAAAGGCCTAGATCAAAGTCATACAGAAAGTAACAGAGTGACTGACCCCCTCGAACCCAAATAGTTCTGACAACAAATGGAGCATTCTTCTCACTGTTCCTTGATTGCTTCTCATACTGTTAATATCTGACGTAGCACTTTGTTGTTACTTTCATTATCTCATTTGATACTTATAACTCTATGAAGCAGGCAGTGAAAATATATCCCCATTTTAGAGATAAACTGGTCCCAGAGATGTGGAATGTTTATCCAAAGTCACACAGCTAGTATGTAGCAGATCCTGGATTGCTATGATGGAAAGATATCATAACGCCTCTCCTCCCTCAAATTCTTCAAAGAAGGTGAGTGAAAAATATAGAGAAGTCATTTCTTATGGCACAATAACTAACTCAACAAGCATTTATTAAGTACTTATTTTGTGCCAGGCACTATTCTAAGCATCAAGGATACAAAGAAAAGCGAAAAAAAAAAAAGTTCCTGCCTTCAGAGTACCGACATTCTAATGGAGCATACAAGTAATATGCAAAAAAAAAAAAAAAAAATTACAAGAAGATAAATACAAGATATGCAGGTAATCTCAGAGGCAAGACACTAGCATTAAGGTAGATTGAGAATGGCTTCTTGCAGAAGGTGGTTTTTTAGCTAAGACAATTTTGTATACCATAATTTATTCAATTATCTTTCAACTGATGGCTGTGTTTTTAGTCTCCAGTTCTTTTTCATCACAGAAAGAACTATAATAAATACATACAGGTCCTTTTCTTCTTTTTTTTAAAATCTGAGTTTATGTGTATACATACACATTTGCACATACATACATATTTACATATACACATATAAGTATGTGTGTGTGTGTGTGTGTGTGTGTGTGTGTGTGTAAGTGTTGAATCATTTCAATTACATCCAACTCTTTTTAATTCCATTTTAGGTTTTGTTTTTTTGGCAGATACTAAAATGGTTTGTCAATTCCTTTTGCAGCTCATTTTAGAGATGAGGAAATTGAGGCAAATGGGAGTAAGTAACTTGTCCAGGCTCATACAACTTGTAAGAGTCTAAAGCTAAATCCAGGCCTAATATTTCATCCACCATTCCACCTAGCTTCTCCCAAATATGTTCTTACACACACACACACATATGTATTTTAAAAAAAACCTACAACTAAGGCAACATTTCTTCTACACAGTTCAAATTATGAGGATTTACTTGTATCTTAATTATCCTGGTGAGTGGGAAGATAGGCACGAACAGTGATATTCAACAACATGAGGTTTGGGTGGATAGGATTAAGACAAGCCAGTTTCTCTAAAATTATAAACCCATTGGGAAACTGAATGGCTAACAGCAGTACCCAGCATGTCTTTTAGGCCTGAAACATGCTAAAAGAGGAGGTAGGAAAAATAAAATAAATTGCACTTCCCAGCTATTTTTTTATAATTTTATTTTTTATTATAGCTTTTTATATACAAAACATATGCATGGGTAATTTTTCAACATTGACCCTTGCAAAAACTTCTATTCCAACTTTTCCCCTCCTTTCCCCCATCCCCTCCCCTAGATGGCAGGTAGTACCATACATGTTAAATATGTTAAAGTATATGTTAAATACAATATATGTATACATATTTATACAGTTATCTTGTTGCACAGGAAAAATTGGATTTAGAAAGAAGGTAAAAATAACTTGAGAAGAAAAAAACAAAAATGCAAGCAAATAGTAACAGAAAGAATGAAAATGTTATGTTGTGGTCCATACTCATTTCCTAGTGTTCTTTCTCTGGGTGTAGCTGGTTCTATTCATTATAAATCTATTGGAACTGATTTGGATTCTCTCACTGTTAAAAAGAGCCATGTTGATCAGAATTGATCATCATATAGTATTGTTGTTGAAGTGCATAGTGATCTCCTGATTCTGCTCACTTCACTTAGCATCAGTTCATATATGTCTCTCCAAGCCTCTCTGTATTCATCCTGTTCCCAGCTATTTTTTGTAATCAACAAGATTACTTATTTTTATGTAGTCATTGTCTCTGCAACTAGATTACAAACACATTAAGAGAAGAAACTCATAATTTTCTTTAAATCAGAGGTTCTTAACCTGGGGTCCATGATCTTGGGTTTTTAAAAATATTTTGATAATTTTACTTCAATTTAATTGATCTCTCTTGTAATCCTATGTGTTTTATTTTATACATTTAAAAACATTATTCAAAGAAGGGGTCTGTAAGCTCTATCAGACTCCCGAAGAGGTCCATGACACAAAAATAAAGAACCTCTGCTCTACACTGAACATTAGCCAGAATGTCTTTCATTGAACAAATGACTCAATAAACTTTTGTCAATGGTTATGAACTATTGGATTGTGTGATCTGCTGCAAGTAGATTTGCCCCTATATGTATGACTGTATGTATGTCAGTCAATAAGTATTTAGACACTTTTAATATCTATTATGTGGTGATGTGGTAAGTAAGTACTGGGAATAAAGAAAGGCAAAAGACAGTCTCTGCTCTTGAGACACAATCTAATAAAGGAAAAGACATACAAAAAGTTATGTTCAAGCAAGTTATATATGAGATAAGTAGGAAATAATAAAAGAATTAGGAGGGATCAGGAAAGATTTCCTGTAGAAAGTAGGATTTTAATTGGGATTTGGAGAAAGCCAAGAGGCAGAGATGAGGAGTGAGTGCATTCCAGGTATAGGGGACTGACAAACAAAATATGTGGAGTGGAGAAATGAGGCTCATTTCACTCAGCATCAACATGAACAGTAAGGGGGCCAGTGTCACTAGATTGAAGAGTATGTGAGAGGTTTTGGAGAGCTATAAGGTATAAGAAGCTTAGAAAGAGGAGTGGATTATGAAAAACTTTGAACACCAGAAAAGAGGATTTTATATTTGATTCTGAAGGTGATAAGGAGCCTCTAGAATTTATTGAGTTTGTTGGGAGTAAGTAAGAGGGTGTTACATGATCAGACCTGCACTTTAGGAAAATCACTTTAGTGGCTAAGTGGAGGAGAGATCGGCTCCGGAAGATACTTAAGCAGGCAGACCCACCAGAAGGCTGTTGCAGTAATCTAGGTGTGAAGTGATACACCAGAGTGGTGAGGTTGTCAGAGAGAAAAGAGAGCATGTTGAAGAAGTACTGCAAAGGTGGATTTGACAGGTCTTAGCAATAGAATGGATGTGGGAGGTAAGAGTGAATGAGGAGTCCAAAATGACTTCCAGTTATGTGCCTGAGGGACTGGGAGGATGGTATTGACCTCTATAGTAATAGGGAAGGTAGGACAAGTGAGGGTAGAGAGGTAGAGAGATAATGAATTCCATTTTGGACATAATTGAGTTTAAGATGACTTTTGGACATCTAGTTGAAGATGTTCAAAAGGCAGTTGGAAATAATAGGCAGTTGGAAATGAAAGACAAGGTCAGCAGAGAGGTTGAATTTGACATTTGAGAATCACCATCATAGAAAGGATAATTAAACACACAAGAGCTGATAAGGTCACCAAGTAAAGTAATATAAGAGAAAAGAAGAGAACCCAGCGCAAAACTCTATGGAACCTATAAGCTTGGACTGGATAAAGAAAGGTAACTTTTCTTATATATATTTTTTTCTTGCAAAGACCATTAAATCTGTCAATATTCTCAGGATCCTTGAAGTCAATTTTTTTTTAAAGGTAATGTCATTTTCAGGCTGAGATTAATTATAGCTTTTATAAAGCATCCAATGCAGTAGTAAAAAGCCCTAGTACAGAGAAACCTTAGGTTGTTCACTTAAAAGGCAGATAGAATGAAAATGGGAAACTCTTTTTATTATTATTATCATTATTATTATTATAGCTTTTTATTTACAAAACATATGCATGGGTAATTTTTCAACATGGGTAATTTCAACTTGCATAACCTTCTGTTCCAACTTTTCCCGTTTTCCTCCCACCCCCTCCCCTAGATGGCAGGTCATCTAATACATATTAAATATGTTAAAGTATATGTTGAATACAATATATGTATACATATTTATTCAGTTATCTTGCTGCACAATAAAAATTGGATCTAAAAAGAAAGAAAAAACCCGAGAAGGAAAACAGAAATACAAGCAAACAACAGAAAGAGTGAAAATGTTATGTTGTGGTCCACACTTACTTCCCATATTTCTCTCTCTGAGTGTAGCTGACTCTCTTCATTACTGCTCCATTAGAATCAGAATTGATCATCATATAGTATTGTTGTTGAAGTATATAATGATCCCCTGGTCCTGCTCATTTCACTCAGCATCAATTCATGAAAGTCTCTCCAGGCCTTTCTGAAATCTTCCTGTTAAGTCATTTCTTACAGAAAAATAATATTCCATAACATTCATATACCACAATTTATTCAGCCATTCTCCAATTAATGGACATTTAGTTTCCAAGTTCTAGCCACTACAAAAAGGACTGCCCCAAACAAAAAACGGGAAACTCTTAAATACTTGATCTTATGTGGTAAATACAGCTATTTCTTTGCCAGTCATAATTAGCCAGCATTATTTATTAAGCATCCATTACATGTGCTGTCACAAATATAAAGATCTAATCCTTCAGTATTTTCCCCTGATCCTTATTCCTCATTTGTTGCTCCTATGGGAATGGCATTGGATTTGGTCAAATGATCTCCTCTATGACTTTGAATAAGTATTTTCATTTCTTTTGTCTTTTATTTCCTAATCTGTCTAGGGAGGGCATTGGATCAAAAAATCCTCTCTAACTTCTAGCTCTCAAACTATGTTACTAGTAGAATCTTGCAAATTACTGAGAGAAGAAATGACTGATTGCTAATTTAATTCTTCAAAAGTTTATTAAGTGTGTAAAGAACATTGTTAGCACTGATTGAGTTAAAAAGTTTAGATAAGATATGGTCCTATGATCCTGGTCCTCTTTAGGCTTTGATTTGGTTAATTTACTAAGAATAAAATCTGAAAAGAAATTCATAGTAATCTAAGAAGTAAAATAAAAAATCCTTAGATTCAGAGATTGCCTGCTGCCGCTTCTAGAAAATGCAGGGCTAAATTATGCAGTGTTACAAACCAGGCTAAGTATTCCAGAAGACTTTAGACACTCTCTCTCTCTCTCTCTCTCTCTCTCTCTCTCTCTCTCTCTCTCTCTCTCTCTCTCTCTCTTTCTCTCTCTCTCTCTCTGTCTCTCTCTCCTTCCTCTCTGTGTCTGTCTCTGTCTCTCTCTGTGTCTCTGTCTTTGTCTGTCTCTCTCTCCCTGTCTCTGTCTCTCTCTCTCCCTCCTCTCTGTGTCTCTGTCTCTCTCTGTCTCTCTCTCTATCTCTGTCTTTGTCTCTATCTCTGTCTTTCTGTCTTTCTCTCTCTTCCTTCTCTCTCTGTCTCTGTGTCTCTATGTATGTCTCTGTCTCTCCCTCCTCTCTGTCTCTGTTTCTGTGTCTCTGTCTCTCTTTCTCTCTGTCTCTGTGTATGTCTCTCTCTGTCTCTGTCTTTGTCTCTCTGTCTCTGTCTCTCCCTCTGTCTGTCTCTCTGTCTCTGTCTCTGTCTCTCTCTCTCTCTCTCTCTCTCTCTCTCTCTCTCTCTCCCCCTCTTTATTGCTTTTACAAAACATCTGTGTTTATGCTTAGCAAGCCTTATCTAATCATGGTTGGATCATTTCCATAAAAATGGCAGGGGGAGCTTCAACTTCAAGCCAAGAGGCAGTTTCTGAAGTGACAATCTACTGTTGCTCCCTCTTCTACTGGGATAAATGCAAAATAAAGTGCCGATTGCCTTCTATGCCCTGGGGTGGGGAGAGGGAGGAGGTGCGGGTTGTGACATTTGGACCATCATCCTTACATCCTTAAGAAAGTCTGTTTGATAAATTCAGGATGGAGACAATATGCTTATGGTATTATAGATGAAGCATTCAACAGTCCTCAAGCAAGGATTATTCATTTTAATTTGGTTTACCTAAAGGCCGACTTAAAAAAAAATGCACTTGAAGTAAAAAATCAAAACCAGCAATGAAATACAGATAAATACTCCAGAGTGTTCAAGTCTCGAATTCCAGGGTTTGTTGTAAATTTATGTTATCTAGAAGTCCACAAGGGGGCGTTTTCCTTTTTCTTGGGTCTGGAAGCTATGGATTGAGATCTCTTCAGTTTCTCATTGGCCCCTGTCACTGATGGATGCAGCAAGTTTATGCAAACTTATTTGATTGTAAACGGAGGTAGTATAGAGTGTGAAAAGGTCACTGGGCTCAGGATCAGGAGACTTAGAAGAATTCTAGCTGTTTCTTCTGTAAAGAGAGTCTTAGGTAGAGCAGGACTTAGAGTGAAGTCCCCTGCGGGGATGTGACATGGCTTAATGGGTGTGTGGTGAACCAGAGTGGGACATGTCCTCCTCTCCTCATCATACGCAGCAAAGGGGCTTGTCTCCAATATAACCAAATAGTCCGATTCCCCCTTTCTCCCTTATCATATAAATTCCCAGCTTGCACTTGGGGGTCAACCCCTCAGATTAGTTACATTCTTAACAGCAATTGCCCACATACCATTGAGGAAATCTACTATTCTGCTCCCTCCTCCCTATGTCTACGTCTTACCCCCAGATCCCTTCATGGCTATGGTAGATATCCACTAGATGGGAGACTGTGCTCTCTCACAGTGATCAGAGCAAAGTGCCCTGCCTGCTTTCCTCCTCATTTTGGGTGAAAGATGAGCCTGTTTGGATCCTATCTACATGATACATTTCAGTATATTATATTCTCTATCCCTTCTTTCCCTTCATCCTTCTTACCAACTTCACCGTTATTGTCAAACCCCACCACTGGATCCTTCCCTTCATTCAGGTTATAATGGCTATTTTTGACTTTTCAATCACCATCACCCCACCTATCAAAAGAGTCGCCAAGACTTGTCAGTCTTCCTTTTATTCTTTCCAATCACAAAATCTAGTTCTGGTCGTTACCACTTCTTTACTGGACTTCCGTGATACTATCCTCCACACAGCTGCTAATGTGATTTATCTAAAAGTACCTATCACTCTCCATTCAATAAATTATTGGTCCTTTATTGACCCTAGGGCCAAATGCTATTTCATCTGCTTCTCATTTCAAATGTCTATTTTTCCTTATGTTTTACAAAGTATGTAATTATTAGTATAGTCCATGAATATTTTAAAAAGTAAATATACACAGTGCATAGAATATTGGTCTGGAATCAGGAAGACATGGTCATGTTCAAATCTGGTCTCAGACACTAGCTGTGCCATCCAGGGCTAGTCATTTAATCCTACTTGTCTCCATTTCACTTGTTAAAATGAGCCACAGAAGGAATGGCAAACCACTCCAGTATCTTTGCCAAGAAACTCCTCAAATGGAGTCAAGAAGAGTTGGACATGACTGAAATGATTCAACAAGAAAAAGTTGAACTAAGTGAATGGGGATATACCAATATTCTTTAACCTGATAGGGAGGGGTGTCTGATCAAAAAAATTTAGAAAACATTGGTCCAGATAATATCTGAGATCCCTCATAGTTCTATGATTAACATGTTTTCAATTTTCAGAGTAATTTAAATATTAAAGTCTTAATCACACCTTTCTTTTGCTTTCTTATATTACTCATTATTCTTATCCTTTCAGATAATCTCCAATCCCTTATATTCAGGATTCCTATGCTTCAGAAGATCATTTACTAAATGATTAATTTATAAAATAATTATTGAAAATGACTTTCCCCCCCCTTTCACTTCAAAACTCATTGGCCTCCTTTACTGTTTTTTGGTTTGTTTTCGAGACTGGGTCTTTCTATATCATTTAAGGTAGAAGTGTAGCAGTCATTTCCAGTCTGATTGGCATTAAAATTTTGACCTACTGTTTTTCTGACCCTAATGCTAAATTCACTGCAGACATCTGATTGGGTTAACCACACTTCAACTCAGAAATCAGTCTCTCTCCTCTAACTTCCCCCTTAAGTTCCTCAGATCTGATGTCACTCAATTCTGTTTAAAGGGATGAGTCCTACCCACTACTACCTATATGCCTTGAACTTTAAAGAGATCCTTACTTTCTTTTAAAGTTGTATTCAGGCTCTACCTTTCACAGGAAGCTTTTCTGGATGAATGAAACAAACATTTATTAAGTGCTTACTGTCAAATAAATAGGGGACAGTCTCTTTGTAAATGTTCTTTTTAAAAGGACAATTTTAATGGGGAGAACCAACAGTTAGGGAGATTGGGACCAGGGAAAGGAGTATCTCAAGAGTCACAAGGATGTTGTGTTGATTCATAGAGAAGCCAGTCAATAAAGTTTTTGTTTTTTTTAAACTTGTTTTATTTTTCCAAATACCTGTAAAAAATTTTCAACATTCATTTTTATACAACTTTGTGTTATGAATTTTTCCCTCCTCCTTCCTCAAGACAACAATTTGATATAGGTTAAATATATGCAATTCTTTTAAACACATTTCCACATTTGTCACATTGTGCAAGAAAAATTGGGTCAAAGGGGAAAAAAAAATGAGGAAGAAAAACAAGCAAACAACAATGAAAGGTAAAAATATTATGCTCTGATTCACATCCAATGTCCATAGTTTTCTCTCTGGATGCCAGTGGCATTTTCCATCCCAAGTCTATTGGAATTGCTTCAACAAAGTCTTTATAACAATGGTAGAATCATTTTAATTTCTGTGCCCAAAGTAAGGGACAAGGTTGGCTGGGATGTGAAGCATGTCTGGCTTGAAGCTACCTAAGTATAAACAGGCTAGTTGAATTTGAACTTTGTTCCAGTCTTACCAAACAAGAGGGCAAAGGTGCTGTCCCAAGTTCTGAGAAGAAGCAAGGCAGATAGAAAGATGGCTGTAGTAGTCAGCTAGATGGGCTGTAAAGCATGACCTGATGATGGTCTTTTCTGCAGCCAGATAATGAGGTAGTTGAATTTGTTTTTCCTTTTATTGCGTTATTTATGTGTGCACATGTTGAATCTCCACAGTTGAATAGCATAAATTCATAGACTTAATTTTTTATTAAAAAAATCATAATGAACAAAAATCTATTTTCTCTTTCTCTTACCTCCCTTCATTCCTTCCCTCCCTGGAAACAAACAAACAAACAAAAAAACTTTTGAAAAAGTCAAGTAAAAACAACGCCCACATTGGCCTTGTCCAAAGACTAGTCTTAATTCTGCACTGAGCCCTTCGCCTCTCTGGCAGGAGGAACCATGTTTCATGAGTGGTCCTACACAACTGTGGTTAGTTATTATGAATATAATTTTTAAGTCTTTCAGGGTTGTTTTCACAATGTTATTGTATAAACTTTTTGTTTCTTCACTTCACTCTGAATTACTTCATAAATTAGTCCTGAAACTATCCATTTCCATCATTTCTTACAGGATGATAATATTCACTGGCATGCTCTAATTTCAGCCACCCCTGAGGATCACAGACTTAGCTGTGACCTCTGAAGTCATCACCTGCTTTTTACTTAGGGAAAACAAGGCACAAGCTAAGTAGTTTGTCTAAAAGTTTAAGTGGCAGTCTTCCCTTGAGTCTAGCTTTCTGACTTCAAAATCTAGCATATTTTGGGACAAAAGCTTTTTATGTGTTTCTTCCCCATGAATCCCCAGTACTTAGCATATAGCTGATGTTTAATAAATGTTTACTAAACTGAATTTGTAGTAGAAAATCAAGATTTTAAATATTATTTAATGTCTATCCTCTTCCTCTTTCCTCCTCCAAATTGCATAGGGCTTTAAACTTCATCATGATTTTTCTTGCCTGAGTTATACATTTAAAAAAGCCTCAAAACTTACTTTGACACTACAGACAATCCCAATAACCTCTTTGTGAGACCTCCTTATACCAAAAAAATTACTTTACATTTATTAAACAAACCTTGATTTCCAGCTTAAGCATCTCATCTTGGAAACACTTTTAAAAAAACAGTTCTTTAATTGTAAAGTTCATAACGACAAGACTGGAGAGAGTAGCACATGCCTATTTTTCTATATTTATATTTCACACTAATTTTTGAATTTAAAAAGTTAACCTTTCCTGCAGAAGGAAACATAATTTCTTATGATTTGAGTTTTAAATCCCATTTTGGCATCAAATACAAATTCACAATACACTGATATAATAGAGTGCAGATCCTCATTTGTTTCTGTTCAGGGGGCCAGATTGTCTATCCTTTTTCTTCATGCTAATTCTTATTAGGAATGACTCAATGGAGAATATTTCTTCTAGCAAAATGTATGAACGCCCAAAAGAGACAAAAGGGGAAGAGATAATGGCAGCTTGAAAAGCAATCTTTGGTTTCTGTATGTAATAACAATCCATCTTCCAAGATCCTAGATTCTTAAATGCTGTCATAAGTGTTATTCATAATTAGCAGCTTTGTTTAAAAAAAAAAAAGGGACAGATTGTGTATGAATGCTGTAACATTTTTTATAGTCAAATAGGTCAAAAAGACACTGCTAATTAATTAGGAAGCCCTAGGATATTAGTAACAGGTGAACATGTACCAACTAATCTCAACAAAATGCATATAGCAATTTCCTAAACTATTACTTTGCAATCATCAAAATCAGATAATGATCAAAAAATGTTAGCAAGATGGGTATTTGGAGGACAATGATTAATCCAAATGTATGAGCATAAAACTCACAAGAGTTTGGTTTATGTAATAAAAACAGCATTGTTATCTATACTTGTATCATATTCTCTTTAGTCCAGAAAAAGTTTATTCACATACAACTTTTTACTTACCTATAGCCTTGTAATCAATTAGCTATGAATATCTGAATCAATATGATTTGTTAGCTTTTCCCACAATTTAAAGGAATTGCTTTATGGACAATGTCAGC
This sequence comes from Antechinus flavipes, assembly GCF_016432865.1. Lineage (NCBI taxonomy): Eukaryota > Metazoa > Chordata > Mammalia > Dasyuromorphia > Dasyuridae > Antechinus > Antechinus flavipes. Next base: position 85,966,973 of record NC_067400.1, read on the forward strand.
TGTTCCTAGGGACAGTGTTAAATGCTAAGGTCAGAAGGAGAGACTATTAAAATGCTTCCTATACATTTCATTAATCAAAGCACTTTTTAAATTGAAAGTTCCCAAAACTCAATTGTTAGTGTGAAGATAAGCTCAAATCTCTGACATGGTATCAGAGACTGGATTTCAAAAAGCCTCTGAAAGGCTCAACAAGGGAAAGAACAATTTCCTTCTCTGCATCTATTCATTCATTTTCTGTTCAGCTTTTATTAGAGGACTCAGCTTAGCTATGCTTGGAGAGGCTGACTGCACTTCAGGCTGACTGACCACAGGAATTTGCAAAGGCTAGACAAATGGCCATCTGCTGCAGTGCCAAAAGTACCAGGCCTGTAGAAATCTTAGATCTCTGAAGCTTCAGCGATAAAAGCTCAAGCCTAATACTTATCCCTTTGCTTCTTCGACTGTCATTAAAGGTAGTTCAAAGCAACTTCTTGGATCCAGTGTGCCAATGAATGTGTCTTTCAAAACATACAGACATATGAATATAAGGAAGCATATCCTCCCTTGGGATGTAGGGGAGGTGGCATATACTCCTCAGCATGGAAAGAAGAATGCTAAGAAAGAGTTTTGTGCAAAAATATCATCTTAAAATCTAAAATATTTTATTAGTCACAGAATATCTATGTTTAATAAGCAGAGTGTTGCAAAAAGAAAAGTTACTTAAATGACAGCAGGGCTGGGAATCTTAACTTTGAACTTAATTTTTCTGCCTAAGAAAGGAGTAACAAAATACTCAAAGATAAAATTTGGCTTCAAATAATAATAAAGCTTTAAAATTTCATGAAGACTTTTTCCCAGAATTTCTGAAAAGGATTGCTATATATAAATACACTTAAAATACTTATATTGGTAAAATATTTTTAAAGGCAAAACTAAATGAAGGCAAGGAAGTCTTTATATTTTAGAAGGTAGTAAGAAGAAAAAGTTGCACCCTGAATCCTTGTCCAGTTGAGTTTTCCAAAATCCATCCAGTTAAGTTTTCCAAACTGAAATTAAACTTTGGTTAGTGACATTTGAGTGAAACCATTGTTCACTCTACTTTAGAAAGTGATAAATTCATCTTTTCAACTTCTTTAGTAAGCTACTATTTACATTTGTGAGTGTTAGGAGACACAATACTACAGAGAAAGCTATCTGTACAATGATTTGACCCAACAATTCATACCATTTACATAAGATGGTGAAAAGCCAAAATTGAGCTTTCAATAAAAATTAATTTTCTCATTACTGATGTTAGCCCCATGTGCTTTTTCCAAACCAGAACAAAGCAGCAGTGGAACAAATGTGATTAATTTGTTAGAGAATATGAGTAATGAAATTTGCATCTGGGATTATAGCTTTATGTCTAACGTAATAAGGAGAATTGCTTAAAATATTAACAAGTTATCTTAATACCTTCATTTGGGAAGCTGAAATTAAAGGTTGCATGAATTTCCCATTTATATTTCTCCTATTCAGGGGATTTAGCCATCTGTAAATAAAATGGCATTCATGACTACTCTAAAATAGCTGCCTAAATAAATTTGCTGAAAACTTAAATGTTCACGAACAAACTATGAAAATTTACTTCCTAAGAAAACCCAAAGGTTGAGATGGCTTGTTGTAAGGTCTGAACAAAAAATGATTGTTCTCCGTACCTTCAAGTAAACATAATAGACCTTGTTTCTATTTTTAAAAAAATAATAATTTTACTAAGAAGTGATTACTAGTACAGGCTTCTGTTAGAGAGAAATGTCCAGAAGTCTTAGATTAGAAGACATTTTACAAATGTTTCCCTCACAGTAGACTCTGAATCAGGGAGGCATAATTTATGGTCAAAGTTGGTGAAGACATCAACAATCTTATAGGGTTAGTTCCAAGGACTTTAGCACAAGTTTAAACTTTCACAGATTTTATAAAAACATCCTGTGTTTGTTAAGCTTTTAAACCATAATAAAATAACGATGAGATGAAAAGCTCACAATAATTATCTATAGAAAGGCCAATCCAAAGAAGTCTAAGAGTGTTAAGTGCAATATTGCATTCTATATATGGATCATTATTTTCTTCTGCTTTCACATTTTAAAAGTGATAAAAGGTAATATGAAAGAATAGACTAAAAAAAGAAGACTAACACAAAAGAATAAAGGTAGGACAAAAAGAATTATCCTTCACTTACTTTACTACATGAAATTACAATTCCTCTCCAGCCTATCCTATTCTTCCATGATGCAGGATAAAAAGGTTCAATACATTCATTTACAGCTATAGCTTTAAATGGCTTTTTTTCTCCCCCTTAATCACTCAGTAAAATAACTATGACTGTTTTAATAGGTTTTTTAGTTTAAGGTATGAATAGATGATAAAGATAAAAGTTTAAAAAAAATATCAACTATTTCATCATCATCTTATTCCTTAATGTAAAATAGAGCTAAGGAATAAGTATAAAAAAGAAGCATGTTGGACTTTTAAGAACAGTCTTTAAGAACCATCAAGGCAAGGTAAACTACTTTTAAACAGTGTTTTTTGGTTAAATTAAATGTATGTTTCTAAAAAGATTGCTGACAAATCTCCTTACTCTAACTTTTAATGAGCTGTACTTTCCCAGGGCTTAACTATAGCTTTATGTCAATTCTGAAACTTATGATTATATTTAAATTTTTTTTTTAACATTTCAGAAAGCAAAGCTGTCTTTTTGACCGTTAATTCCAATGCAAGAGATTGTTGTCATTAAACTACATTTTCTTTTCAAGATTGAGTTTCAAAAACCAAAGATTTTATTTATACAGAAAGGCAGTATTATAATTGGCTGTCTTTTAAAATAAAATACATTTTGCATACAAATAAAAGACTATTTACACATCTAGTAAATGAATCCATAACTTCAAAATACAGAAGTATGAAAATACACCTTGCTGTAAAGAGTAGAATACTCACATCATAAAAACATGTTGCCTTTGCCATGTGAAAACCGGCTGTTTAGTTCTCTGGATTTCTTAATCAGAGCTTTCTTCTGGGCTTCATCAAACCGGTTGACTTTGAGATCCTGATCACGGTCAAATGGCCTTCTCTCCTGGGACTTATTTTTATCTTCAGCTGTCTTGTTCTTTAATTTTTTGTGATGTATGTCCATAAGAGATTCTGATCTTTTTGAATCCTGGGGTGGAGTAGAAAGGGGCATATATGGAACAGGAAATTAAAATCTTAGCATGAACATCACAATGATGAAATCTTCTGAAATATAAATACTCCATAATAGTAGTCAACATCAAAAAGAGTAATGTCCAACTCCCTGATGCCTTTTCAAAACCCAAAGATAGGAAGAAAGTACAGGAGATAAATTAATGTAAATCAGACACAGTTTGGAACCTACATTAGCTGTAACCAGCTAATGTAATGTAACCACTGAGAAAAAAAGATCTAAGGATATGCAAACATTTTAATACTCCAGTGTAGAGTTTGACTGAAAAAGGGAAAAAAAATTGTAAGATCTTATAGAGCCTCTTAACATGAATATGTCAAATGATGATTTAGATAGTATATATTCCTCAATAATAATCATCAGTAGCAGATTAAGTCATTACTATACTTTTACATAAGGGAAAAATACGGAAAAGGTGAAAGAAAGGCTAGAAAAGCCAAATTTTTATTTCAGGGCTATTAAAAAATGGTGGTTTCAGTCAGTATATAGTGCTTCAGTGACAGTCACCTAAACTCTAAAAGTACAAGAAGAAATTCAAAGAAAGATAAGAGTGATAATTAACCAATTCAGAGGTTTTTAACTGAGAAATTGAGAGACACAAATTTGAAAAACAAAAAGCCAGAATTAAATGGAACAATCAAATATATGAATTGAGAAATAAGTAGATTCATCATAAGTCAATTGAGTATCTATGTACTAAAGAAATTAAACCCGATTAAAAATAAGGACTTTGGAGTTCATCTAGTGCAGCTGCCTCATTTTACAGATGAGGTTAAGTATGTTGTCCAATCTTTCAGGCTGGATATGGCAAAGCAAATGCAGACTTTCAAACTCCAAATATAGTGATTTTTCCATGTACTATTCTATTACCAAGGTAACAAACAAAGTTTATGCTATATACATATGACTAAAGATACTAAATTTATGGGAGAGAAATAAATAGTAAAAATACAATGAGAAGCACCAACTCTAAAGAGAAAACTATTAGGAAAATGTGTGATACCAGCCAATTTTCAAAATATTAAGAAAAATAAGTTTTCAAAATTTAAATTTTTATTTTCCATGTAAGAATAATCATTCTAAGGTTATGTATTTGTGCATAAAGCAATGCTCTCCAATAATAACTTAATGAGTTAATAAGCTACAGATTATCAATGGAGGACCAAAAACATACCTGTTCTCTTGATGAGTTACCATTTGCTGGAGTTTTAAAAAAGTTAATGTAGAGGTGAAAACATTGTCTCTTGTATCTAGTGGAAAGACTCTTTTAAATGTTGTACTGTGAACATAAAGGCCTCTGTCTTTCAGTTTCCTAGCTAGCATTAGTGATGCAAAGAAAGGCCCTTTAAAGTTCAATGTGTCAATACAGGAGAGAAGAGTTTGGTAAAAGAAAATAAGACTAAGATACTAAACATAGATTATCAATAACTGAAAGTGGAGAAAAAAGGAGGGATGATAATTCTCAATAAATATTTTAAAATAATCATATTTGGCTTTGAAGTGCAGCCAGAGAGGCAGACTCAATATGAAATATCCTCAAATCTAGTCATCCCTAATTCTACTCAGTTCTGCTTTATGACTGGCAGCTTAGTATCTGACTGATTTCACAGAAATGGATTATTGTGGATAAGCTTCAAATTCAATAATCAGGAGGCTAGTCATAATCAAGTGTAGAGAGATTCATTTTTGGCAATGGTTTAAACCAAACTTTCCATGAAGGACAACTAGAGAGAAAATACTGTGGCCATTAGTAATTGAACAATGACTAAAATACCTCTTCCTTTTCTTTCTTTGGTGTCTTAATAATGACAAAGAAAAGAGTGAGATGCTCCTCCTTCTACAGCTGCTGTCTGAGCTGAAGCACAGGAAAGTTAACCAGGAAGATGCTCTTCAATAATGCTGTATATGCTGAAAGCAAGGGGCAAGTTTGACCAAGGGGCAAGCTTTAAGACTTTAGTTACAACTATTGAAATGAGTATCAATAAGGAGTGAGGAAATTTTCATCAAAAAGAAATGAAAAAAATCTTTGGGTTTTAATAATCTCAATGACTTATATTAATTTCTTGAAGTTAGAAAGCATTTTTTAGAAATACAAGGACTATAATAGAAAAGAGAAAAGACAATGATATTCTCAATTAATCTGTTAACTATGATTCCTTTAGATTGCTCTGGGTTTAGGCTTTTACATAAAATATTTCAAATCAGTTTCTCCTTTAAACTTTTGAACACTGATGAAGATCTGTAGTAACTTTGAGAGGCTCTCAATCTCTGAAAAAAGGCTGTCAATCCCCAATAATGGAAATTCTGACATGAGTCACTTAAATAAAATACAAATTGAAAATATTACATGAGAACATATAAAATATATCCTACACAAAAGGGTATTTTTATAAAAGTCTGACACTGCTTTCAGCAGCAGTTTAAAAAAAAAAGACTGTGGTGATATTACCATGGAAACCAACAGAACTGGGTATTTTTCAAGAGAAATGCAGAGAGAGGGAAGCAGGGAAAGAAGACAGGTGTAATATGTACATGTATATGTCTTTGAGGATTAGAGTGAGGGTGAGAAAAGTTAAAATAAAGGAGATAAGCATTTTGTTTTATCACTCACATTGTATGAAGACACCTGCTCGGCCAATCTCTTGTCCCTTCCTGATAATATACGTTCCTCATCATTCTTACTGGTTAATTTCTTTGCTTCCTGTGCTTCCTAGGGAATGGAAAAAAAAAATATTATTAAATCATAAAAGAAAAAAAATAAGTGAAAACAAATCAATACCAGTAATATTCAGATTAAACTACAGCAAAATACTGAAGACTGGATTATGGAGTTCCCTCCCATTAGTCATGCTGATGGTACTATTAGATAGAAAACAGATGGGAAGAGCTAAGATCTAAATTTCTTTGAATTAGTATAATGAGGCTGAATGACTGTGGTAAAACAAGAGAGAAGAGAGTTTTGCTTTAAAATTCTGTGTTGTGTCTCTAAAGGCCTTTGTAATTTTACCAGCACCATGAAATTATCTTTTAGAATCTGACAATGTCATACACATTATCCATAAGGATCACATCAGCTCTTTATAAAATTAGAGGATTATTCTAAATTATTCCTACATTCTTCTTCCATTTAAAATTTATGATCCTGAATAAAGCCAAGTTAGAGTCATCTAACATCACACATGTGTTGTTGTTGTTTTTTTAAGTTGGAATTTGTTGCTTAAACTAGGATGTATGCTCCATTATCCATTTTAGTTACTGAATGTATGAATAAAAAAGCATTTACTAAATATTTATTCTGTGCACCATGGTAAGTGCTGGCGATACAAGAACAGAGAGTCCTAGTTCTTTACAAGCTTATGTTCCAATGGGGGAGTTGACACTGAAAGGTGTTAAGGAAGGAAGAGTTTGTTGGTCCTTCATAATTTCTGGGTCTTGAAAGGGAATTACCTGCCAGGTCCCATCTCTACAAGAGCTGTTGGATAATAGTTGCAAGGGATGGCTGTAAGCAGTGCAAAAAGTTAAAAATTACTAACATTTATGCTTTCTTGCCTTTATTCAGTGTTCTGATTTCCCAAGTTTTCCAAGATGGATGATGGTCCCACTCATCCCATTTTTGGACAGTTTTTATTTAAAGTTTTGTGTTCCAAATTCTATTTCTCTTTTCCCTCCCTGAGATGGTAAGTAATCAGATAAAGGTCATACATGTGCAATTATGTAAACCATTTGCACATTAGTCATTTTGCATAAGAAGACTCAAATAAAAGAAAAAAAATGAAAGGAAGAAAGTTAAAAAATAGCATGCTTCAGTCTGTATCCAAATAATATAAGTTCCTTTTCTGAGGGCAGAAAATATGCCTAATCATGAATCCTTTGGGCCCGTCTTACATCATGGTATTGCTGAGAATAGCTAAGTCATTCACAGTTCTTCATCAGTATCGATTCATATAAGTCTTTCCAGGTTTTTCTGAAATCATCTTGCTTATCATTTCTTATAGGACAATAATAATCCATTACAATCATATACCACAGCTTATTTAACCATTGCTCAATTGATGGGTATCACTTTGATTTCCAATTCTTAGCCACCACACACACAAAAAGAACTGTTATAAATATTTTTGTATAAATAGATCCTCCCCCCCCTTTCTTGGACATCTTTGGGATCTAGCAGTGGAATCGCTAGATCAAAGGATATGCAGTTTTATTATTAGACAGTAAACCATACCTTTATGGTCACACTTATCCAGTGAGAGGGGATTACTTAACTGTATTTTACAGTCTACGGATTAAAAAAGTCCTTGATTGAGCACAGCAAAACGCCACTATCAAAAAATCTCTCCTCCAGTTAGGATTCTCTCATATGTTAAGGCCATATAAAATTCCTTAAAAGATTACTCTGTTAAATTTTCCTCTGTAAATATAAAACATGGGTACATATGCTTGCCAAAGGTGTTTCCTTGTCCTATGTAGAGTCCATCAGAGTCCAAACTGAAGAGAGATTCCCTCTAAGTGATGAAGTCCTCTTGAAGTTCCTGTTTATAGACAACTATTTATTGGTTGCATTAGGTACCAGTACATTGTACAACCTCCTAGATGAAATCCATAGTCAGGCAAGAATTCAGCCTAACCACATATACTGGAAAAGCTAAATGGGTAAAAAATATAATTTGTCTACACTATGATATTCAACTCAAAGGATGGTTCACAGGATCACCCCATCAATGTATGGCTTGGACAGACACAGTGAATAGAGAATTGAATACTGAAAAGGAGGAAGAGAGTGGGTTGGATTTTATTTGGGTAATTGTATAGTACTTTTAAAGACCTGTCATTGTATTGTGCAATTAAATTATACTACACAAAGGATTGAAATGACATTACTTTAAAGAACTTCTTCCTGAAACAAAGGCCCATATTTTTAATACCAATATTCTTTCAGTATGAATAATGAATACTGGGATAACACAACCTCTGAAGAATAAACAAAATGAGTCACCCAAAAAGCCAGGGAGAAGTGCATGGTGCATATGAGAACACTACGGTCTGATTAGCAGAGAAGAACTGTTCATATGAAACAGTACAAAAGAAATTAAAGAGACGTGGACTGGTTCTGAAACAAGTTTGAGAGACAATGGATGGAAAGCCTGAATGGGACACAGTCCCTAAGTAATGTCAGCTAATTTAAGGGTGGGTCCTGAGTGCATCCAATGGGCTGCTTGTGGCAGATTTATAAGAGAATACAGACAAAAGATGTGTAAGATGAAAAGATATGAATGTGTGAATTGTCATCAGCATTGTTGGCAGGGAATACCCACACTGTCCTGGAAGTACCAAAGAATAGGTTTTCTCCTTCTTTCCCTATCCTTTCCTCTGATTATTATTGAGTATTTTTAGAAAGGGGGTAGGGAAAAGAGAGCTCATCTTGGATACAGAAAAATATGAGTTGAAGTCCTGCCTCTGAAACATATGAGGTATGTTACCTAATGTACAAATTACATTAGTAATCCTCTCATGGCTTCAAACTCAAATAGAATCCCCTCCCCTCAATTAATATTTTCTAATATTAAACACAAGTCACCCAAGTGAATGTCACTGAATTGTTCAATGACTGATCCAGACCAATAGGAAGTTAGCTTTTTCCCATATATGACTGTGGCTAGAAGATAGCAATAGGCAGCTCCTATGTATATAATTCTTCAGGTAGGGCTGTGAATACACAGCTCTTTCCTGTCCTGTCTCCCAGTTCTCTAACTGCTTCTTCTGTCTCCTTTACTCAAGATGGGCTTTTCCACATGCTCATCTAGCAGCTTCTCTTCTTTCTTTCTACACTCCCTCCCTGAACAACTGAATTGGGTTCCATGCTGTCTATGCTATGAGGTCACTCCTCAATCTCTCTCAAAGCACTCATTCTTTCTCCTCAAAGTGCTATAAGGTCTCTCTCTACTCAGCTACTCCACAAGTTCTTCAACTTAACACACTTAAAAAGCTAAGCACATTATCCTTTCCTAATAATTAATAATCCTCCTCTTGACTTTACTATTTTTGTCATTCAAGAAAAATTTATTAAGGACCTATGCTATACTGTGCAATGAAGATGGAAAAAGTCTAAAAGCCAAATATTCCCTGTCCTCAAGTAGCTTACATTTCTATGAAATCACAGGTCCAGATTTATATGTGTAAATACAAGAAAAGCTAAGATAGGATAAAGAAGAGTTCTCCCAAAGTGATTCAGGAAAACAAAACAGAAAACACTTGGAGCTGGGGGAGATTTCAGAGGAAGGCTTCAGGGAAATAGTCCAAGGCAGAGGAGGGAGAGAAAGGAAGGAAGGGAAGAAGGAAGGAAGGAAGAAGTGTTAAGTAAAGCAGATGGCAAATCTCCATTTGGGAAAAACTTGAAACAGAGTAATATGAAAGAAAACTGAAAAGCAAACTGTAGTTAAAAAAAAAGTAGAGCCTTGAATACTGGACAGAAGAGTTTGTGTTTGATCTCAGAAGCAGCAGGAAGATAGTGTAAGCTTGTGAACTGGGAAGTGACTGACTCATATCTTAGGCAGATTACTATAGATTACTAGCCATTAGTACAAATTGAAACTATATTTGATCTTTTTCTCTTGTTCACACTTCTTGAATAAAATTTGTCTTATTTTACATAAAATCTCTATACCATGGGTAAATGAAATCATGCTTACTTTAGCTTTCCTTTCTTTGTCAGCTGGAGTATCTGTCCAAACTGATCGATCGCCAGATTTGTCATCAGCTCTTCTCTTGAAAGTTCTTGGGCCAAGACCAAAGCCTTTCAGTTCTGGAGGGAGCTCAGTCATCCATGATTCCCTTGTAACTGGTCTGGACTCATCCTTCATAAGATATTTAATTAAAATAAAAAAGATATAAGAATACAAATAACATTTTATATCAATTACTAACTATACTTTTCAATTGTTACTTTTGACAAAGTTGCTGTCAGTTAACAGTCAATCAGTAAAGTAAAATGGACTTGCTAAATTTACAACCAAGTATTACTTAATCCCCAAAGAGAAATTTAAAATACTTACATCATCTCCTTTAGTGAGTTTTTCTTTCATTCTTTGAGCTCTCCATTCAAATTCTTTAGTTACACTATAGTCAACTGGTCCTTTTGCAGGCATTGGTCCAACAATGGCCTCTTCATCTTCACTACTCTCTGTTCCCTTTTAAAATAAAATATAACTATTACATTAAACAAAAGAGTTAGAGGGACCAGTTGTATTAAAAAGCAAATGAAGTCTCTAAATTATAGTATTACCTATACATCAAAAAAAGTTATCAATTGTATTTTATATTGCCTTTTAAAATGAGATGAGTGAAAAGTGTTATATAAAAAAATAATAACAGTTATTCTTATTATTAGCATGTAAAAGATTCCACAGCCCAGACTATTAATTGTAAAATAAAAAACTGGATGAGGAGGAAGGGTTCCCCTATTCTTGAAAAGACTTAATTCATCTCAATCTCATTTTTCTGTGTAGAACTACCAACTCTAGATATACAATAGGGGCTCTGGGAAGCAGCATTATTTTTATAAGAGTCAATAGGACCACAACTCAGGACAGTTAATGAAAAAGAAATGTAATACAAGAGTTAATGGAGACTACAGATCTGAGAGTAATGCAGTCTTCCAAAATTTCAAAAGAGTGTATGTATAATATGTCCTAGTAGAGTCTATGCATTTTTATAACTAAACTCAATTTATCTTCACTGAATGAGTTTTGGAAAGAACGTTCACAAATAAGGTATTTTGCTCAGTGTCACTTATAATGTAAAATAGCAGAAAGAACAATGGACTTGGAATAAAGAAAAAACCCAATTAAATATTCTAGCTCTACATCTAAGTAACCCACTGTGTGATCTTAGGTCAATGATTTAAACTGTCTTGATCTTAAACTAATCATCTATAAAACGAGGGAGCTGAGCATGCTGCCACTAAGATTGATGATGCCGTTTTCAGTTCTGTGTACAGAATTAAATAATACTGCTTCTCTCTTGTTTTACAAGCAAGAAGTACTGAAAACAGCAGTTCTTCAATCTTGTTAGAGATTTTTCACTTGGTGAATTGGTAAATAGGATTTTAGTTGAGGAGATTCCTAAGCTCCTACTTATTCTACCACTTCTCTAGAAATTCACTGCCAGCATTCTTGTACAAGTGGTCTATAACTAAAGTTTTAGGGAAAACCAGAAAGCAGTCTGGCAGAAACCAGACAGACTAATGTTACACATTTACCAAGCTAAGATCAGTATGGATACATAACCTAGACTTAAAGAGAGCCATTATAAGAAAACCAGAAGAACATGGAATACATTACCTATCTGCCTTATGGATAGGAAAACAATTTATAAGTAAACGATAGAGAGCAGTGTGAGCTATGAAATGGATAATTCCAATTACATTAAATTTTAGTTTTTGTACAAATAAAACATATGTAGCCAAGACCAGAAGGAAGGCAGAAAATTGGGGGAAAATTATAGACAAATTCTCAGATAAAGGTGTCATATCACAAATACCAAAAGAGACTTGTTAAAACTATAAGAATACTCGAATTAATTTATCTAATGACATTCATATATATACATATGAACATAATGATATTCATAATATGATGATACGATATTATATATAATGATAAATCAATCGTTAAAGGATATGAACAGGCAGTTTTCCAATGAAGAAATCAAAACAATTTATATTTGTATTAAAAAATGCTCTAAATCATTATTGATTAGAGAAATACAAATTAAAACAACCTTGAGATATCATTTTATACCTACTAGACAAGCTAAAATGATCGAAGGGGAAAGTAACAAAGGCTGGAAGGGATTTGAAAAAATTAGGAAGAATTCATTAGGTTTAACTCCCAAAATGATTTAGAACCTCTGTGTTCTAAAAATATTTATAGCAGCTCTCTTTTTTGTGGAAATTGCAGAGATGCCCGTAAATTGGGGAATGGCTGAACAAGTTATGGCATGTGATTGTGGTGGAATACTATTGTGATGTAAGAAATGATGAGCTCAATGATCTTAGAAAAATATGGAAAGTCTTGCATGAAATAATAAAAAGCGAAATGAGCAGAAACAAGAGAACATTGTTCATAATGACAACAATATTGACTTACGAACGCTTCTGAGTAACAAAGTCATTTTGAATATTAAAAATATCCAAATTAACTACAAAGATCATATAAAGGAAGCTGCTATCTGCATATAGAGAAAGAACTGAAAAATAGAAGCATGTATAGAATGGTTTTATACATATTGCACACACATGCCTGCACGCACACACACACGTACCTATTGGTAGTCATCTTTAGGGTGAAGTAAAGAGGGAAGGAAGAATAAAAGGGGAAAAAAAAGAAAGTTACACGAAAACTTTATTATGTACTTAAAAACAGCAAGTTATACATAATAGATTTACAATTTCATGTACAATCATCTTTTTTTTTTTCTCCTATTCTACTATGCTATGGAAATGTTTTATTTTATAAGTTTAGAATAAAATAAGTAAAAATAAAGGAGGGGATGAGCATTTTTTCAGGATCAGAGCTTTTGGAGTTTTTGATTCCTCAAGTGGAATCCATATGGGTGATATGAGATTAAGTCATGAGAGTTGAGGGTACTGAGAAAAAGGGAAGTTAGAATGTTGAAAAGAACATCAACATGTACCTCAAAGAACCCTAGCAGAAAGAGTTAATAAGGTGGGGAGGAAGCCTGGGAATTAGGTACCAAACTTGAGGAAGGAGGAAGAACAAACTGAAAAGCTGAAAGAGAACTGCTCCTAGCATCCAGATGGAATGATAAAATTTCTTTATCTTTATCTTTAAAATGAAAGGGAGAGACTTGAGGTGTCAAACATGTGGCCCATAACATTCCCATATGCGGCTTGAACCAGACTAACGTTCAGTTTCCTGACCTGCCTTAATGCACAGGAATGTAATCAAGGTATTCTCCTTTGCCTTATGGGAAACATACACATTAATAAACAAAGAAGTCACTTGTCACTCACAAACTCACACACACACACAAATGAACAGACATCATGGAGCAATGAAGTGATTTTTCTCCTTCCCTGCCATCTACTGCAGAGGGTTGCTACAGAAAAGCTTTAAAAAATTTCTCTTCAGTGGGCAACAGTTACTACCTTAAATCTTTTTAAATTGATCAATTAACAATTCAATTGCTAATTCTGAAAAATAGCTCTATCTCTTACCCCACAAATATAATAATATCCAGAAAGCTCTAAGTCTATGAATATATTTTAGTAATATACAACAATGAAGATGTTCAATTAAAATGTTCTCATTTCCAAAAATTTAATCTAAGCACAGAAAATTTAAACTGTCCTTTTCTAAAAGTTATTAATCTAACTAACTTTCCTTCTTATATTCTTCATATTGCTAGATTTAAAATATATAAACACTATCTTCACATCAAATACATTCAATTTCAAAATTAGAAAAAAGAGCCACAGAAAAAGCTGATTTCTTTCAAATTATGTTAGGCCCAGTGCCTTATGTGACTTGGTCCAAATACTAATTTGTTTGGCTGAACATGTGAAGAAGGGAGACCCAAATACAACAAGAAAAGTCTATGTATTGCTAAGTTAAACAAAGAAGCACTTCACAAGAACCATATTTAATGAAATTTGCTTAAGGCCACAAAAGCAATAAACAGACAAAATCCTCTTGTGATTTTATGGGGCACTTCCCCCAAGCTATGAAAAAAAAAATTACCACACTTAGAGAGGGAAAAAAAAAGAAAAGCAAACAAGTATGTGGCCTACAACTGTTTATTTTAATTATTTTGTATTTCCCCCACAGCCTGGATTACACTGAACCACATAATACAGATGAATGCTGACTCTATTGAAAGTAAAATTATTTTAAATTTATGTAGCAAAATTGTTTCTCAATAGGAATCATTTTTTTCTAAAACATATTTATGTGACTTTCATAGTGTTCACAGTCATGCACATAGCTGATGCTTAATGAGTATTTGCAGAAAGAATGAACTAACTTTTCAATAAGATAACTAGACATTATTTACTAATTAATAATGCTGTAATCAAGTAATGTAAGATGTCATAGCACCATTCTTCATAGAAACCTACACAAACAGAATGCAGGTGTTGGAAAACTGAATATAATATCAAAAATCACCCACCAAAGAAAGCCTATTTAGATTATCATACTCTTTTTTTTTTTTCTCATGTTTTTCTGAATCTCAGTATAGGCAAAGGTCTTTCTTGCCCAAGTTTCATAACACTGGTAAAATCAGTGATATAGGAGTCTATATTCTGGTTGTAAATGACACAAATAATTGACATTGCTTCCTTTTTATCCCTTTCCCCAATTTAAAAAAAAAAATGCAGCAAGAAAATGGAAACTGAGCGGATGGCCATCAGCTAGGGAATGGCTGAATAAGTTATATTATATAAAAGTAATGGAGTATTATTATTCTATAAGAAATGATAAGCAGGATGATTTTTAAAAATCCCTGAAAGACATATATGAACTGATGCTGAATGAAGTGAGCAGAACCAGGAAACACAGTAAAACAAGATTATATGGTGATCAACTGGATGAACCTTGCTTTTTTCATTAATGCAGTAATTCAAAGCATTTCCAATAGACTTGAGATGGAAAATGTCAATCATATTCAGAAAGAACTATGGAGACTGAATGTGCATCAAAGTATAGTATTTTCATTTCTTTGTGTTTTTTTCCTCTTTCGGTCTGATTTTTCTTGCACAACATGACAAATATGGAAATATGTTTTAAAAGATTGCTCATATTTAACCTATATCAGATGCTTGCTATCTTGGAGAGGGGGAGGTAAGGAGAAAAATATGGAACACAAAAGTTTTATAAAAATGAATGTTGAAAACTCTTTTTGCAGTTATTTGGAAAAACAAAATGCTACTGAGAAAAAAATAGCAGCAGTTAGTAGAAACATTTTTATAAATGTTCAATGGAATATAGCATAAACAAAAGAAGAGAAACAAGAAAAAAAAGGACATAAAAGTCAAACAAATCAGATGGAAAAATATGAAAAACTTTAAAAAATGTTTTGTTTTCTCCTAATTACAGGTAAAACATGTTTTAACACTCTTTTTTTTTAAGTTTTGAGTTTCAAAGTCTATCCTTTGGAATTCCCCACACTGAGATGGTAAGCAATTTGATACTGGTTATACATGTGCAATCATGTAAAACATCTCCATGTTAGACATATTGTGTAAGAAAACTCTAATGAAAAAGAAAGAAAACTGTTTCACTGTGTATTCAGACAACACCACTTCTTTCTCTAGAGATGGATAGCATTATAAGTCCTTTGTGATTGTCTTTGATCATTGCATAGCTGAGAACAGCTATTTTTACTGTACCATATGCTACTGTGTAATGTTCGCCTGGTTCTCACTTTGTATCAATTCATAAATGTCTTTCCAGGATTTTCTGAAATCAAGTTTTTTGTCATTTCTTATAGCACAATATTATCCCAAATTGATGGTCAGTTCCTCAAATTTCCAATTTTTTACTACCATCTACACACACCCACATGCAATTACAATTAGATTCTTTTTGCTAAATCAAAGCATATGCAGAATTTTATAGCTCTTTCGCCAAAGTTCCAAATTACTCCCCAGAATGGTTGGATCAGTTCACAATTTCACCAACAGTGAATTAGTGTCCTAGTTTCCCACATCCCCTCCAAGAATTAACATTTTCCTTTTTTGCTATAGTAACCAATCTGATGAGTGTGAAGTGGTACCTCATAATTGTTTTGATTTGCATTTCTCCAGTCAGTAGTGATTTAGAGCATTTCTTCATGACCACAGATAGCTTTGATGTCTTTGTCTGAATCCTGCACTATTCAAATGAGGCTTTTATAAGAGATAGTCATTGTCCCCAATTTTCTGCTTTCCTTCTAATTTTGGCTGCATTGATTTTGTTTATGCAAAAACTTTTTAAATTTATGTGATCAGTAATACATTTTACATTTTCTGATCTAAAGTCACCCCAGAGAGCTGACAGATAAACTATTTTATGCTTTCCTAAACTGCTTATGATATCACCTTTTATGTCTAAATCATATATCCATTTTGGCTTTATCTTGCTATATAGTGTGAAATGCTATTTTTCCAGTCTTCTCAGTAGTTTTTGCCAAATAATGAGTTTTTGTCCCAAAATTTTGGATCTTTGGGCTTATCAAACACTAGATTACTGTAGTCCCTTATAACTGTGTATTGTGTACTTAGGCTACTCCTCCGATTCACCACAATTTTTTAGCTAGTACAATTTGATAATTGCTGCTTTAGAATACAGTTTGATATCTGATATAGTTAGGCTACCTTCTTTCACTTTTTTTTTTCATTGATTCCCTTGATATACTTGACCAGATGATGTTATTATTTTTTCTAGCTCAATAAGATAGTTTTTGTAAATTGATCGTAGATTGGTGTAGCACTGAATAATTTGGGCAGAACTGTCATTTGTGTTAATGTAGTCTATCTATGAGTAATTAATGTTTCCCCAATTGTTTAAATTTGACTATTTGTTTGAAAAATGTTTTGCAATGAAAAAATCCTCGATTTGTCTTGACAGGTAGGATCCTTTCCCCCATGTAATAGTTTATATTGTCCATTAGTAATTTCAAATAAGAACTTCTTTTTCTATTTCTTGATGCTGGACTTTGTTGGCAATATATATAGAAATGCTGGCTGTTCATGTGGGTTTACTTTGTAACCTGCAATTTTGCCAAAGTTATTATTTCAACTAGTTTTTTTTTAAAAATTATCTAGGATTCTCTAAAGATATCATATCTGCAAAAAATGATAGTTTTGTTTCCTCATTGCTAAACCTAATAATTTCAAGTATTTTTTTGGCTGATTCTCTGGGATTTTCTAATATCACATCATCTTTAAAGAGTAATAGTTTTATTCCTTATTCTAATTCTTTCCATTTCTTTTTTTTTTCTTATTGTTATGTTAGCATTTCTAGTACAATACTGAATAATGATGGAATTAATGGGTATCCTTGCCCCATTCACCATTACCGATACTTGTGATAGTTTCAGAAAAATGTTACTTATCATTTTAAGCTAAGCTATATTATTTATTCCTATGCTTTCTGGTGAGGGTGTTATATTTTGTCAAAGGCTTCTTTTGCATCTACTGAAATAACCATATGATTTCTGTTGGTTTTGTTACTGCTATGGCCAATTATGCTGATGGTTTTCCTAATATTGAACCAGCCCTGCATTCCTACTATAAATTACCTTGGTCATAATGTATGATCCTTGTGATATACTACTATAATCTCCTTGCAAGTATCTTATCAAAAAATTTTGTATTGGTACTCATTAGGAAAATTGGTCTATAATTTTACTGTTTTTGCTGTTCCTGGGTTAGGTATATTTGTGTCATTAAAGGAATTTGGTAGGATTCTTTGATGTTTGAGATGAATTGTTGTTTAAATTTATTTGTGAATCCATCTGGCCCTGGGGACTTTTTCTTATGGAGTTCATGGATGACTTGTTCATAATCTTCTAGACTGTAATTCTTATTTAAAGACTGAGCATAAAATAAATACCTAGGAGAAAAAAAAATGACTTAAGATGTCTGTGACCTCATGGTGATTAAAGATTTAGGAGGAACAATAAATTGTGTACAGAAATCACTATGAAGTTATAATGTAAAAGTTTGATAAAAGAGGCACAAAGTGTTCCATTTATTTTAACTTTTAAAATTCAATTTTTCCAAACCTCAGAGTTGAAAGATGATGAAGCTGGTAGTCCTAGATCATCTCTGTTTTCCCCACTCTTCTGTGTTCTGTTATTAAAACCAGGTGGTAATGCAGGACCTATAATTGGCCTAAAAACAAAAATCAAGTGTATAGCTATTTATACTTTCAACATAAAAGCATACAAAAATGAGAATAACCAAAAATCAGGTATCTTGAAAAAACTGAAATTACTCAAATATTATTTTAAAAAAATTCTCTTCTAAGTATTTTTCTATCAGAAATCAGGAAGAAAATCATTTCACTTCAGTTCTCTGTTAGTCAACAATTAGATCTTCTTTCAGTGATCTTCTAACTTTAAAGGGCACTGAGTGTCACTCTTTTTAAGAGCTATATAACTGTATTTTAAATATATTAAAATGAGTTAAGTATCTCTTCTGATATTTATCTAAATTTATTTCATTATTTTATTTTTGGATATCTAGCCAAGTATAATAAGAATCAAATGAGATACCATGAGAATGGAAAGTGTAAGGTGACATGGACATTTAAGGTAGTTTCCTGAAGGAAGCCAGGGAAACAGGAAGTGAAGGGGAGGGAAACAGCAGGCAGGCAAACAGCATTTAAGTGATTTACCATTAGGATCTGTGCTGAGTATTGGGGATAGGAACACAAGTAAAAAGAAAGATAGTCTCTGACCTTAAGGAGTTTAGATTTCAAAAGGGAGAAATAACATATTAAAAAACACATTAGAAAAGTTGAAGGAATGGTGAGAAGATACTTGTATGGGGTAACTGAGGTGAAGCTCAGGGAGACTTAAAGCACAGGTAGAGCCATGACTAGTCTGACCCTACTGCCTATCCTCAACCCGATAGAAGGAACTCTCCAGTGAGAAAAGGGGACCAGCATGGAGAACATACCAGGCCTAAGGTGCAATGCCAACGAAGAGGCACAAACCAGATATAGAATGGTGTGTATGAAGAACAGCAAGAAAGCCAGTTTTACTGGATTATAAAGTATGGGGAAGAAAATGCATGTTCAGAAGATTGTAAAGATAGAAGGGGCCAAAAGGGAGCCTTTTAGGACAAAGCACTTCCTGCCTCTGGGACTCCTCCCTCCCTCTAACAGGAGAGCCTGGAAGGCAGACACTGGACAACTCCTTCCTGATACCTCAAGATTCTTCTCATCATTTTCTACCTATCTACTTTCCTGGACTTCATCATCATTTTGCAAGATGACATCTACTAGGAAACTTGCCTATCTTTCAATAACTTCCTGCTCTGGCCACCTAGCATGCAGGGTCACTTCCTCCCTGCCCTCATCCCCACCCCTACTTTTCAGTTTCTTTTTATTTGTTATCTCCTCCACTAGAGTGGAAGCTCCCCAAGGACAGAGACTGTCTTATGCTTTTATTTGTATCCCCAGTGCTCTCAGCATAATGCTTGGCCCAAGGCATCTGATATGTTGTCTTACTCTGGTCTACAGATGACAGAGAGCCACTGGAGTTTACTAAGTGGAGGCATGGGGGAAGAAACGACTTGGTCTGATATATGTATTAGGAAAATCACTGTGGTGGTTGAATGGAGGATAGAAAAGAGTAGGGAGAGACTACCCAGGTGGCTACTGCAACCATCTAGGCAAAAGGTAATAAGGGCTCTATGAGTAAAGAGATAGAAACATAAGAGATGTATCTCGTGAAGTTATAACCAATATAACTTTGGAACAGATTGGAAATGTGGAGAGAGTATAAGTGAGGGGTCAAGGATAACCCATAGCTTCTGAGCTTGGGCAGCTAGGAGCATGGTGTGGCTGCTGGCAATAACAGGTAAATTCAGAAGAGAGAAAGGTTTGGAGGGGAAAAGATGAGTTTCATTTTGAGAATGTTGAGTTTGAGAAGCCTAAAGGATTAGAGATTAGATATATCCAGCCAGGCTACTAGTAATGCCCGACCAGACGTCAAGAGAAAGAAGATTAATAGATATGAAAGTCATCAGTATAGAGATGATAATTGTACTCATGCGATGATAAAGTGAGACAGTGCCGAGGGAGAACAGAAGAGGGCCCAGGAGAGACCCTTGGGTGACACCCATAATTCTGATCAAAACCTGGATGAAAATACAGCCAAGGACATTGAGAAGGAATCAGTCAAAGGAATAGAACCAAGAGAAAGGCACATCATGAAAACCTAGAGAGAAGAGGGCTATGGTGTAAAAGGCAGCAGTGAACTTGAGGAGGACAACTAAGAAATAGATATGGCTATAAGGAAGTCACTGGTGCCTTTGAAGAGAGCAGTTTTATTTCAGTGATGAGACTGGAACCCAGGCTGCAAAGGATTCAGAAAGAGCAAGAGGAGAAGAAGTGAAGGCACCTATAGTAAATGGCCATCTTAGCTACAAAAGAGAGATACTATGTTAAGGTAAAAAGTCTTTAGGAAATAAGACAGAAACAAAAATTGTGATTCTACTGATATAGAGAAATTTGTGAGCAACAACCTCACTCTTAAAATGCAGGCCAATGCGTTCTCTGCAACTTTTAGTCTTAGAGAAGAGCTTACAGCATTGAGGAGCAACTTTCCTATGTGTCAGAATGTGTCAAAAGTGGGACTTTAACTGAACTTTACTGGTTCTCCACTCCCGAGAACCAACAAATAAAATATGTTAATTACAAGAATCTTACTTGGAAAAGATCAGCTTGTACTATTATTTCATGTTAGTTACCTCTGTGGAGAATCATCCTGCTTTTTAAATCCAGGAGGAAGAGCTGGCCCAAAAAAGCCATCATCATCATCATCATCATCATCTTCATTTTCCTTTCTTCTCTGTTTTCTAAAAAAGAAGCAATTTCACTTTGTTTACACATAAGAGAAACACAACCACAAAGTTATTTCAGGAAAATTTGTTAGAAAAATCTCTCACATTTTATAGGAAGTTATATACTCAGGAGATTAAGACAAAATGCTAGTTGGAAAAAAATGGACGTCATTAAAGAAAGAATAAAGTAATTTTATGCAGCACGTAAGTTTTTACTATAACCCTTTTCTAGAGCTTTTTGCTTGTCTAAACATTAGTAAGAAGTCTCATTCTTTATAATAGCAACAAACCAACAATGTGTTTTATAAAGACATTTTAAGCCCATGAGAGGGGTGTATTTAAGATAAAAAGTTATACAATTCTATTCTTAAAAACCATATAAGGAAGACTTAAGGGATAGATGTTCTCATATTGACAGTCTCAAGAGGCACAAGAAAGCCTGCTACCAAATAATTTGCTCAATTTTTACATTAACCTGTTGATATATGAGCCAAAATGAGACTGTTAAAGGCAGGCTGAAATCGTAAAAGACTTTGAAAACTCAAGAGAGATTCAGAGTTTATTTCAGAGACACTATAGGTGTGCTGAAGGAAAATTACTTTGGAAGCAGTGAGAAGGATGGACTGGATTGGTAAGAGACTGGAAGAGAGACCAATTACTGGCCTGCTGCAATATTAGCCACTTTATATATCACTAGTGTTTAGAACAGTGCCTGGCACATACTAGATACTTATAAGAAGTGTTGGGGTGTGGGTGGGGAATCTGAAACTAAGGTGGTAACTGTGTGAACTGAGTGAAGTTCGAAGAGAGATACAGAAAGAAAAGGTACAATTTGATTCCTGCTTCTATTTGTAGAATGACAGAGAGGGAGAAATCAAAAGTAAAACTGAGAGCAGAAAACTGGGGGAATGGACAGATAGTAATGCTTTCAACAGAAATAAGAATGTTGGAAGAAGAGATAGTTTTGGGGAAAGATAAAAAGTTCAGTTTTGGCCATTTTGAGTTTAAGGATACAAGTGTCCAATAGACAAAGGGTGATGTGAAACTGATAGCCAATGTAGAGACCGAGGCTGAAGAGATATAAAATAGATAAAATAGATGCACAGAAACCTATAGTTATCTATCTACAGATAGTTATGTGTGCACAAATACATCTCTCTGTCTCTCTCTCTCTCTCTTGCGCTTCATGTTAACTTGTATAGAAATGATAATTAAATTCATGAAAGCTGATGAGGTTTCCAAAAAAGAGAGTGGAGAGAAAAGAAGAGAACAGGACCTAGGATAGTCTTGGGGAATACCTACAGTTACAGGGTGTAATGAGTATAAGCCAGAAAAGAAAATGGAGAAATAGTGGCCAAACATGGAAACGGGAGAATGATGTCAGAAAAGCCCCAAGAAAGTACCTAAAAGAAAGGTAGAGGTAGGGGTTCAGTAGTGTCAAATATAAGAGATGGAAAGTATAATGGCTGAGATACTACCATCAGATTTGTCAATCAGAAGATCTTTTGGTAATTTTGAAGAAAACAGTTTCAATTGAATGATGTTGTTAAAAGTCAGACTGTTAAGAAATGTGTCAGAAGAGAGGGAGTGAAGGCAGCAAGTA
The DNA here is from genome assembly GCF_016432865.1 of Antechinus flavipes. NCBI lineage: Eukaryota > Metazoa > Chordata > Mammalia > Dasyuromorphia > Dasyuridae > Antechinus > Antechinus flavipes. Next base: position 85,989,371 of record NC_067400.1, read on the forward strand.
CTGATAGCTTTTTCTGGGAGTTGAGGTGAGAAAAGGAAGAAAGATTAAAGACAACAATATGAAGAAATGGTATGATTTAGTGTAGATTTTCTAAGAATGGGGGAGGCTTGGGCATGTTTGAAGGCAGAAGGGAAGCAACTAGGATAAAAGGAGATGCTAAAAAGATTTCTCTCTCTCTCTCTTTCTCTCTCTCTCTCACACACACACACACACACACACACACACACACACACACACACACCCACGGAGGGGATTGAGTTTGATACCTGTTGTAGAAGATGGAAGGGGATTTGATCCATCACACATGTAGAGGAGCTGGTCTTGCTCAGGAGAAGAGTTACATCACTGTTAGAGACTGGGGGAAAAGAGGCAAGAGGAAGGGATGGTATCAAGAGGTTTTGAAACTAATTAAATGAGAGCTTTGGGTACAAAGATGAGATCCTTACCTGAGCACCAGGAGGAAGGGAAAAATATCTCTTCTTCAGAGTTCAATATATTGAGTATATTGTGCTCAGCCAGCTCAATAGTATTTGTGTATGTGTGTGTATTTATCTATATAGAATATATAGTTCCTCTATTCCCTCTTATCTTTCAGGAAGAAGCTAGAGATGACCTGGGAACCTCAGACCACCAAAGGCTGGCAGACTGTCCCAATGTGACAGCCCATCTGTGACAAAGTAAGAACTGGACTCAGCTTTACTAAGTCCAGGTCCAGTGCTGCTTTTGCTTATTCTTTAATTTCCTGTACAAAATAGCTGGATATATGCAGTTATAATACAATACACATTTATTGTGTGACTGTTCTACAAAGGGTATCAGATGAAACAGTAAGGACAGAGAAATGGAAAAACAACAAAGTTTCTGCACTTAAATTTAAATCATAAAGAGGGTATCCTGTACACAAATGAGTATGGTGTCAGTGGAATGCAACAGGAGTAAAAAAAGAGATTTATGTTAAGAGTCTTAGGAAAATATGAGGAAAAGTTATTTTCATCTGAGCTGGTTAGAGAAGCCTTTCTGGAGCAATTTGTACTTGAGCTAAGCCTTAAAGAGGATGCCGACAGGCAGAGATTAATCAAAAGGGCACTGTTGTGATGGGGTGTAAGAATGAACTGAGATAGCAGACAACCCAGGTCAGACAGCAGCCCAATTTTGCTGGAATAGAGTAGGTAAGGAGACCAATGTGAGATAATATTGAATTGATTATGGAAAGCATTCAATGCAAGGTTAAGGAATTTGTAGTTTATCTCAGAAGCAGAAACAATAGGGAGTCTCTGAATGTTTTTCAAACAATGTGTTTCAACCAGTAGAGTAATATGGTCAGACCCATTTACTAGAAAGATTCTTATGCAAGCTACGTGAAGAATAAGATAGCGAAAGAAAAGAATGGAGGGACACCAGTTACTGAAATATTATAAGAACCCAGAAAAGTTATGGCAATGCATAAAATAAGGAATTTATGGAGGTATAACTACCAGGAGTAGTTAAAAAGAAAATCAAAGTTTCAAGCCTGGAAAGATGCTATTATAAAAAGAATAGGGAATTGAGCAAAGGAGCTGATTTAGAGAACTAGATCATATATTTGGATGATAATGTTAAGTTTGTGGTTCCAAATGAAGGATTTAAGGTCAAGATATTCAGTCAATACTTGCAAGCTGTGTGAAGGGAGAAATTAAGACTACATATAGAGATCTATAAGGCATTTCCTCGATGACTGATGTTATGGGAGTGAAAGAGACTATTCAAGGGTAAGAATGTAATTCCACAACACCCCATTCCCCAAACTGCTTTGTAATTAATTTTTGTTTTTACATACCGGTAGACATGTTGCTTTCCTTTAGTAGAATAGAAGTTCTTTAAGAGAAAGAATTGCTTTATTTTTGTCTTTAAATTCCAGGGGCTGCCACAGTTCTGGGCACAAAATAGGGCACATAGTAATGCTTGATGAATTGAATTTACTGAAAAGTGAAAAGAAGAGGACCAAGAACAGAGCTTGGGGATATATGTGAAAATGGTCAATTACATTTAAGTACATGAAGATGAACCATCAAAAAAAAAAAACAAAGAAACAGTCAGACAAGTTAAAAAGAAACAGGGAAGAACTGTGTCACGGAAAACAAGGGGAGAGAAAATTATCAGTCTGGAAAGTGGTGATCAATCTTGTCAAATTGCAAAAGTCATAGAGGATATAAAGACAAAGTCACTATTGGTACTGGAGGGATCAGTTTCAATAGAATTGTGAGATTAGCAAAAAGAGCTAAGCAAGTGACTGAGCATGAGGAAATAACAAGTAAGTACAGGCTATTTTTTTTTTTTCCCAAAAGTTTGTCAGTGAAGAGGAAAGAACATAGGAAGATAGCTTGCTGGATGACAAGAATGCCTTTTTTTAGGATGGTGAGGCTTCAGCATACTGGGAGATGGATGACTAATGAAAAGGGAGGGGACTGATTAGAATTGATTAGAATCTAAGAGGAGGCAGGAGAGATGAGATCAAGAACAAAAATTGGGGCATGAACAAGGAAAGGGGCAACTTCAGTTCTGACGCTACAGCAAAGAGAATATGGATGAAGGTTTTAGAGAGGTTGTGAGTTATGACAGAATACTGAAGGTATTCACAACTGATGGCCTCAACTTTTTTGGTAGAAAGATGATTTTCTGAGAGACAGGGAAAAGTGAAGGGGAGAGGAGGAGGAAGAAAATAATTGAAGTTAACTGGAGATTTGAAGGCAAAGAAGGAGGCCTGGAATAACTCCTGTGGAGAGTGATATGTTGTAAGTCAGAAATTAGTAAAATGCTCACTATGCAGGGGTCAGGGAAAGTGAGGAACATCAGATAGCATAAATTTACTATCGATTAAATCAGCAAAGTTTCCTAAGTTCCACAGAAGTTTGCTTTGGAATAGCGCAAAGGAGGCAGATAGTGGGGGTGACCTTGGGTTCAGGATTTATTCTTTTTCATTTTTTTATTAATTTAAAAGTTTTTTTTCTGATTATACACATATATTAACTTTTTAAATAAACATTTATTTCTAAAGCATGTTGGCAAAGAAAAATCAAAACAAAAGGGAAAAAAAATCACAAGAGAAAAAATACAGAAAAAGAAAATGAATGTAGCATGGGTTGATTTATATTCAATTTCCACCATTCCCTCTCTGGATGCAGATAGCATTTTTTCAGGTTTTGGATCACTGAACCACTGAGAAGAACCAAGTCTTTCCTAGTTGATCATCAGACAATCTTGCTGTTCCTGTGCACAATGTATTCTTACTTCTGCTTATTTCACTCAGCATCAGTTTATATAAATCTTTCCAGGTCTTTCTAAATCAGCTTGTCCATCATTTTTTATAGAATAATAATATTCCATTACTTTCATATACCATAACTTATTTAACCATTCCCCAACTGATGGGAATCTACTCATTTTCCAATTCTTTACCACCACAAAAAGAGTGGCTACAAACATTTTAGCACATATGGGTGCTTTCCACTCCTTTATGATTTTCTTGGGATACAGACCTATTGAGTGAAAGGGTATACACAGTTTTATAGCCCTTTAAGCATAATTCTGAATTGCTCTCCAGAATGGTTGAATCATTCCACGTGGGTTGAAGATTTAAAGAACAATAATAAGCCAAATAGGAAAGGAGATGAGAATGAAGTGCAGACTTTCATGGAAATGACTAATATCTCACTCAAACGTACGACAGGTGGGAAATAAAGTCAAGATAGAGATCATCACTAACAACGTATGGGATCAAGGGAGAAGAAGCTAAGACAATGAAGATTTGGTTCAGAAGTAGTCAAGCTGTGAGAGTTTAAAAAAAAAAAAGACAGGAAATTATGCTGGGAGGACTAAAGAACTCAAGGTCTTACAGGCAAGCACAGTTTCAGATGTTCAAATGGTCTAAGGAATAACTGACTACACATGCTTTTGGGTGAATAAATGAAAACAATCATGTAGAAACAGAACTAAAATAAACAAATTTGTAAAAGAAAAGCAGTATGGGGAAATAGATATAAATCCTTCTCCAAAAGGGTAAAAATGTACAAAAGGCTATAAAATAGAATATTTGGGTAGGCTAGATTTAAAGGGATGTTCTTAGAAGGTAAATCTTATGTTCCTCCCCCCTCCCCCAGGTAATTAGGCTTAAATGACTTGCCTAGGGTCACCAGCTAGGAAGTGTTAAGTTCCTGAAATCAGATATGAACTCAGGTCTTCCTGACTTCAGGGCTGGTGCTCTATCCACTAAACCACCTACTACCCCCAGTAAATCTTATGTTCAACCAAATTAACTTACATTAAAAACTTCTAGACAGATATTATTTTTTGGATCTGGTTAGGATAGTCATTTGCAAAACACCTCTAGGAAAAGTCTGTAAATAAAAGACAACTGGTTGAACATAATAGCTCCATATTATACTTTTAATTTAATTTCCCTTTAATAGATTCAATTTGTGATAAAATCTAATGAAATCATTTCTACCTTTTGATTTACACAATTCAGATAAAATGTTCTTTTCCTTATATTCAACTGTTCTACTACAGATAATCCTGTAGGGAAGGTTTAAACAGTGACTTATGGCCAAAATGACTGACCTTGAGGTTGGACCAGTGTCATGATCCTCTTCAGAATCTTCCTTTCCTCCTTGATGTGGCAAAGGAGAATCACTGTCTTCATCACTGGATGATGAGTCTGAACTACTGCTCTTATAGTTGGGGGGCAGTGCTGGTCCTGCAACTAAAGAAGATTTATTAGAGGTGCTGTAACCTTTAGGAAAGCTTTCCTAGGCATTATGAGCTCTTCCATGCATTCACACAATGTTAAATGTCACTTAGCATATCCTATCTGGTATTTTTTTTCTAACTTATGTGTATTCAGCTTGCAAAAGGATGACATTTTTTCCTATTCTCAGCATTTAGGAGTAATTATATTTTGATGGATTTATAATTTTCTTCATGTGACCAAGCCTTATACAAGGGCAGATCCAATCCCTTCTCATTCTGTGTGGTTTCTATCTTTGTCTTCCTTAAACCCTTTAGTGAAGTTCCTTACTTCTGGTGTTTTAAGTAGTATATAGATGACCCAAGGTTTCAGAAGAGTGCAAACTCTTGACAGGCTCAACCAAGCTGGAAAGCCATGAAGTAAGGGCTAGGTGATGAAGCTGTTCAAGGACAAGTCTAGGTGATTCCAGGACACTTCATCACCAGATTGCTAAAAGATAATGGATTTATGATCAAATCAATTCTTCTACAAAGTAATACAGGAATTGTAGTAAGCATCAGTGAAGGAAATACACTAACACAGTCACAAATCCCTGATGTAATCCATAAAATCTTTCCAAAGCAGGAGAGATCTTCTTGAAGTCTGTTACTATTTTGAGGCTACTAATGTAATATTCAGATTATTCATCTGTCTTCCCTTTCTCTTACTATGTAACCAGCCCTTCTTTTCATGTGTGTTTTACAACATCTTTTCTCTTTTTCATGTGTGTATAATCTATTACTAACAATACTTAGCAATCTACTTAGCAGCTTTCAATTTCTCACAAAATATATAACATGATAAACTTGAAAGCATATCTGCTTTAGTTATCTTCAAAAACTTGATAGAGTCTTCCTTAATGTTCTTTTATATCATTAAAAAGAATAGGTTGTTTTTGTTTTTTATAGGAACAGGTTGTTTTTTTAATCTGTTCTAGAATTCAACAGATTGCAAATTCCTTTAAGCATTTAGTAGGTTGCTTTTTACCTTTATATTCTCAGCATTTAGTATGTACTTTGTACATACTAGTATAATATTCTCAGCATTTAGCACGTACTTTGCACATACTAGCATTTAATAAATGTTTGATGAACACCACACTTTGGAAAATGCCTAGAATAGATTATCATATAATAGAAAGACTCAAATCATTGAATCAAATTATTTTAGGCTGAATTATTTGAACAGATACTTGATTTTTTAATTGCCTAAGTTTTCTCAGTCCATAAAATTGGACTAGTTTACAGAATTCATATTCCTAATGCACTTCTGATTAGTGGTTTACCTAGTAAACAAGGAATGGTACCATCATCCAGGGTGAAAGAAGATCACCCCCAGAATAGGGATTCTGTTTGAGTAAGAATGCCATTTTGGCATGCTCTTCTCTCACTCATACTACTTCTTCTTTCTCTTTTTGCTTTTGAGTTTAAAGTTTTAAGCAGGAAGGTTTTTTCCCCTTCCTTTCTTTCCCCCTTTCCACTTATAATGCAACACTAAAACGCATTCTACCTCCAGGCAACTTGGCTCAGTGAGCATTGGGCCTGTAGTTAGGAAGACTGGAATTCAAATCCAGTTTCAAACACTCCCTTGCTTTACAACCCTAGGGAAAGCACTTAAGCTCAGACTGCTTAACAAAAGCTGGAGAAGATAAATGGAAAACTATTATAGCAATCTTTGCCATGAAAACCACAAGGACAGATGTGGTCCAAGGGGTCATGAAAAGTTAAGACTGAATGATTGAACAAGACACTACTTGGTAGCAATATTCTGACTTTGCTACCTCCTAAGATCTCAAGGAAACAGGCTAATTCTAAATTGGCAGGTACAGTATAGGTACTTGGATTTTGTCTTGTCCTGTCTTTTTATAGGCATACAATGCCCAAAAAAGAATTTCCTTTAGTCAAGCAAGTTGGGATTATCTCTGAAAAGTTATAGAGTTGCCCACAGCATTGAAAAGTTAAGTGATGTGCAGGGGAGGTACACAGCCAGGATGTGGTGAAAGTGGGACATGAATGCAGGGTTTTATGGTCTGGAGGTCCGTTTTCTGGCCAATCTTTCATGCTGCTTTTCATTTGGCTATGGAAAGGATTTTAATATGATCTAATTAGGTTGGCTGTTGTTTGTTTGTTTGGTGTTTTTAGGGGGGGGGGAAGAGGAGGCAAGATATGAGCAATGGGTTTAAGCAACTTGCCCCAAGTTACACATTCACTAAGTGTTAAGGGTTTGAAGCTGGATTTGAACTTAGATGCTTCTGACTCTATCACTGGCCCATCTAGCTACACCAATCTAATTAGTTTTGTTATATGCTATATAGCCATGCAAAATATGTAACAAAATGAATGACTACATTAAGTATTAAAAAAGTAAGTTATTAGGAAGTAGCACAGATTGAGGAGTAATTTCATTTACAGCAGTTGTATAGTTACAGTGATTATAAATCTATTTTAAATTTGTGATACTGTGAATTAGTTATTACTTTCAACAGATGAGGATAATATTCAAGGAACAGCATATGGTACTACCAAAAAAACTAGAGCAATGATGAAGTGTGAAATCAGCTATATACTTTACGTGAAATAATTTGATGTTGTTTATAGGCAACAAAAGAAATAACCATTATGTAGTAGGATAGCATCATGCTATGAGAAGGACAGTAACACAAGTTTGCATTCATTAGGCTTGGTGATGATAGACAACTGCTGGAGAATGTTGCTAGCTTTATTTTATTTATTTTTAACAGAAAATTTCCCCTTTCACAGCTCTAAAATTCATTAATTTATTACTCACTCAGTAACATTTATTAGGTTCTTATGTGAAAAGCATCGTGCTAAGTGTTGAGGAAATAAAATTTTTTTTAAAGAAAAGTCAAGGTCAAAACCTCTAAAAGTAGCAGTTTTCAAAGTTGTCTCAAAGCTTTCCCCACTTAGAAAGGAACACAAAGATTAATGATCCTACATACCTAATCAAACAACAGGCACCAATTAAGTGCCACCTTTGTGCTGGATATTATCTAAGTTCTAAAGAGGCAAAAACAAAAAGTAAAGCAGTCACTGCCTGGAGAAAGCTTACCTTCTGTTGGTCCTATCTGTACACAGATAATATAAAATACAAGATAATATGAGGGAGGTATTTCAGGCATGGGGGACAGTCAGTCCCCATGGTGTGTTGTATAAGGAACCACAAAAAAGCCAGTATTTTTGTATCATAGAATGCATGAAAAGGAGGCTGAGTTGTTTGTAGTAATTGGTTTGGGAGTTACAGTTGTGAGGAATGGGCAAGCAATTAGAGAAGAGTAAAAGGTTTTCTATAACACAGTAAGATCTCAGGTGGAATACATGACAAATGTGTGGTGGACTTCCCACAGCTCTGTTCAGCAGGATCATGAAAAGGAATATTGAAATAGGAATGAAGGAGAGAGATGGTGGATACAATCTCAAGCTGGGTATAGCACAAGACCCTGTGTGCGAACTAAGTGTGAACTACAGGGTACAAACTGGAAGAGAAATGGAGCCAAAACAAGAGTGATAGTCTAGGAGAGTATCTGAGGGGTGGAGGGATTTGATGTCACCTAGACTACAGGTATATTGTTACAAAAATGGGATATACACTCTTATGAAAAAGATTATAAAATTGCTGGCAGTAGGGTGAATTTCAAAATCCTTTTCTTGTATTTCCTATAATGTCTAGTGCAAGCAAATTAATTTATTAAACAATTTATTGGATATTTACTAAGTGGAGGAATTTGACTAATAATTCAATTAGGCAGTTAGCAAACATTTATCATGTATTTGCTTTGTGCTGATGTCAGGAACATAAAAGGTTACAGTCCCTACCTTTAGGGAGCTCATATTCTTTAAGAAGGAAAATGTGTACATGTATAACTAGATACAATGTAGTTTCTGAGGGAAGCCCCTAACAATTGAAGAATAACACTAAAGACCTCATCTAAGAGGATAAAATGAGATGTTAGTAAAGCTCTTTGAAAACCTAAAAAGCTGTATAAGTGCTAGCTATTAGTTGCTGTTATTAATAAACACTATTTGTGAGGCACTATGTTAAGGGCTGGAGATGCAAAAAAGGGCAAAAATATGATCTCTGCTCATATTCTTTGGGTGGGACATATTTTATCCTAAAGAAAACGGACTCACTGAACCTTTTTCACTAAGAAGTTATCATGCTTGTCTTTATTTTTTCCTCTGTACCATTTTACTTTCTAATACTTATTAATTAGTTCAGAAAGCTAAAAAATCTGTTCAAGATATAAATAAGCCAATTCCCCAAAAACAGTCTCAGCAGCAGAAATAAAATGAACTGATAATTTAATTTCAGAGGTTCAGATTTTGTTTTTGTCCTAAAACAAAACAAAACAAAACCAAAAAACCCTTAAGGCTCTTCTGCTTTTTTCCCTTTCCTTCACTTGCTCTTTTATAAGGATTTCTCATTCCCGCCTCCCGGAAAAATTAGGATCTTATGATGAAGTATATCCTTGATACATGGAGGCTTGCTTCTTGCTTTATAATGCATCTGACTAGAAATTGGACATACTTTAATATTATTTATTAGATCCATTTTACAGATGAAACCAAGGCGGATAAGTTAAGTGATTTGCTCACTCAGACAGCAAGTGGAATTTGAACTCAGGATTTCCCAATTCCAAGCCCCAAATTATCTACTGTGCCATCTAGCTGTTGTCTCAAATGCCTTCTGACTGACAAACATCTTCACCATCTTACTCTCCGTCTATCTTTCCAGATTAGTTCCACCTAAACTGACTTCCTTGCTGTTCCCTGCCTCCTCGTTTTCAAACAAGTCCCTTGCGCAGGCGGACGAATAGCGCTGGGAACCAGAGTCAGGAAGAACTGAGTTCAACTCAGATCATTAACTGTGTGACTCTAAGCTAGTCCCTCATCTCTGCCTCATTTTCCTATCTGTAAAATAAGGATCGTAACTGCCTACTTCCCAAGGCTGCTGTGTGAGAATCAAATAAAAGACTGTTAGAGCTAGTTCTTTTCAATTGATTCTCTAAGTGTACCGTCATCTCGTCTGCAGAGTGATGGGGAGCGAAGGAGATCCTAGGAGTAAGCCTTAAAGAGCGATTGATAATGAAGATGGTTATGGGATGTATCTCCTCACCTCTTCCCCCCATCTCCCTGCAGCAGAATCCCCAGCTTCCTTCAGAGCCCAGTTCCGCCCAGCAGGGCTTCCCCAAGTTCCCCTCTCTCCAAATAATTTCCACCCCCCCCCAAAAAAAAAAAAAAAACTACTGTGCATTTCTCGAGCCTGCACCTGTCTCCCCTGGGCAGGAAGGAAGCTCCCCGAAGGCCAGTTTCGTGTTCATCTAGGGCTCCGCAGCCCCGCACCTAGCAGGCCTCGTCACCCCGAGAGGCGCCGGACTGGTCTCGACTCGGTGGGACGGCTCGCGTTTCCTCCCTCCTTCCCTCCCTCCCAGCTTACCAGGACTCAGATCCAGCTCTTCCTCCGCAGTCCCTCGGGCGTTGAAGCCTGGGGGCAGAGCTGGCCCGATCAGGTCCCGGGCCATCGCTGCCCGCGGGCAGCCTAGCTCCACAGTCCAGGTAGCCCGACCCACAAACACAGCCCCCTCAACGCGCACGCGCAAGGTCCGGGAGGAGGTCGGGGGGAGAACCCCGGAAAGAAATTTTCTGTCGCTGAGGAAGTGACGTTGCGATATAACCATTGGTCCCTCACTATGTTTACTGGTTGAACGGAAGTGACGCATAATGCCACCGCCTCGGAGTTTAGCACACGTGCTGCGGTGTGCCTGCGGAGTGCCTGCGAAGTAACGAGTTAGTCTTAGTTTCCCGGGTGAGACGTGCCCTCCGACTTTCATGGACCCGTTCGGTTGGTACCCTCCGCCCGGGCCGCCCCCGGTGCTAGCGCTCCCGGGGTCTGAGTCCAATCAGTCTGCGCATTGGGCATCTTGGGTGCTTCCTCCTCCACCGCCCCCACCGTCCATTCCACCGCCTCACCTACCTCCTCCCCACCTGCCTCAGTCTTCCGAGAACTCGTGGGACTTCCAAGCGGCCCGAGACTGGTCCTGGGCGCCGGCTCCGGGCCACGATGGCTTCGATCCTCAGCAGGGACACTGGTACCAGCAGCCAGGTACGCCGCAGGCTTTTTTCTCCGCGGGGGTGCATTCCCCAGTGCAGCTCCCCTCCTTTTTTCTTCCCCTCCCTCTCTTCCGATATCTCTCCCTCCCCACGTCTGCATCTTTTATTAACTTGGAAACTGCATCCTTCTCCCTGCCATTCTACTTACCTCTCCCAGTTTTTTGATTCATTGAGAGGGGAGCTTGTTCAAATAACTTTAAAATCACAGCATTAGGACCAAAAGGGATTTCAGAGGTCATTTAAGTGCCCTCGAAGTATCAAACACATTTTATCTCATTTGTACCCTGGAAGGTAGATTCTGTTGGGGAAACTGAGGTAAAGTCACTCGCCTAGTCACAGTAGTAAGCATCTACTGGCGAATTTATCTCGGGTCCTTCCTGATTCTCTTGCCCAAAGTGATAGAACTAGGAAATTTCAGAATTGGAATTTGAATTCGAATCTTTGCACTCCAGATACAGTGTGCACCATGCTGCCTCACAAAGGGTCTATTTTGCGGGGTTTTCTCACCTTGTAGGAGATGCTGCTGACTTTATTGTGACAAGAAACTTTTTCAAACACTTCGAGTTTGTGTTTGAGGTAGAAGTATCATGGATGGAGTCACAAACATTTGGGTTTCTGTCCTCATCTCAGATCGTTGGTATTTGTGTGATCCTAAGTAAATAGTAGACTAACTTGTCTAGCCTTCAGTTTCCTTATCTGTAAAATGAGAGAGTTAGATTCCTGATTTCCAAGGTCTCATCATGCTTTGTGTTTGTGATTAAAATGACAGCAGTAGTTTTTTTTTTTTTTTTTTTTTAATAGACAAAAGTGTAACCTCTTTCTAGGGATGCCATTTTCCAATCAAATCCAAAATTCTCTACCTTGAATTCAAGATCACCAGTCTGCCCCATTTACAATCGTTTACTTATTTTCTTTGCTCTTCCCTAGCAAGTGTTTAATTATCTTTAGGATATCCTTTTGCTACTATCCGTGTATTTTATATATGAAAGAACTGAGGCATGAAGAAGTAATCAAAGGCCGGAGCCACTTCCTCCCATTAAAAATTTTATTCTCTTTACCTTACTGTGCTGCCTCTTTGGTTTAACTATTTCCTGTCTAAGGCTTCCTTTAGTTTCCCAGTAAAAGAAGATATAAAATCAAACAATATTCACCATCCCATTTTTCTAAGTAGTGAAAAGGAAAAGTGAGTGGCAAGAGAGCTTCAATTTAGATGTCTGAATAATAGAAGGGTCTTAATTGCCAAGGATGTTTTGTTTTTGTTTTTGTTTTTGTTTTTGTTTTTGTTTTTTAAATGAAGTATCAGTTGTAAGCCTTGGGAAAAGGTGATCCAATTTTAGTTGGGCAGAGTGAATGCTTTTGCGACAGGACTCTTTAAATTTTTAACAACTCTTGCTGGGCATGAAATTCAAGAATCAGATTTTATATAGTACATTAAAGTTGGAATAGTTAAATGGTTGAGATGATATTAAGAATAATACAATAAAGAAGACATATTGCACACAGAACTATTGCCACTTAACAAAATTCCTTAGAATACAGAGATTGCAGGATGACTGTAGCTGTGAAGATTTATCAAATGTTATTAGGGCAGAAAGTGATATGTAGGATTAGAAACTAAAATGACAGTATTGATAATGAAAATCCACCAAGAATGAAGTATCTCACTTTAGTTACTGACAAATTGTTATATGGTTCTTTTCATTTCAGTGGTGGCTTTTTTCTATTATAATTAAAGCTGCCAAAGGGACTTTATCAGTAGCTTTATCATCTGCTCCACTAGTTGTACATTTCAAGCTCTAGGTAATAATTAGTGATTATATAATACGTACTATATGTTGTGCATATAGTGCTTAGCACTTTCTAAATAATATTCATTTGATCTTCTGCAGGAGACCTTCCCCAGTCCCTCCAACTGCTAATATTTTATATATTCCTGTTCTTTCTCCCATTAAAATTCAGGAGACCAGAGGCTTTTTTTTTTTTTTTTTTTTTTTTTTTACATTTTCTTTATGTCTTTTAGCAGTGTATAAAATGTCAGTCCCCAGAAGGTTTTTATTTGAACTGTAGAAAAATAGTCAGAAGGAAAAATACCAAAGGTTCTCCTTGTCATTTAATGATATCCAGCCTCGATCTTTCTTGTTCAGACCTCGGTTTGAATTCTTTGAGTAGCTCCAATACTAGTGCCTCTACTTGCTCCAAAGTTTGCTAAATCTAACTGCTATATCAAAGTGAACTCCACATCTACCCAAATGTGGGTACCCAGTTGAAGAGGGAAGGCAATTATGTAGCCCTTGCTAAGCACTTTACAAATAATTATCTCATTTTATCATTACAATGACCCTATGAGGTAAATGTAGTTATTATCTCCATTTTACAGAGAAACTGTAAAACTGAGGCAAATAGAAGTCAAGTGACTGGCCAGTTAGTGTCTGAAACTGTATTTTAACTCAGCTCTTCCTGATTCCAGACCCAGTCTTTTATCTACTGTACTACCGGCTGCCTCCAGTTAAAGGCCAATCAAGTTGAAATATAATATTTAATAATGATAAAAATAATTCACATGTCACTTTAAAAAGTTTGCAAAGCTCTTTCATCGTAATCATCCTGTGTAGTGATCATTAATATTTTTTGTATTGCTCATCGTTTATTAGATTGAACAATTTTGATTTTATGAGACAAATAAATATGCTTGAAGGATATCTGTTAGTTAAGATTATGGAAATTATAAGCACTTCAGTCTTAGATAAGCACTGCAGATGAATAAGGGACTGAACCTACCATAAATAAGAAAAAGATGAGCTGCTTGGGACACATTTGATAAATTACACTGTTTTCTTTGAATTTAAGCACTTCACTGCCTTAGAAACCACTAATAGTGTTTTGGTTATATCACTTATATATTGGTCACTCTTGTTTTTCAGAAGAATCAAAATTGCTGGTGACTTAACAGGCTTTGCCCAGTTGGTATGGTAGAGTTGGCTGTACTCTGTTTCCAGTGGTGTCTGGGTATGCAAGGATTGTCATTAAAAGATCATCAAGGAAGTGTATGTTTGAAAGAACAGGTGAAACGTAATGTAGAAGAGTGAAGTTTAATGGATGGACATTTGACTATGGAATGAATGCCCTACTATCTTTGGAAGACAAAGGCCTAGGAAAGGCCTAAAGAAACTTAGAGGTTGAGAAGGAGTGGGTGGGTCAAAATCTACATTTGACATACAGTCACCCTAACATTGGTTTGAGTCTACTTTTTTGGTGAAAATGCCATCTCACCTAACTCACATTCTCCTGAAGGAGGAATAGTTGTATATTTCTGCTAATATCTAGCTTCTTTACTATATTTCTACCAAATTTGCTTCTTGACAAATACCCTGTGATGTATAGTTTAAAAATAATCATAAGTAACAATGGTTCCCTCTTTGTTTCATAGGCAGAAACTATAATTTCCCTAGGAAAAATCATGACAGATCAAATCGAAATTTCAAAAATCAACAAAGTGGAAACCAGAGACCAAAGGTATTAAAGATAAGTTTTCAGAGATACTCTTTGTTGCCTGTGTAAGGTTTTGTTTTTAGTTTCTTTCATGTGGATTGGGTTTCTTTTTCCTTCTGGGATAGTGTTTCTCTCTAGACATTAAATAAATGTTGATCAGACATGGAGGGGGGTGATATATTTGGCCATGCTATGCAATAGGCTGTGTTAATTTTATTTTTTTACCAAACTCCTATAGTGAATGCAGTGGAGAGTCCAGTCTACCCAATCTATAGACCAGGGCTTCTTAAACTTTTTCCATTTCTGAACCCTTTCCACCTGAGAAATTTTTACATGATCCCAGGTATGTAGGTATATAGAAAAGATCTACAAGTCAAACACTGATAGTCATGATTTTGCAACCCATACAATCAGTTATTAGATCCCATATAGGGTTATAAATCACAGTTTAAGAAATTGTGCTATTGATCATAAATAAAAACTTTCAAATTAGGAATTTTTTGTGTCTTGGGTAGAGTATATAATTTTAATTTGAAAACTTGCATATAAAATAAAATTTCGTAAAAATGTTCTGTAAATGCTGTGTAAGTGTTGAATTTAATATAAATATTAAATATATTTACTTGGAATAAGTCTACCTTTGAACTATTGAAAAAAAATTTTTAAACGTTTTAGTTATGTAATCACTTTAATTTAAATTTACAATGGTAAAATATGAAAATGGTTAACCTGCATTCAGGGATTCATTTTGTTTTGGATTAGTGAATAGAAAGATGATCTTGGAATCTGGAAAATCAAGGTTTAAATTCCTCCTCTGATACATTATGACTTTGAATACACATCAGTCAGAATATTTGCTGACTTGCATTATTAGAGGAAAGTGTCCTAAGTAGAATTTGTTTCACTATTGAAATCCAAATCTGTACTATCTTTCTTCTTCTTCTGTCTCTCTCTTTGTTATCATACAGTAGACATTTTGCAAAAAAGGAGAAAACTTTCTTTTTCTCATCTCGAGTTATTTTGTTTAAAGTAATAGACTATACTAATGCAACCTTGTGCTATACTTACACAAAAATTAATTTAACATCCAGATGATGCATTAATGTCTCTTTTTGCTAGTATCATTCTCTTTTCCTTTGTGTCCTATTTATCTAAATAGGTTCATATTTATCTAAATGAACAGAAAACATCTACCTGTGCCATTCATAGATTTCTCCCAAGAGCCATAGATTCTCTTTAAATCAGAATATTGGAAATAGAAGGATAGGAGATATTTTAATGTGATTACAGCTCACATATTGTGGTGGGTGCTGTTAGACTTGTTCAATATCATCTAACTAGCTTCCTTTAAACATTTTATATTCATGTTTCATGGCAGTTTTAGTATATTTCCTTCAGAAATCCAGCCAGTTTTAGAATTTATTTCTTTACATTTAAATCAACACGTATTTATTGTGTGTCTGCTATATGCAAAACACTATTCCAGGTTTCAGGAATACAAAGAAAAAGTGAAATAGTTTCTGTCCTCAGAGAGCTTGTACCCTAAGATGAGACACGTGTGTGTGTGTGTGTATGTGTGTGTGTGTGTGTGTGTGTGTGTGTGTGTGTGTAAGTACACAGAATATAGACAAAATAAATGCAACTTAATTTTGAGTGGGAAGGTAAATATTTTCTAATGTTAGTATTTAATCAAAATAATTTATTTTCTAGTTATCCATATTCTGATATTGAAGTTGTTTTGGTGACTATTAAAGGTTTTCTTTTTCAAGGAATGATAAATATATAAAAAGATTGCTTTTGTTTTTTAATCACAGAAAAATAAAGAGCCAGTTTATACCCATTTCTGTGATACTTGTGATCGTGGCTTTAAAAATCAAGAAAAATATGATGAGCACATTTCTCAGCATAGAACAGTAAGTCTTCTTTTCTGATTGTTCCCTAATTTTATATCTCTTAACAATTTCAAATTCATTTCCATAAGATTGGTAACTTTGATAAATGTAGCATGCTAGTGCTTCCTAACATCTAGCAGGATAGACTGAAATTGTACTGATCACAGGATTTGACAAATTGACAGCCTGTTCTGGGCCATACCCCCTGTTGTGGGGAGTTTCATTTCTTCAGGGATCAGGCAGTTGATAATTGGGTAGTTGAGAAGCTCCCATGTGTCCTTTTTAAATTTTTGTCTTTTTTAAAAGAATCTAGCTGTTTACATATACATGACTTCCCAGGGTGGTTATCAGGGTCAAATAACAAAACATAAAATGCTTTGTAAACCTTAAAGCATTTTATGAATGCAATGTTAGCTAGCTATTATAGTCATCTCCATGCCCCAAATTCCTTGGGGTGGGTCTGATCCTTCCTATTCCCTTCCTTTTGGTGATTGATTATAGGCCTTTATCCCACCTGCAAAGTAACCATAAGGTTACAACGTCTATATCTATGGTACTTTATTAAATGAATCCTCAAGTAATCGTCACCTTGTGTTAGAAGGCAAAGAAAAGAAAATCTTAGTTGTTTTAGACAGAAGTCCTTTAAACTTCCCTTTAAGCACTCTTAAGACTAGTTAAACTTCATTCAGAGTGTTTTTCTTCCTTCCTTCCTTCCTTCCTTCCTTCTTTTTTCTCTCTCTCCTTTCCTCCCTCCCTCCCTCTCTCCCTTCTTTCTTCCTTCCTTCCCTTTCTCCTCTCTCTTCTCTCCTCTCTCCTCTCTCCCTTTCCTTCTGAGATGATCCTGACATTCAGGTAGCAAAAGGAACTGATAAGTATACTTGATCTCCATTTTCAGTATATGAATCTCTTTCTGAATCTCTCTGTTCTGGAATGATGTTTTTTTCTGTTCTTGATTTAACCATTGAGAGGTAAAAAGTTTTACCTTGAAAAACTTAATTGATTATAAGAACATACTGGATACAGGCATTGTCTGCCTTGTTGCAAGATAAGTTTCATGTGAAAAGTAGTGAATAATGTTTTTTGTTTTTTTTTTTTAATTACCTCAGTGTTCGGTGGATGGTTGCAGTTTTAGTGCGCATGAAAAGATTGTTCAGATTCACTGGAGAAATGTAAGTTATCACTCTTATGTTTATGTTTAGATTTACCAACCTCTTAGTTCACCAATTCTACAGTGATTATGGCATAGAATGGAGTATGGTGATATTTAATTTTTTAATCTTGTTATCTCCTCAGCTACTTCATTGTCAAATTAAGAAGGTAAATAGGAGGCTTAATGTTTTATCAGTTTACGATAGATTTATATGATTTTGTTAAAATGATCTGGCAGAACCTTATTACTAGTACAACTTTCTCTTCTCTGATAGACAGTACTGGATTAGTCATTAGGGGAAAACACCATGTGAAAATAACCAATAACTACTCATTTGGTAGCTTTATTATGGCTGGTGCTGAACTTGGTTTTCTATGTGAAGCCTCCATTGCTCCCCTGGGATCTGATCAGATTTCCAATAATTAGAGGCAGACTCACTTTGATATTATAAACATTCTTTTCTTTCTTAGGTGCATGCTCCTGGTACCAAGCGGATAAAGTTAGATACTCCAGAGGAGATTGAAAAGTGGAGAGAAGAGAGAAGAAAGTGAGTAAGAATTCAGAAGGGGTTAAGTCTTTTGCTGTTAAGGCTGGGAATTTCAGATTGATGAATTTGCTGGACTTTATGCCTCACACATCATTTTTAAAACCCAGGAAATTTGATCCTAGAGAAGTAGGAATGGTAACTGACTGAATAAAATAGCAGAATGAAGGTTTGGGAGACAGGATCCATAAACATTATTATAACTGTTTACTATTCTTTATTTCTTAGATTTGGGGAGGGTGTGTGTGTGACTTAATGAATTTTTGTTTTATTATTTCTATTACTAGTAGTAATATTAGTACTTCTGCTACATTTTAGAGCATTTTTAGGTTTAGAGTGATATTTCATCACAACCACTTATCAGGTGAGTAATATGAGTATTCTTGCCTCCATATAGGTGAAAAAGCCAAAAGTTTCAGTAAGATTCCCCAAAGTGCTAACTTGGATCACAGCATGTGCTCAGATTTAAATCTGATTCCTTGCCTGTCACTTTTCTTATTATGAAAGGATGTTTTTCTTCTTATAAGATAATTAAATATGTCTATTATCCTATGGTACTTTTTATGTGTTTAAGATGATGAAATACATTGCCCTTGTGGATTGCAAAGAATACTAGACTAGGAGTTAGAAACTTGGGAGCTAGTCTTGACTATAGGTAATGTTGTGATTCCAGGCAAATGATTTTTGTCCAAGAAATGGGGAGGGGTGTAATGGGGTGATTAGATTAGATAACATTAGATGGCATCTTTAGTTCTGTTGGTCTTTGTCTTAATCTATATAGGCATTATTGTAATGAGATTTTTCTAGTGTGTAATGCCTTAAATTTTCCTCCCATGCTTTTACAAATATAAATTCTAAAAATAAAATAAATATTGTCCTTGCCTTCCATCTCTCTCTTCTTGTCAAAGAGAGGTATTTGTTGTCATTTTGTTCATTTTGGTGTTTCTTGTCTTCTTATATATAGTGATTACTTTGTATCAGTTTAAAATCTGTAGGAAATGTTGATAATCTCTTTTGCTGTCTTTCCTTATCTGTTTTCTATTCTCTCGCATCATAACTTATTGAAATAAGTCAGGTTGAAGCTTCTATATTTATATTGTAACAAGAAAGAAAAGAAAAAGAAAAGCACTTCATCAAAACTAACCTGTCTATTGACCAAACCTGATAGAATATACAATCTGATCTCTATTTTCCACATTCTCTCCCTGTAGTCGGCTTTGCATTGATGTCACTATTAAAATGTAGCTCTCTTCAAGGTGATCTTTTTGTTTATTTTTGTCATAACTACAGCAAAGTGAGATGTCCTTGATGTTTCTTTGTTGCCTTTGGGCAGAAATGAAACCAACTTTGCTAGCTTTTTAAATTTGTCTCTTAATAAAAATTTGGGAGCCATTTTTCCATTTCATTGCAATTTTGTTCTATATCCTGGTTTCATTTATAGTGAGAATACCAATGTGAGTGTGCTTCAGTTTTTACAGGAATATGTTTATCAATAATAATATTTGGGCAAAGATAGTCATTTTTTATTAATAATAGCTAGTATTTATGATTTAAGTGATTAAATTACAACTTAAGTGATTTATGGTTTGTAAAATACTTTGAAGATTTTTAGATCTTGTGATCTTCACAATAATGTTATGAACTAGATATTCTTACCTCCACTTTATAGATAAGGAAACTGAGGCTTGGAGAAGTTAAAGGACTTGTTTAAGATCATGTCACTTAGTAAGTTATTATTATATATTTTTTTTTTTCCCCTTTTGGGAGGCAGTTGGGGTTAAGTGACTTGCTTGGGGTCATACAGCTAAGAAGTGTTAAGTGTTTGAGGCTGGATTTGAACTCAAGTTCTCCTGACTCCAGGAGTGCCATCTAGCTGCTCCTACTTAGTTAAGTTATTGAGGAAGCTTTTGAACTTAATATTTCCTGAGCAATCTATCCATTATGGCACTTTGATATCACAATTAGCTAATTTGTTGATAGATGGTTTAAAAATTGTGGATGCCTTTTGCTGTCTTCCTACCATCATTAAAATAGCAAAACCAAAACAAGACAGCCACACAAAGCAAAAGGCCCTTTTATTTATTCATTTGATTATATAAGAAAGCATGAAACAAGAAATTCATCTCTAAGGGGCCATCCCGACTAGTGATAGAATTGATAGAACTTGCCCAAGCTTACATACTCCCATAAAAAAGCATTCAAGAACCTTGGTCATTCATTCCACGAGGCATACAAGTAAGAATTTTATGAAAGCAATGGGAAAATAAAGCTCCAGATACATGACATGAGATCCAGTGAAGCTAGGTCACCCCAAGAGCACTGAAACATGAAATGAGAACAGCAAACTGAAGAAAAATGCAGCAATTCTGGCAAAATTTCTATAGCAAAATTTTATCTTTAAAAGTCTGGAATGCCTGTGTCCACAATCTGCCCACAGATACTTATTAGCTGTGTGACAATTAAGTGTTAAGAGGCGAGTTACTTAAATGTGCCTCAATTTCTATATGCTATGTGTGCCACCAAAATATAATATTCTTCTCTAAAATATAATGTTCTCTGGGAGCAGGTTTCTTGGGGAACTTCTGGGAGCAGCTTTTCTTTCAGTTCAGTATAATCACCCCAAATGCCGCTAGGAGTTAAAGTAAAAATCCTATATTGTCTCCTTCCTTGGGCCTGGTTAGCTTTTTTAGAGGCCTCTCTCCTTGGTTTCAAGAGCTCCTGCCACTAATCTTTTGCCTCTGTCAGCTTCAGCCTCCAGTCAGCACAAAGGTGAAATAGGCTTGTGTCTTAGTGGGCTTGTCCTTTAGTAGGCTCCTCCTTATGTATGCTTTCTTAAAGGTGTGAATCTTGTGGAACTCTAATGAGTACTAAGTACATTAATGTACTCAGAGAACTGTTAAGTACCATGCTAAGTTAGATAATTATTGTCTCTTATCAATTCCTCTGACTTAGTACCTCATGACAAACCATTCCAATTGGTCTTCCTGGAAAACCTTAAATAGAATCACAAAGAGTTGGACACAAATGAAAATGACTGAACAACAATAGATAACAGACAATACTGAAGGCTCTTATGGTACCTTAACCAGTTCAGGCACTGCTTCTCTGTATCTGAAAATTGTAAGCAAAACAAAACAATAGATCTAAGGAGAAGAGAAACAGTATCATCCAGAGTCTTAATCAGATCTTTTGTGAAACTAACCTGGCTTCCATGCTGCCTCTTGAAATTGCTTTTGGTTTTTCTCTGGTTTAGTTAATGTGATCAAATCAAAATTGTTGGTTAAAGGATAGCTGTAGAGCTCTGGGAGTAAAGTGAATTAGTTATTTTCACTGTTGGAAAAACTTAATTGTTAATTCAGGCCAACAAATACATTAATGCATTAGGGCCATCAGTAAGCCAATTCATTTAAATAAATAGGTCACTTATTACAAAGAGAGGATTTGGGTCGTGAGTGAAGAAGTCACAAGCATTAAATTTCAAATAGGAAGGAGGCAGTTTGTCTATGGTGACTTGATGGAAATGATGGAATTTTAAAAATGTTTTCATTTGACTCACTTTTGTTTATTTTTGAATATTGTTCTTCCCCCGTCCTCACCCTACCATGAGCTTTATATAAGGATTTTAAATGAAAGACAAAAAATGAGAGATACAAAAACAGCTGCTACGTTTTGAATTGTGAATACAAAATATACACAGAATCGTATACTCTTTTACTTCTGCAGTGAACAGAAAGACTTTTGCTCATCTCTTTTCAACAGTTAAGTTGAGATGCTGTAATGACACATTTATTACCTCTGTAGAGTTTTACAGTTTAGGTTTTCTAGTTATTAGATATATTGTTTTCCTGGTTCTCTCTGCATAAATGCTTATTTGTTCCTTTCTGTGTTTCTTTGAATTTTTTTTAACTGCAATTGTTCCTTAAAATGCAGTAATACTCCATTAGTTAGGTATCACATTTTATTTAGCAAAAATTGTGGGGTTTTAAGAGCTGCTATCAGGAAAGAAGCTACTGGCCAACTGGACTATTAGGCTTATGCAGGGAAAGTGTCTCCTAGAAAGAAGCTCATTAATGAAATAAAATGATGGATAAAGTAATCATATGTTAATGAGAGCATGAGAAAATGAGGTGGTCTGGTGAATCTGGTGGAAATCCTTGAAGCACCATCACTATCAGCGTCATAATAGTCATTCGTTTTTATAAAGTGTTCCTGAAGTCTTAATCTCATATTAAGCTCTAAAATTTAAACCTGCACTAATGGAAATGCCCTGTATCATTTTTAAATTTATGGAATAGTCACTCTCTTTGGAGTTGTTGAGTTACTACATGATCCACGTGGGTCATGCACATATTGACTTAGAAATCCATGTAATAACATTATTTATATTTGATCACATTTTTATTTAATTGTTAAATATTTCCCAATTGCCATAGGCACTTCTGTCTTACAACAGTACTGGAGGATGGAAGGAGATGTGGGCAGGAGCTGAAGGACGGAAACTTCTTTTAACTACAGTTCTGCAGTTATTTTCCCCATTGGTTGTCAGTGTTCTGAAGAAAGAAGTGATGAAATAAGACAAATTAGGGGTCCTCTTGTTAGGGGGGGAACAAAACTTTTTGCTTGCTGATGCTTGTCCTTCATTGAGTAGAATCCTTGCAGGCCTCTGTCCATGTTTTGGAGGATGCATGGAGAGATAATAAAGGGGCAATAATGTAGATACAGAGTCACCTTCCTTTAGAGACTCGGGGTTCTTACTTAACCTGTTTTGTGGCAAGGATCTTCTTGACAAGTCTAATGAAGCCTCTTGTGGTACCTTAATACCTTATCCCTTCTCAGGATAATAATTCTAAATGCAAAAAATCTAGGATTACAAAAGAAACCAATTATATTGAAAATCATGTATCAAAATATTCCAAAAAAAAGCAAGTTCATAGATACTAGGTTAAGGATCCCTACTTGAGAGAAATTGGAAATGTCCAGGACACCAAGCCCCTTCCCACCACAGAAGTTTGCTCCATGAACTTGGGAGCAGATAGAGAGGGAAGCAATCGCATCTCATTGAAAAGTCAGTGATGTTATAAAAACTTGAAGCTCAGTCAGGGCATCAGGGAAACTATTTTGATAAAACTGTATGTGGGGCATTTGTGCCTATCTTCCTCGCCCTTCCGCTATTCTGTTTCCTTGTCTTGATTTGATTTCAACTTTGCACTCCTGCCATTGCCACTCCTGGTGCAATCCCATATCACCTCATGCTTGAACTATACTGCAGTAGCCCACTGGGGGTCTGCAGCCTCCAGCCTCTCCCCACCCTTGCCCATCCTCCATTCTCCATTCTTCCCAAGCAGAAGATAGTTGTTATTGAGGGGGTGATGAATGGAGATGTGGAAGGTCTCCTAAAAGATAGTGTTTGAGATGACTTTTAAGGGTGGCTGGATATTTCACAAGAAAGAGGGGAACAAAAGAATATCATACCTAGTATCAGTAACACTCGTGATACTCTTGAAGATGTTCTTTTTCTTCATGTATGTGTCTTTATCATCTCAATTAGAGGCCAATTCCAACCAGTCTTATATGTTTCTGTATCCTTTGCAGCCCTGTATCTAGCCCTTATAGTCTTATTGAATAGTAGACACTCAAGGCTGTTAGTCTTAAGTTTAGAAAATATTTTCATTATTGGTCTGTTAGAATTTGTAACTGAGATAAGTTATAACTTATTGGAGACTTTTTTCT
The DNA here is from genome assembly GCF_016432865.1 of Antechinus flavipes. NCBI lineage: Eukaryota > Metazoa > Chordata > Mammalia > Dasyuromorphia > Dasyuridae > Antechinus > Antechinus flavipes. Next base: position 86,013,066 of record NC_067400.1, read on the forward strand.
AAGAGTAAGAATTGTCAGTGTCCCCCTTTTAATGTATGACTCACCGTGCTCAATAGCATAACTAATAGTACTTCTGCCACTTTGTAAAAAACACAAATTCTCATTGTGTGAGACAATCACCTAAAAGTCGCATGGAGCCGCTGCTTTCATTTCTTAATGCAGACTTTGCCCCCTTGTGGTATCGTGCAACAAGTGCTCATTCACTTAGTCAGTGGGTTTGCTCCATCTTCTGGGTGGGTACAAATTGGAGGAAAGGTCATCATGAGCCTGGGGCAGAAAGTTGGTGGAGGGCTTTTTAAGGACTGTGGTTAGAAATTGGGGTGCTGAGGGGGCAGACTAGTGAACAGGGCCTAAGCCTTGACTCAAAGGAGGATTGAGAGCCGGAAGAGGATTTTAAAGATTGCAGACTCCAGTATTTTATAGATCAGTAAACTGAGACCCATGGGGATTTGAACTGTGGGTCTTTGGCTCCAGTGTTGTCCTTTCCCAAATGTCTTCCTTACTAGAGACAGGAGCCTGACTTGGACCTTGCAACAGAAGACTCAGAATATGAGGTGATCTGGCCATGACGTAGCGTTGTGACTGTCAGAATTAAGATTAGTGTCCAGTGTTCTGGCTTATTTACCAGCAATTTGCTCATATGTTGGATTCATTTCAATTTAATTAAAAGGCGACCCCAAGGTTGCAAGATTGAGGCTTGAAGGCCAGTGCTGGAAACTGGAAATGGTGTTTTGGGAAAGGATGATGGTATAGGCTCGAATATAATTTACACTTGTTGATAAATTGTTTTGTCTTCAATCATTTTTTTTTTTTTACCAGTTCGAATAAATTGTGTTAGCTCTTCCAGGACAAGAATAAAAGTGTCTCTTTTTCTTTTTTCTTTTTCTCTTTCCTCCTTAAGCCCTCCCAAGCCAGACCTCAGCCTGTGTCCTGCACCTAGTAGGGGCCAATTAGATATGGATTCCCTAAGTATTCATCTAAAACACTAAAGTTTCTTAGGAGAAAAAATTTAAACTATCTTCACTTAGGATTTCTAAAATACCAGAACTAGTTACCAAGGTAAGTTATAGATTTTTTCTTCCCTTGAGGTCCTTAAAAACCAAATAGTTATACATCTGATTCCTGAGGAGGTTTTCATAATATATTCATCATCTGTCATTTCCATAGCACTTAACTATCGACATTCCCAGATGTTCTTATATGATTTCCTCATATATGTGTTTGATAGAATTTTTTGGAGTATTGCTTCAAATTGCTTGATTTTTTTCAAAAAAATAAGTTTATAATTTCCTTAATATAAATTTCTGTATTAGTTTTTTTTTTTGGTAAAACCATATTTTTTATTTCTTAGTCTCAACCCATCTTGATTATTTTTAAATGGCAATTGTCCTTTAAAATGAAGTAATTTTACAACCTTCTATCAATAATTCTTTTTTAATTGTACCTGGACTTGTATTGAAGTCACCAATGTCAGGGTTCACATTGGAAGATCTTGTGAAATGTTTTGTAGATTTTTCTCTATATTTCACTGCATCATAAAATAAAAACTTTAGAGCTCAGAAATGCTCTTTCCCAACTTAATTATTTTACAGATGAGAAGATTGAGTCCCAGAGTAGTTCTGTGACTTGCCAGATGGTTATCCAATATTAAGTCACAGAGCCAGACGATGAACTTGGGGTTCAGATCTCATGTGCTCAAAGCTTTCATCATCTTCATATCAGAAAATGAAGAATCTCCCTTTCCCATCATATCACATTTACAGTTCTTCCTAAAGTTTTCATATTCTTGCTTATGCTTAGAAGACATATTGAATCAAGCTGGCTATGTTAAAAATTGTCCAAATTATTCAGAAAAATTTTTAGAGTGTAGGATATAGGAAATTTTTTTCAAAGATTCATTTTGTAAATTACTTCTTTAGCTGAATTAAAGGTAAGTAAAGGAGGTCTACTGTGTTTAATTGAAAGCTAATTTTAGAATTAATTTCTAGTGTCCAAAGGCTATTTATTATTCGTTTTTTTCCCCCTTTAGTGGCATTTTTGGAATTGCTTAGAAAGGCATGGCTTTTCAAATGTCTATCTCTGTTTCTCTCTGTGTATGTAGATGACTTAATTGCTTAGAAAAGCTTAGAAAGGCTTGGCTTTTCAAATATGTTTGTCTCTGTGTATATATATGTAGATGACTTTTCCATGCTTTGGCCTAAGCAAAAAAGGTAGTAGAAGTTTGTGGTTCAAGTGAGATTAAAAGGAGAAAAACAACTCTAATCTAGAGTCCACTAGGTGGTGTAGTTACATATTTCTTTTAGTACTAGTTACTTTTGTTATGAGAGAATTCTGTTTAATGCCGTATCTTGAAAATTTGGAATGCCAACAAGGCAAAGTCAGAAAGAGGGAAAGAATGAGCAGCTTCTTTAGGAAGCCTCTGACTCTGACTCTTTCCTTGGTATTGTATATATGCAGCTGGAAGGAACTTTGAAGGTGAAAGGATCTGGCCCCTTCTTTTTACAATGAAGAAAAGAGGCCCAGAAGGACTAAGGAAAAAGGGTTACCCGGGAAGCAGTTTGGCTTCTGGTCCAGCCTTCATAGATGCATCCAGGGAGTTCCCGATATGGGCATTTCATCCTTGTGTTCTTGAGTCTGACGTGGCACTTTGAAAGCATTTCTTTATATATTCAGAGGTGTGATTCCCATCAACCCTGTCTAGCCTGGGCAGGCTTGCAGAAGGCCTTCTGTCCAGTTGGAGGGGCTCCCAAAAGCTCGCTTGTAGCCAGTCCTGTTCCAAACAAGAGTGACTTCTCCAGGCTCCTTCTGCCAGTTTGCAGGCGTCTGGTGAGTGGGAACCAGCTCACCTGGTTTTGGTGAGGTTTTGCTCTCCTCTGTCTCCTGACAGGCTTCAGTTTGCCTCTTGCATCTTGTCCCACTTTGTTCTCCCCTCTGCGCCAAGTAGAGCCAATCTGACTGCTCTGCTCTGCCCTAAAACTGACCCCGAGTCTTTTCTTCATGTCTTCAGGCCCAGCATTGCTCCCTTCATCAGATCATCTTCTTGGAGCATGTTCTTCAGAGCTCTCATCCTCCTGCTGGCCTCTGGACAGGTCCAATTGACTCTTAGAGCTGACCGGTGTTCCCTATGCAACCCGACTGGGGGGTGCACGGTCCCTTGTGCTAATGCTTTTGCACCCTGGGACAACATTGCCCTTTTAGACTGCCGGGTCATCCTCTTGATGCATAGTGAGCTTGCAGTCCGCTGAAAGCTCCACATCTTTTTCTCACTCTTAACCATGAAATCTGAACTATTCACTTTTCTCCTGTAGTGAGCGAATTGAAAAGATCTTTTTTGAAACCTTGGTTTAAGCAAAATGAAGTGACACGATGACATGTTCCCACTGCTTAGCACAGTGCCTAACACCACAGTAGGTGCTTAAAAACCAATGCCTGAACACAGCCATTGGCACAGTCAGATTTGGGGTGCTTAATTAGGGCTGTTCTGCCTAAGGGAAGAAACTCTTTGCAGATTTTGATCTTAAATAATTGTAGGAACAAGGAATAAATTATTTTCCTTGGTATTCTCTGGATTTGTTATTCCAAGTGTACTTCAGGAACTTGAACTGTATCCTGTATCAAAGAGTCCTACTGTTTAAGAGGGTGGGCTTTTCCTTCTTCTCACAGCTCCTGCTTCCTGGAGGGTGGAGGTAAAAAGCATTAGGTATTTTATGTTGGTGGGGTGGGTTCCGGATTGTTTGTAAGAACATAGCATGCTTCAGAGACAGCTAAAATAATGCTTGAATTTTTGTCTTTGTAACTAAATCAAATACTTCTTGTTTCCCCTCTTGAGGTGGCTTTGTTTTCTAGTACCTTCACTTTCTCTATTTATTTCTAACTTAATAGCCCTCATTTGAGCAAATAAGAAGAGGATAAAACTTGGAGGAATATATAAACTCATTTCCCAGATTCCTCTAATTAATTAATTAGACTCTTAAGAATGTGAAAGGGACTTTGTGAGACCATCTCACATGATTATACTGAAATTTTGCTGTGAAAAGGATCTTAAAAATTTTCAGAGAACGAGAATTCTCTGTTCTCCCCCTTCTCACGCATACTTAACTGAGTTTTTTCTTAATGCTATCATGGAAGCCCTATTTATTCATCATTTTTTCATTGAAGTTTTTGTCCGTTATCATCGTTTGTCAACAGCTGATATTGATGTGTACTGGAATATTTGCTCTATATTGGAGAGAGGTAGTGTCAGTCGGCATTTATTAAGTGCCTCTTGTGTGCTGGCCACTGCTATGTGCTGGGAATATAAGAAACAGCAAAAGAAGGTCCCTGGTCTAACAGGGGAGGCAACTTGCCAGCAGTACAAACAAGAGATACACAGAAAAGGATATCAGCCGAATAAAAGAGGATTGGAAGAGTTTTTCCTGCAGCAGGGAAGCTGGGAGGCCAAGAAAAGGAGGAAGATTATTCTGGGTAGGGGTGACAGCCAGAGAAAAGGCCTAGACTTAGGAGATAGAGGGTCTAGTGCGGGGAGCAGCTGGAAGGCAAGTGTCATTGAATCCCAGAATATGGGCAGGGCCATAGGTGTGAGAGGTGGGAGGCAGCCTAAAGGCTACTGGATTTGGAACTTGAGACCCAAATCCCACCAAATTCTAGTAGCTATAGACAAACCACTTAGCATTTGTGCCTTTGTTTTCTCTATAAAACAAGGAGGTCGATTTGGATAGTTTTTACAAACCAACCATTATGGCAAAGAATTGGAAACTGAGTGGGTGCCCATCAGTTGGGGAATGACTAAATAAGTTATGATATATAAATATTTCAGAGAGGCCTGGAGAGACTTGTATGAACTGATGTTGAGTGAAATAAGCAGAACCAAGAGAACACTATACACAGCAACAATAAGATTGTGTCATGATCAGTTATGATAGACTTAACTACATCAAGACAGTGATCCAAGACAGTTCTAATAAAAATGCAATCTGCATTCAGAGAAAGAACTATGAAGACTGAATGCAGATCAAAGCATATTTTCCCTTTTTTTTCCTTTCTTGTAGTTTTCCCTTTTGTTCTGATTCTTATTTTATAACATGATTCAGATGGAAATAGTTTAACCTGTATCAGATTACTGGCTATATTGGGGAGTAAAAAAGGGAGGGAGGAGGTGAAGGAGAGGGAGAGACAAGTTTGGAACTCATTTTATAAAAGTGAATGTTAACAACTACATGTAATTGGCAAAAATAAAATACTTTTGAATGGGGAAAAAAAATAACCAATCCATTCCTGTTCTAAATTGTTAATCCTGTGATCTTCATGTAAAAGGCACAGATAGCAAGTGGCCTACAGAGATTGGATGCACATAATTAGGCAGTCACAGTGATTCCCTTCATGTGGATAAGGGACTTTTAGGAATGGACATGAGAGGCTAACTGTGTTTCTAGATGGGCAGTAAGATGAGTAGCCCTGGATGTGTGGGTGTAGACAAAGTGGGGCCAAGAGAAAGCTATCATCCTACCTTATCAAGCTCTTGTGCAGTTTGTCTTAAGATGGAGAACAGCCAGTAACCATCTTCTCTTTTTTAAAAAAAAAAAAGCCTCTTTGTTGTTACCTTGCAAACTTTCTTTTCACCAGCTGGATATTTGTAGTTCTTATAGCCTTTCTTCATGGATCTGCTCTGAATCCTCTGCGTTTTTTACATTCCGCTCTAGTTCAGGGGAACAGAACCAGGCCCTGCCTCTCACTGTTCTGTGTAAATGTTTAGCTCACATTGAACTAGGCAATAAATGGTTCTTGTTATCAAGTGCTATAAGCCCTGCCTTAAGCTTCTTGGACTTTGGTTCTGAAACCTGTGTTTCTTCTGTTGGAGAAATCAGCAAATTTTAATTTTTGTAATTCAGCAATTCAAGATATGGAACTGTCTTTCTCTGTAAGCTCTAAGTAGAAGAAAGTGGGGATAATGCTGTTAACAGTAAAAAGTCTTTGAAAATTGAGAATGTCAGTGGGCTTTTTGAGGGATTAATACCCAAGAAGAAGAAGTAAGACTGCTTTCAATTGGGCAGGAGGTCAGGAAAGGAGGGCAGTCCTGTTCAGAAGAAGCATTTATTAGCTGTGGCAAGATTGGCCCCTCTCCCAGTTAACATAGGCATCAGGCCCCTGTACCCTTCAGCTTCTTAATCCACAAGCTCATGGAGACCTTGGCTTCTTGCTACCCTCCAAACCCTGAACACTGGTGCCTTTGGCCAAGGCAAGAGAAATTGAGATTTTCTGTTAGCCCCTTGTAACTACAAGTACATTCTCCATATATGTACCATTACATGGCATAGCTGGGATCCATAATAATGGTAGTAAAGATTGTATTTCAGTTACCATGTGATAAATAGATTTTCTTCCTTCCTCTTTCCCACTCTCTCCTTCCTTCTTCTCCCTCTTTTCATCCCTCTCTCCTTTTCTCTTTTCTTCCTTCTTTCCTCATGCCTTCCCTTCCTTTTTCTCCCTCCCTCCCTCTCTCCTTCTCTCTTCCTTTCCTTCTTCCCTTCCTTCCTCTTGCTGGTATGAGAACCTGGCCTTAGGTATGACATTGCTTCTGTAAGAAACTATGTTCCAGGTTCCCAATATACTGACTTAAAAACCAGGTTGAAACACTATATAAGATGGTGTAAGTTGTGAATTGCTGAAGTCCTGCTTGTTTTTTAAAAGTCTCTGACTGTGTTATTGGTTGCTGGGCCTCTTATTATCTCTCCATCATGACCTCAGGAGCATGTTCCCTTATTCTTGTTTATAATCAGCCAGCTCACTTGGGTGGCTGTGTGGTCCAGTAGCACTAACATGGGATCTAATGAGAGGATCTGGGTTTGTATCCTGCTTCTAATCTTTGCTGCCTTTGGGACCTTTGGGACCAGTACCACTTAGCCTCTCTAGAGTTTTTTCCTTTGGAAAATGAAAAAATGAGATCAGGTGGTATCTGAGGTCCTCTGGGCTCTTTGTAGTTCCCATCTTGCCTGTGTATAATTTTTCCCCCCTTACCCAGATAAGTCTCCCTAAATTTTCCTTATTGAAATATATTTATGCTGGTTGTTTCTGACCATTTTCCAATCATCAATGCTATTTTTATTGTACCACTTTTTAAAAAATAGCATTTTTTCCCTAATTATATGTCAAGACAGTTTTTAAGCATTCATTTTTACAAGATTTTTAAATTCTATATTTTTCTCCTTCCTCACCTTTCTTTGTATTTAAAGATAATTTTGTGTAGATTATATATGTGTTGTCATGTAAAATTTATTTTCATAGTAATTACAGCTTTGAAAAGAAGAAGCAGTATACCACTTTCCAATCCTTTCTTCCTGGGTCTGAGCTACTGTGTAATTTATTTAGATTTTTGTCATTTGCAAAATTTAAAGAACCAATCAAAGAAGCAGACTGGAATTTAGTAAGCACTGATAGTGTACTAAATGTTAACAGTGATGGAAAGTGAGAAAATCTCTGCTCAGGAACTTATATTCTAACAGGGACAGCAAGTACATAGACAATCATAAAATGAAAGTGAACACACATGCCAAGTAGTTAAATTCAAAGTAATTTGGGAGGGGAATCATTACCTGTTGGGACCACCAGAAAAGATTTCATGCAGAAGGTGGTGCTTGAGCTAACCTCTTGTCTGTGTCTCTCCCTATCAGTTATTACCTATCCATCTTTATCTGCTTATTACCTGAATCTATCATATGTCCACATATCACTTGTCCATTTGTCTATCTGGTCTCCATATACCTGTCACCCAACTTTATCTATTATCCCAATCCATCTCTTGCTACCTATCTTTTTTTTTTCCTCACTTATCAATTTCTTTGCCTATATTTATGAATCATAGAGGTGATAATTATACCCATGGGAGTTGATAAGATTATTAATGGAGAATGTAGAGGAGGAGAAGAAGTTAGGATGAGACCTTGGGGATCACCCAGTTAGGAGGTGTGAGATGGATGAGACCCAGTAAGTTAGGCAAATGGAGAACAAGCAGAGAGCAGTTTGGGAAAAACCCAAAGAGAAGAGAATTTGAAGGAGGAAAGGGTGGTCACCAGCGTCAGTTATGGCTGATAGGTAAAGATGGCTGAAGAAAAGGACTTGGGGGAAGATTGTTAGTAAGATATTGTTGCTGACTTAAGAGAGAGAGTGCCATTGGGAATTATTGTAGAGAGTCGAGGAGAGAAAGTGAAGGTGACAAGTATATTTTTTCTGGGAGTCTAGTTGAGGAAGAGTGAAATAGGACAATTGCTTTTGAAAGGATGGTTGGGTTTGGTGTAGGTAGGGAGAGAGTGGACTATAGGGAAGGAACATGTTCAGAGGTTGGTTGTGTTTTTGTCAGACAACAAAAGGAGGAGAAAATAGGAAAGGATGTCAGGAGTAGGGGGTAGTTTGAGATGAAGAGAATGGAAGAAGAATGAGCTTATATCAAAAGGCCTTTTTTTATATGTAAAGTAATATATAATTAAAATAGCGATATTAAATTAAGATTGTACTTTTCTCTTTCATTTTTCCAGTGCAAATATTAAACCAAAACCAGGAGCACACCTTTAAAAGCCTGCTTTTAAGTCTGTCTTCGATTTCATACCTCTTTATTGATAACTCAGTGTATAACCAAGTCATGATCTCACCCATTCCATGGTTATATGCTCCCAGCCATATTTGCCCACTTTGACATGTATGCCAGCAGAGGGATCCTCGCCCAAGTCAGTATCAATCTTACATTTTTTAGTATATCCCGTCTGTCTTTTATCATGGAAGGTTAATTATTCTGGCAAGATTGATTGCATAAATACTTTTCCCAACATTATTGCAGGTAAAGAAGTTAAACACAAATCTACAGTTTTTAGTTTCTCCTTCTTTTAGGAACTCGTTGAGAGTATTATGTAGAGAATACATACCTCTTGTTTTTATTTTTTATCCATCTCTTAGAATATCTCAGCTAGGTGATTCAATGGATAGAAAGAGTACTGGACCTTGAGTCAAAAAGACTCAATTTTCCTGTGAGTTCAAATCCAGCCTCAGACATTTACTAGTGGTGTGATCCTGAGAAAGTCACTTAATCCTGTTTTCCTCAGTTTCCTCATTTGCAAAGTGAGCTGAAGAAGGAAATGGCAAATTATTTCAGAATTTTTGCCAAAAAAACCCTAAATGGGATCAGGCAGAGTTTGAGATAACTGAAAAGCAACTGAAGAATATCTCTGTAGAAGAAATAAAAAGCCTGTGGCTTAGTTGTCATTCTTTGATTTAAATAAATATTAATTAACTGCAAAAAATTTTTAGTGACTCAATCAATTTTAGATACTGAGAAATATTTTAGAAATAATTGGAATTCTTTTGCAGAAACTTTCCAACCCGAGCCAATATTGAAAAGAAGAAGCTGTTACAGGAGGAGAAAGAGCAACGAGGAGAAGTATTGACGACTACACAGTTTGGGTGAGTATTTTTCTACTGAGTGCAGTTGCTCAATCCCTTCTATTTCCTTGTATTCCTTGTTACTTATTTTAATAGAATATATTTATAGATAGTAAGCGTAATCTTCACCGGTGCCAAAAGTTCTCTAGTCCTTTGCCATTCAGTTTGTTATAACGTCTTTCCTGAAACTACTGAGACTTTATTCTTAATTTGCTGTTTAAAAAAAAAAAAAAGTTTCTCATTGGCCTAGCGGCTAGACTAGGGTTAAGCCCTAACCAATTCAGATAAATGACACTGAAATTGAACCCAGCTCTTCCTGAATTCAAAGTCTGCTCTCTGCTCCCTGCTATGCTGTCTTTCATAAAAGGATGTATGATTATTGTACCGGGCATTTTAAGGTGTATAAAGTGCTTCAGATCATCTCATTTGAGTATCACAATGACCCCTTTGAAGTGGGGGCTCTGCCATGTATGTGATTCCCGTTTTACAGATGTACACAGCAAACTCTAGGAAGAGCTTCCTTTAGGACATTCCCTGTCATTAGATAACTAGTAAGTGTTTGAGGATTTGAACTCATGTCTTCTTGTCTAAGTTCAGCACTACCCACTATGTCAGACTACTTCTGTTCATATTCTAAATATTATAGATCTAATATTGGAAATGTCCTTTGCAGGGAGGATGGAAATCTAGTTCAGTACCTTCATTTTATAGGGAAATTTTGCTTAAGTAATAGGCAGTTTGGGGTACAGTAGGTAGATCACTGCACCTGGAGCAGGAAGATCTGAGTTCAAATGTGGCCTCTCGCACTTAATTAGCTAACCTCTTTCTGCCTCAGATTCCTGTAAAATGGGGAGCTACCTCCCAGGTTGTTGTGTGGATTAGATGAGGTCATGTTTCTAAAACATTTTACAGGTTTTAAAGTGCTGTGTATGTCCTAGCTACTCTTAGTAGTGGTGGTGATGGTACTAGTAGCAACAGTAATAATAGTGGTGGTGGTAGAAGCACTGCTACTAGTGATGGTAGTGGTAGTGGTTGTTAGCAGTAGTACCAATAGCAGTAGCTGCAGCAGTAAGTGGTAGTAGTAGTACCAATAGGAGTAGTATTGCTCAGGGTCTCAGAGTAGGAAGGATTAGAAGTAAGAATTAACTCCAGCTGTCCTTCAAATCCGACTTCTTTCCAGTGTGTTAACTGGGACAAGTCATTTAAAAATTCTTCAGATTCAGTTTCTTCTACTGTAAAATGTTCTAATGTTGAATTTCAAAGTATGACTTTAAAAGGAAGACATAGTGATGATAGATGTGCTTGTATATGTGATGACAGGTCTTGGTACTTAATGTGACAGCGTCAGGTATAAAGGATCACATTTTTAGCACCATAAACTCAGCCTGCCATTTTCAACCGTTTGGGTTTTTTGATTGGTGAATTAGGGACAAAAAAAAAAAAAAAAAGATTCTGTAGTTGGAGAATTTAGCAGTTTATTTGCTTAGCAATTTATTTACTGATAAATATGGTGGGATAAAATTCATCTTGTGCTTTTGTAGTTCTAATAGTGAATTGCATGTCACATTTAAGAAATATTAAGGTTTTAAGAAATTAAGAGTATTAACCATTTGGATATATAAGTCTTGACTTTAGAAAGAAATCAACAGTGAATTTTGAATCCTTGATATTTATCCTTGGCTCTATCCCTTTTGTTTTCTATTACCTGCTCTCTCTAAGTCATGTAATGAGATTAATTCTCTAAGATACCTGAGAAATCAGTCCTCACTCTTTTATGGTCACTCCTAAAAATGTAACTTCTTTTCTTTGATTTCCTAATACTGTCATAATAATCTTAAAGGTATCATTTACAGGGAGCCAGTCCTTTTGAAATAGTGCTCTGCTGAGACTTATTCGCTCCAATGAGATGGAAAAAAAGTGATCTTATGGTTGTTGGTTCCTTCCTTTCCCCAGGGGGGGAGACTGCCAGAACTTTTGTCAGGAGTACTCAGTATTGTTGCTTGGAAGCATAGTTACAAGGGGGATGAGCTGTTGGCTGGCAAGGTGGATAGCCTCTTTGGAAAAATGTCTGGTAGACTTGAAAAAACGTAGAGTTTTCAGTCAGAGGGTCTGAATTGGAATCTATTACTTATGACCAATTCTTACTCGGACTGTGGGTTCAGGTTTTTTCCTCTGTAAGATGAAGAGATTAAGCTGTTCACTTCTAAATCCCATTTTCATGCTAAGTCTGATTCTGGAGTCTGCTTTTCCTCTTTTTATATACTTTGTTTTAGAAGGTCAGTCTTTATAACTCCATGGGTTTTAAATGCAAATTCAAGCAGTTAGCCTTTTATTAGCCAACACTTTAATTCTCATATTTAGCATCTCATGGATTACGGTACAATCTACTTAGAGCAAGAATAGGAGAGTAATCTGGATTGGTAGAGAGACTGTCAGGAGCTAGAAGATAGGGGAGAGTGGTGGAGACAAAACTATGCTTTCACAATTTACTAGTCAGTAAGTCTTTGTTAAATGCCCAGTAAGTGCCAGGTACCATGCCAAGGAGGCAGTGAGGGTACAAAGAAAGGGAAAAGACAATCCCTGTCCCTGCCCTCAAGGAGCTCCAATCTGCTGGTGGGAGAGAATACATAAAAATAAAGCATAGAGGGCAGGGGAAGGTGGGTTGTCCTGCGCGGGAGTACAGGGAACTCTGCAGCAGGTGGGAGGTGATGAGTTTGGATCTGGACAAGCTCTTGGTGGTCACGTATCCAGGGGCAGGTGACACTGAGGAGCTGTGAGTTTCCAAGTTGGTGTGATCTGGCTAGATCTGGATTTAGCCGTGCAGCTCACAGCCACCTTCATGTGAAGTGCTGATCCCCATGTTAGATCTGGGGGCGCGAAGGGGATGGGGCCTGCACTAGACCAGGCTCGTTCTGAGTCCTCTCTGAGGGCCTTGAAGTTTGGTGGGCTTGGGACGAAGGTTGGCCCAGCCTGGTGATGGTGTGTTCACTAGAGTGGGGGCCACCCTGCCATTACGGCACAGTCTGTGCTGCTTGGTGACCCCGGGTGAGTCAGATCAGCCCTTTGGGGGAGACGAGCCCAGAGAAAGGACAGCCTCGCCCAACTAACCTGCAGGGTTGGTAGCCAGGTTCACACCCACCATTTGGCTGTCTTCATCCCAAAGGAACTCACAGTTCGTAGTAAGACTCTCCAGATGCAGGTCATCCTCCAGCCCTCCTGTGCAGCAGGGCCTTCCTGGGGACGCGCCTCCCAAGCAGATCCTTATTCAGCTTCTCTAGATGCTACGGCTCATCCAGGACCAGGAACATCGGCTGGTCCCTGTGCCCCGTGTGGTGACAGAGGGGACAGGGTAAGCTCCGGGTATCCAGCACCCAGGCACGAGGGGAGCTGATGATCCTCAGGGAGACGCCAGACCTCATTGATGGGCCCACCTCAGGACCTAGGGAATAGGGCCTTCCTTCTATTCTGGTTATTTACAGGCATCTTCTCCCAAGGAAGGGAGCGTGTATTTCTGTTCTCTGAAGATGAGGAGTTACTGTACCTTTTTGTGTCTGTTTGGGGTTAATAAAAGGGTGGTTTATATCATGGAGTCAGATACTAATTAGTGTTAATCATGAGAGGTTCCTCATTGGATATACAAAATTGCATTGCTATCCTCAGGCCTTATGACACTCACTTGTCATTTTTTTTAATCATAGAAAATGTCTGTGATGGATCTTGTTTAAAAAAAAAAGGCTTGGGTTGTAACACTTTGTGGCTATATTATTTACGTGTTCTTTGTTGATTGTTTTTATTTGCTTGTTTCTGTAAACTAGATAGATTTCATTTTTATGGGGAGTCCGTAGCAAGAGCCATTCTATTTTTCACTAGACCCATTCTTCCTCTCTCGTGGCCCAGTATGTGCCTCTCATAGAGTAACACTTCACATTTAGTGCATTGAATTTCGCTGATCTGTCTGTCAACTACATTCTTACCTGTACTTTAAAAAGTTACTTTAAAGTAACTCAAGCGTCGTGAGATTAGCAGTGACCTCTCCACTTCTTCGGCCTTATTTTTTAAAAAGTTAAATATTTCATTTTGTTTCCAGCTCTTATTTTCTTGATATTAGTGTCCTTTTCATAATAAAATTCTATGCAGGGCACTAGGCTGAAGAGAAAAACTTTAGGTAAGATTAGTCCCTGCCTTCAGGAGGGTTTGCATTCTTGTAGAGAGGGGGCATCAGACACTATTTGGGTCTGGTGCTCAGAATTACATTTCTACCTAAGAAATGTATTTTAGAGAGTTAAAAACAAAATCCTTGTTATTAAAAAGTTCCACATTTTGTATCTGACAGAAAGATGCAGAGGAAGTGGAAACAGCATCCAAACGAAGCAGCCGGGAGGCATTCGTATGGGAGGCACAGGAAGTGGCAGAAGTGGCAGAAATGGCACGGAGGCTGGAAAATGCCAGAAACTGGTGAAAATATGGCCCGAGGAGCATCTCCTGCAGCCTCTCCAGGCAGCTGTCGAGCAGAAGAGCCGCATGAAGTCCAGACAGAGATCTATCAGAAGGATCCTCTGAGTGTGCTGGCTGACAGTGAGGCTGGTGAGGTCCTAGGGGAAATGTGGGGGGATGTCAGTGCTCTTCCCTCCACTTCTATCACTTTTGTCCAGTGTTTATGGTTCTTGCTGTAACTTGAGTCCATCACCCATCAGCAGAGGGGTTACCTGACTTAGGGTAGGTCTCTGGAACTCATCCTTGGTTATTGTATAAAGAATTATTTCCCCCACACTTCACTCCTCTCAGATCACATTTACCAAGGATCTCAGAAGAATAATTCTATTACATTAATATGCCACAGCTGGTTCAGTCATTCCCCAGTTATTAGGCTCCCTCTTAGCTTCTGGCTCCTCTCTGTCTCCTCTTTTTTCCTCTCTGATTGGCCACAGACAATCTGGTTTTGTGGAAAGGTGTAGTGAGTTTAGTTACTTGCTCGTTTTACAGATGAGAGGCCCAAGGAACAGAGAGGTTGATCAGCTCTCACGATCACCTGGCTGTGAACTTATCCTGGCTAGAATTTGAATGTGCCAGATGCCAGGCAGAGTGATGAGGCTCTTGCCTCAGATGGGGGCCCTTGAGATGTCCTCGTGCAGCCCTCTTTCCTAAATCTTCAGAGCAGAGAAAGGTGTCAGGTGCTGTTGAAGATGTAAAAGTAAATAAAGATCTACTTCTGGAGCCAGAGGGATCTTAGGGAGGATTTATCTAGCACTTCACTTTGCAGATGCTGAGAGGAAAAGTGATTGGTGTTTGTCCAGACCCAGGCCGGGCCCTGTCGCACCCTTTCTGATGCACCCGACTGTCCTCCCTAAAATTGACTTTCCCTTGCTGGCTTTTCCACCTAGCTTGTTGGGCTGGTAGACTGAATTGAGCTAGTTTTTGTTGCCCCATGACTACTTGGAAGAGGATGCCTGGGTTGGCTCAGGAGCTTGGTCAAGTCCTCAAAGGCACTGGGAGGAGCTGGGCTTCTTGACCCTCGGGTGTGTCCTGGCCTCCTATGGATTTGACTTTTGGGTCGCCACTTACTGCCCAAGTAACCTTGGATAGGTCTGGTCTTATCTCTAGTCCTTAGATTACTTATCTATAAAACGAGAGCCCACATAATCTCTTGGTGCCCTTGCCAGCTCTAAATACTATAAAATCACTCTCTAAAGAGGAAGGTGTAAATCTGGGACACCTGGGAGAATTCTAGATGGCTGACAGGTTGAAGTTAACAATAATGAAAATCATAATAATTGTAGTAGTATCCCCTAGCATTTAGATAGGTTTGCCAAGTGCTTTGTATGTGTTACCTCAATTGATTTTCACAACAATTTAGGGAGGTGGTTTCTGTTATCTCCATTTTCCAAATAAGGAAACTGAGACCCAGAGAAGGGACTTGCCCAGTTATACCACTCAAAAGTGTCTGAGGCAACATTTGAACTCTGGTCTTCCCAACTCCAAACTATCCCTGTGCTTTGGCATCTTTGCCATCCAACAAAACTGTTTATTCGTGTTTATCTGAAGCTTGATCATGTGGGCAAGGCTCTTACTCTGGACTTCTTGAAGCACTGGACACAGCTCGGAATCTCTCATCTTGTCATCTGTGATTTGATAGGAGAGTCTTAAAAATATGGCTTTGTACTCCTGTTGGAATTTCTCCTTCCCATCATCTGTAGAAACAAGTCATTTTGGTTTGAGTTGAGGAGTCCCCCTGGCTGTTCCCTGGTGGGTTCTCCAAGGCCCTACTCCTAGCTGCCTGGCTCCCTGTTCACCTAGCAGGAGTCTGGGGCCACATCCTGGCACAGAGAGCTCAGCAGGGCTGAGATTCTGTAGGCCTGGGGATTCTGGGGATCCAAGGACAGGCTGGCAGGCTGGGGCAAGTGCTCGAATCGGAGCCTCTGGTGGGTGCCAACTACATGCCTTTGGGCTTCTGAACCCCTCTAAACTACAGTTTCTCTGTTAATAAAGAAAAGGAGGCCGGGCTTCTAAAGAGGTCCTGTCCAGCCCTAGATCTGAAGGGGGCATAGTGTTGGCCTAGAACTCAGGCAGACTTTTAGTAGCTGTGTGACCCCAGGAATGGTACATTATATGGCTCAGTTTTCTCTTGTATTAAGTGGGAATAGTAATAGCATCTATCTCTCAAAGAAGTTAATTGGTGTAAAAGAGTGTAATGGCTGAACTGTTACTCTTAGTTTCTATTTGCTGGAAAGAGAATTGTTTGATTTGGTGGGAGAGTAGGCTGTGAAGAGGAAGGCCTATGGTGAGATAAGACTGGACAGGTTAACAACTAATCAATAAAAGCATAATGTCAGGCCCACTCAACTGTACTCGGCCAGAGGCAGATGCAGGTAAAGATGCAGGTACTTATTTTCAGGTGCCATATTCTAAGGTGTTGGCAAATAGAAGGTAGCTATTGGGTTACCAATAACCCATTGGAGTTATTGAGGAGAAGCAAAACCATTTCCAATAAAAATTTGTTGACTAATTTAAGGATATTTAGCCCGGAGAAGAGAAGAATTAAGGGAGACATACTTAGCTGTCTTTGTTTACTCACCTGTATAATGTGGAGTTTGGGCTGGAGGCTGATCTCTAGGGGCCCTGTCCCTCTAAATCCTAGAAAATTATTCTCTCTGAAAGGTGAAGTAAATTACAGTCAGTGCACCGTAGTGGACTGCAGGAGATTGCCAACAGATCTAGGAGTCTTAGCCCAGATATTTGCAGAGTTGAAGGATTCAGCTTGCCCCACTTAGCTCCAGAGAGCAAAGTTAAGGTCCAGGGGATGGAGGTCATAGGAAGGGCACATTTCAGACTTATTAGTAAAAGCTTCCTAACAAGTGAAACTGCTCTCAGAAATTCTGCAATTCTATGATCCAATCCGTAGTATTTGATGATCTACAGTATAGAAACATTGGAGGAGGGGAAGGACACAAATCTTTACTGGAGTGGGTAGGTGGAGGGAAAAGGGATCCTTACTTGGCCAAAATGGAATACTCCCCACGAGCTTTCTATTCTTCATCTTTCACCATTCTAGCTCTTTCTGCCCCGTAATCCAGGGACAAGACAGACAGTGGTATAATGCGATTTGATCCTATTATTTAATGTTCAGATGAGCATTGATGACAGCAGCATCAGACTAAGTATTCAGGGCCATCGGACTACAATAGAGTTAAGTCACTAAGGATGGAAAACTCCTGACGGTCTTGCTTATCCCAATTTCTTTTCTGATTGTTCTGACTGAGAATTTTATTCAGACTCTAAGAAGGACATTGATCCCCACAGCTTGGACCAGCTTACAGATTACCTAGAGGCTATTGTCTTCAGTTGATACTGTAAAAAATTTACTGCATTGGGAACAGGGCCTGACAAAATCTCTGCTAATGGAGTGCTTAGCATTTTTCATTATAGTATATGAAGTCTTTGGCCAGATCTTATTCTAAAGTGTTTTTCCTTACTTCTGCTCATGCACATTCACATTTTAGTATCACAGCAACATGAAAGGAGATGAAAGCCTTAAATAGAGGGCTTGCATTTGGGCAGCATGGGAAACCTCTCTGGAAGCTCCTCTGAACTGAGTGGATTCTGCTCCCTAGATGCGCAGAGGGCTAGAGGGATGAATGGGCTTCAGAAGTGTGCTGGCGACCTATGCCTTCACCCAGCTTGTGTGCAGTGCAGAGCATGTGTTCTCTATATATAGTCATCTTTTACATCCCCATCTTGACTGAAAGTCCCTTCTACTTCATGAAGTTTTCCCTACTGCTATCTTCCTTCTATATCCCCTCCCCAAAGCCAGAGTGATCTCACTCCCTCTCTTTGTGTGACTTTCTGTTTTTGTCCTTCCCTTCTTCTTCACCCTTCCTCCCTCTTATTTCTTGGCACCTTTGCCATATTATTTATTTACATGCCTATCTCTAATAGACTGTAAGCTCCCATAATATAGAGATGGTATCTTATTTTTGATACCCCCATAGCACC
This sequence comes from Antechinus flavipes, assembly GCF_016432865.1. Taxonomy (NCBI): domain Eukaryota; kingdom Metazoa; phylum Chordata; class Mammalia; order Dasyuromorphia; family Dasyuridae; genus Antechinus; species Antechinus flavipes. Next base: position 86,030,982 of record NC_067400.1, read on the forward strand.
CTGCACATATATGGTAGATAAATAAATGTTGAATGATTGACCAACTGAATGTATTTCTGAGTTACCTTCTGGATACAACTTCTTAAATAGCTATAGTTATTTCACAGAACTCAATCATAAATAGAAAAAAAAAATCAGTATTTAAATCGCGTGAAAGAGATTTTTGCTACCAATATTCCAAAAGAGAAACTGAGTTTAAAAACTCACATATATATTATAGTGATGTGTTCTCAGTTGAGGTCAAATTAGATATTTGTCAGAAGCACTTAGCCCAGTACCTGGGATATAGTAGGCACTAAATAAATGCTTATTGCCTTTCCCATTCCTTCCATTGTAATTTTGTGTTTCAAAGAAATGAGAATGTTATTGGGTAAGGTATTTAAATATGTGTATTTTCTTTTTTACTCCACATAGGTTTTTAGCTTGTGAGAAGATGAATTAACTGTCCTGATGTTTTTGCCACCATCATTTCTATAATTTGACTTTCTCACCTAGTATTTTTAAAAGATTTAGGGTGTTGTTTTGTGTTTATTAAAAATGAGTGAAGATTGCTTTGCATTTTAAAAATGTTCTTAAGCTTGTCCTCATATATACTTATGAATAAAAACTTGAGCCTTCCAGTTTGACTCTCCTTAGGCCTTTGCTGTCTTAGAATGATACACGAGGGAACTAAAAAGCAGTTTGTATGTTTCCATTCTCACCTTGATAACTGCATAGGTTAAGTAATTTTGGCCCTGGCTTAAGCATCTAAGCCAGAAAACTTGTTTGTGGGATGTAGTGTGGGGCTAATAGTCTGTGACTGGACTCACTGTTGACTGTTGGAAATGCCCATTGTTTGGGGGTCTTGGAGATTCTTCCTAGTGATAATGACCCTGATGAGCTAGATCCTTCTTGGAAGGGACTTGCTGAACAGTGCTAAAAGGGAGCTAATATTGTTCAAGATGTTTCTCATGATTGAATATCTTCTTACTACTGGTGTATGTCTTTTGGGTTGTAGATCCTTTTGACAGTCTGATGGAACCTGTGGACCCTCTTTGTCAGAATGGTGTAAAAGTGCTTCTGACAGTATAGAAATAGGAACTAGACTGTAAATTCATTGATAGATGAGAAAACCAATTTATTACTGCAGTTAGGTACATTCTCTGCTACTTAGAGCATTTGAGATTTTCCCAGAGTCACTCAACCAACATGGGACCTATGCAGAACTTTGGAATCTAGGTCTCCCTAGAGCCAGAGGCCAACTCTTGATCTATTATTATACTGGGACTTGAGCTTTTTCCACTTATGACCCCTTTTTACACAAGAAGTTTTTAAGTGACCCTAGGCATATAGGTATATAAAATATAAAATAGGTAGGACTGAAATATTTATTGATGATAAATCATTATTTTGTGATTCCCTTATGAGTCGCAAACTTCATAAGGGGTTGCAAACCACAGGTTAAAGGAGCTAAGTATGGGGCAGCTAAGTGACACAGTGGATAGAGCCACAGCCCTGAAGTCAGGAGGACCTGAGTTCAAATCTAATCTCAGACACTTAGCCCTTCCTGGCTGTGTGACCCTGGGCAAGTCACTTAACCCCAATTGCCTCAGGGAAAAAGGAAGAAGAAGCTGGGCACTATGTTATGCCTATTTTCCTTTAAATATATATTTTTAAAATAAATTTTACGAAACGGGGAAAAAGTAAAGCTCCTGACAAGTATAAATGAAGTGGAAGAAAGGATGAAGTGAAAACTGTCATTACATTGTGCCCCCTACACAACACCGTCTCGGCCTGGATGGTGGTGCTGCAGCTTGGCCTTTGCTTGTCTGCTTGTGTTTATTTTCCCTGGAACCATCTACATAAATATCATAGCTTGGAATCTCTTCCAAACTACAGGTTCTTCTTTCGCTTCCTTTTAGTGGATTAAGAGAGCAAATTGTATTGAGTGTGACCACTGGAGGACACAGCTGTGCCTGACAAAGGGCTTTTTCCCTCCAGAAGAGGGCAGTGATTGGCATGCAGGTCATGGAATCCTTCGATTCCTTAATGTTGTTGGGTTTTCCCATTAGCTGCCCGTGGATTGGCTTGGCACTGTCGTACACAAGGTTATGCTTAAGCCTGTCATCAGCCTTCATTTTTTTCTGATCGTCCAGGACAAATGTAATGGGATGTTTCAGGATTGCCAAGTAATATAGGTATTTTGACCCAGGCCAACATGGAGGCTTGCTTCTTGACCTGATGCAGGGGCCTCACTTTTTGACAAAGGCTTTAATATTAATTGAATTCCCATATTTGATTTCTTCCCCCTCTCTCATCTCCTCCCCCCCGAAATAGTTTTGCTTTTTTGCTTAGAATCTTTAGAAGTTCTGATTATTGAAAGCTCTGGATGTCTTCATTTCAGCATAATTCCTTGACTAAGAGTCTGCTCTGTAGCATTATTTAAATATTAAGGTCTCCTTTAAACCTTTTTATTTTAAAATGAAAATACTTCTGCATTCCTTGATAGGAACTGTGATTTTATTTTGGTTTGGTTTGGCGATGGTTAGGTACTTATATTGATCAGATTAAACACATTACTATGTTGTTTGTATGACCTGTAATTAATAGCAGAGTCTATAATTATTTGGAGAAGGCAGGACTAACATCCGCAAGCTATAAGATATACCTGAGCTATGTGTGGTATCCATTTGTCTTTCTGTTCCTTCCATTTGGTGAAGAGCATAAACTAAAGAGAGATTTGCTGCCTCTTTGAAAGTGTGTTCTTTAGAGACAGCAGGAATGGGATTGCTTTACTTGTGGGTCAGATTAAAAAACATTTCCAATGGTGGGCCCAGAGCAGGATTCAATTAGGCTGGCCAAGGCAGAGAGACTGGCGTCCAGCAGCTTGATGGGAATCTAGACAAGATGCTCAAGTTCTTTTCCTTCTCTTCTAGAGTCCGACAAGGAAGAGAAGCCAGAAAATGTTGTCATCCCCAAGGAAGTCACCTCGGCCCTGGGCTTACTGATGACTAACTACGGGAACATGTCGGGGTCAGAAAGTGAGCCAGAGGGTGAGTAGTTGTTGCTTAAGTGCATTTTTTTTTTTTTTTTGCTGTAATATAATCTCTAGTATGAAATTCACTTATTAAATCCCTTTCATATTTCATTGCACATCCTTTATTTTGACTTTCAAGTTCCATTTTAATTTGGCATAAGAGGTAATATTAAACATGGGAGAGAGAAAGCTAGAGGCTCAGGGGGATTGTGGGAACAGCCTGAGAGGAAGAAAGTGAGACAGATTCAAGGAGCTGAGCCTGAGCTTATATTTATATCTCTGTATGCAGCTAGAAACACATTAGATGCCTAATGTGTATATTAGATCAAGCCAGGCAGAAAAAGAGAAGAGAGGAGAGGAGAAAAGCATGAGAGCCAAAGACTAAAAAGAATGAAGGGAATGCTAAATGATGTAGCAAATCATCATTTATTTTCTCTACTCCCTTTCCATACCTCCTTGGAAAGGTACACAGGACCAAAGAACCAGCCTAAAGGTTGGTTGGTTGGTTGGTTGGTTCATTAAAATGCACAGCATCTCTCATGGGTGGAGAAAAATTCTTCACATTGGGTGCTGGCCTACAAAGGTTGGCAGGCTTGAGTGGTGGAAACCACTAAAGCAAACTTGGCTCTGCTTCATTCATTTTCAGCAAAGCATATGCCCTCAGAAATGGGAGTGATTTTTTTTTTTATTTAGACGTGAGTCATTCTAGAAAGTCAAGGATGTGAAGCATAAATTCTTAGCCTTTAGGGATGAGATCATGAAGGGCAGCCTAAAATAATGTATGTGAAAATCTTTAAAAAACCGTTAAGTGCTACTTATATACAGGATGATTCAGGGTATCCTAAAGTCTTAATGTAGTTTTAATAAATTAACCCTGTAACTACATCAAGACTTTTGGGACACTGTCTGTGTAATGTTGTCAACATCATATTTCCTTTTCCTTTTTTCCTTCCTCTTCTTCAGCTCTTCCATGTTCTCCTCCATTGTAATAACCATTTCTTCTCCAATAATGTCACTCTTAGAAGCATTTCCCACTTGAGACACTTAGTAACAAATCACTTAATCTTTCACCTCAGTTTCCTCAACTGGTAAAATGGGGACAATAATAGCACCTAGGGTTGGGTTATGTTATGAAGATCACAAGATTGTTATAAAGATCAAATGAGTTAACATTTGTAAAGCACTTAGGACCATGCTGGCACATAGTAGGTCCTATATAAATGTTTATTCCCTTCCCCCATATGGACTGTTGGCCTGACCTAGCATAGTAGTTCTGTAGTCCATGTATATGTAAGTCTTGTTAAAATGTTATGTGAATAACTAGGGTCATTTTAGTACACGTACAGATTTCTGCTGCAGCAGAGGCCAGGTTCCAACCAGGCCATGACAGTTCATGATATTTTTCCTTTTATGACAAGATGATTTCATTTGTGATGAGGATGACAGCTTATGGTCTGAAAAGCAGGTTTATAGCATGAAAAAAGGTTTGAATGAAGTTGAAGAGATTGGTGAAAACTTTGAGACCTTATTGGCAAAAATCTTCCCTATAGGGAGTGGACAACATTCTTAGAATTGACTGGGTTAGCGCCTCTTCTTGCTTAGGTATTTTGCGACTTGGAGATGATCAGGATAGAGCCTTCTGTTGTGAAGGAAGACATTTAGAGAAGCAGCCAAGTAGATCGAGAACCGACATTAAAGTCAGAAAGAGCTCCTATCCTTGATAACTACTGGCTTCGTTATCTTGCACAATTCACTTACTTTCTTAGCTTCTCAGCCAAATGGTCAAGACTATGTAAGTTGCAAAAAAAGTGTCCATCCACATTGACAGAGGAATTCCACATATGGATAAAAAGAGTAGGTCTGTTAAAGAAAAGAAAAGGGGGGGGGGGGGGAGAGGGATGACATTCAGTGTATTATGAACATGCAGCATTGTGTTATTTTCAGCCAGTTGAGTTGAAATTTAACCAGCCTGTTTTTTATCTAATAGAAGATCCCTTAGCTGATTGGCTTCCTTGTTTCCTTCACAAAGAACAAAGACTTTGTTACTCTCGTATCCAATATGCCTAATGTGAAAGTGGAATTATTTCTTTCCTATCAACTTTGTTTGTGACAGGTGATAGTAAAGAAGGCTGGCCCCAGATTTGCTGAACCCCATTAAAACAGGTGGTATTTTTAATAGAGTATTTTCTTCTATCTTGCACAGTGTCTTTTATTCAGTGTTGCCATTTTAAGGCCATCAAAAAGTATAAACAGAATTTTGAGTGAGGTAGGAAGGAACCTCATGGAACTAGAATTAAAGTTGGACTGGAAGAATGAAGGGCAGATAGGAAAGTAGCCCTAAATGAGAAGACGGGTTCAAAAACCAAGAAAGCCATGGAGATACTAATAGTCTTGTGCACTTTGATAATCCTCTGCAGCAGCAAGCTTTGTTCTCTCTTTTGTGCATCTGCTTTAAAATAAATGGATCAGTGTTTGAAGTGGAGGGAATGATAGGAAGCACTGAGTGGCCCAGTTCTTTGGTAGCTGAAACTTTTCCTTCCTAGCTCTTCATTTGTAATTGTCACAAATTACTTTGGGACTCACCTTCTACCTTGCCATATATTTTTCCCACTTTCTTTTCCTTCCTGGCATAGCAAAGCACAAAGTGATAGAGCCAGAGAAGTTGTAGGACCAAGATTCTTGTGTTTGTACCAGAAAATCATCCGTAAGTGGAAGGCTACTTTGGGGGCCTATGAGGAACATGAAAACTCATGTCATGTGTTAAATGTTAGACCAGACACATTTATAGAGAAAATGAAGAGCAAACAAATATATGCAAAGCAATCTATCTAGAAGATGAATAAGAAATAATTAGCAGAGGGAAGGTGCTGGAATTAAAAGGAGTTGGGAAAGACTCCTTCCCAGAAGATGAGATTAGGATTCAAAAAGCCAGGGGGGTCAGTAACCAGAGTACAGGAGGAAGAAGGTTCGAGGCATGGAAGACAGCCAGAAGGAAGAGAGTATCTTGTTTGTGCAACAGCTGGGAAGCCAGCGCCACTCCCTCAGAGAGCGAGGTGTAAACAGACTGGAAAGCTAGGAAGGGGCTGCAGTGATGAAGGGCTCTGAACATCAGGTACCGTCTTGGAACAGGGAGCCTGGAGTTTATTGGGGGTGGGGGAGGTGTGTGATATGAGCTTTTGGAAAAGGAAAACTTGAGACTGACACCCCCTCCCACCTAGCAGGCTACTGCAGGAGTCCAGACCTGCGGGGATTAAGGCCTGAATTAGAAGGATGGCAATATAAGAGGAGAAAGGTTGTATTTGAGGGATCTTACAAAGGCAAAATTGAGAGGTTTTGGCCACAATTTGGACAGGGTAGGGTGAGAGGTAGGGAGGAGTCTAGGATGTGAGCCTGAGTGACTGGGAGTAACCCTCTACAATAATTGGGTGAGGGGTGGGATTTAGGAGCAAATATAATAAATTCTGTTTTGAACATGAAATATCTATTGGACATCCAGGTTGAGGTGTCCAAATGGCAATTGGAGATGCCAGACTGGAGGTCTGGGGCAGGAAAGGTAGATTTGAAGCTCATCAGCATAAAGGTGATAATTAAATCCATGGAAGCTGATGAGATTGAAGTAGAAAGAGAATCCAGGACAGAACCTTAAGGTGTGCTCTGAAAGAAAAGACAGCAAAGGAGACAGAGGAGTGGTCAGATCGTAGGAGGAAAATCAGGAAAGTATTTCCTAAAAGCCTGGACAGAAGAGAGTGTTGAGAAGGAGAAGGAAGACTGAGGGAGGGCTGTTGGCAGTTGAGATCTGTAGCAACTTTGGAGAGCAGTTTGGATGGAATGAGAAGGCCAGAGACTTGATTGTAAGGCTTGAAGAGAGGGAGGGCAAAGAAGAAGGAAAACCATTTCATTGTGCAAGATGGGATGGAGAAGCACTGGAAGAGGGGAACAAGAGAGGAGAGTCTCAGCTGAGAGGCCGGAGAAGGTCTGGGGACAGAAGGTTTGCAGGAGCTGCTGCAGAGAATGGGAGGCTGTCATAGTCTCTCAGTGGTCCGACCCAGCTGAGATGATGTCACACTAATCTGTGGTGGGCCCAGAACACTCATATGGCTTTCTGCACTTTGATTCATCAGTACATGTGTAAGATGAGGTGACATGGTGGCAGAAACTGAATTTATGTAGTCACGAACCTTGTTATGTGGAAGGGGTTGATTGGGCATTTGAAACTTAAGTGGTAAAAAGGTGGGGGAAAACCCTGGAGAAAGGATAGGCAGAAATATTGTGTTTAAAGATCTCCCGGTCCTCTTCTGCACTCTGCCATCATCTTCCTGTAATAATCTAACCAGGTGCTCTCTTTACCTTCCCAGCACTGGAGCGTCCTCATGCCTTGGTGTGGCTCCACCAGAGATGTGCCTTTCTTCGGAATTACTCCATGAAGTAATTCACCTTCCACAATCTCCTGTTCTTCCTTTTCTCTCTTATCTACACTAGATCTACTTTGAACCTCTGGTCCCCTGACCAAACCTTATTGTCTCAAGCACTCCCTCTCACACATCATTATTCACATCCACCACCAGGTTTGCCATATCAGTGTTTCTCTAGTTGTATCCTAGAATTCTTTGTCTTTTTACAAGCTACTCTTTAATGCCTCCAAATTACTTCTGGGTTAACCACAGCCCTTGGATTGCTCTGCTTTTGCTCTATGGCAACTGAACTTGCTGAAGAAGTTCACACAATCAAAACCATTTCATCCTCTAATTTCTTGATTTATAATTTCAGCTGAGTCCTCCATGATGCTTCTCTGAATACAGAGAGATTACATTTTTTTCACTTTAAATCGGGTCTCAGACACTTACTAGCTATAAAAACTGTAAAATGGGTATTATAATGGTATCTACTTTCTCAGGTTTTTCTGAGGATTAAATGAAAGTAATTGTAAAATGCTTAGTACAGGGCTTGGCACACAGCAAGTACTTGCTTCCTTTGTTCCATCCTTTTCTTCCATCAGTTCAATTCATCCATTTTTTTTTTTTTTAAGGATTTGTAATTTTGTTTTCCTCTATTTGTTTTAGAAACTTCCATCAAGATAGAAGCAGAGCCCTCAGCAGAAAACCAGGTCATCCTCAATGATGTCCCTCAGAGTCCAAGTCAAGATATCCAGACACGAGGAAGAAACCTCCCTGAGATTAAGACTAAGAACTTAAGGAAAAATTGGATGAAAAAAAATTTTAGGTATAAGAAAAACCTCTACAGAAAAAAGACAATTTCTGAACCACGGAAAAGACGTCCACACCTCCTAGAGATGGTAAGAGATTTTTCTTCATGGTCTGCCATGAGGATGGAAGTTTTGGCTTTTTTCTCTTTAAGGTTGATAAATGATAAATGATCAGAGTTAAACTGAACCTGACAACAACATGAGAGTTTAGATGTGACAAAATGGGAGAGAAATATAAGTTGAGATTGATTTTTAATATTTGAGATTTCACTGAGATGATGATGCAGTTAAGAAGACATATCCTTAAACAAATGTAAGATACAAAAATGATCATTACCACATTCTGGTAACCACCATCACCAAACCACAACCATGCTAATAATAATAAATAACAAAACGCTTAACCTCCCAGAGTTGTTTTGAGGATAAGATGAGATATTATTTATAAAAGCCATTAGCACAGATCCTAGCACATAATAGGTGCTATATAAATGCTTCTCTTCCTTTACTTCCTTTATTTGATGGTCTGTGAAAAATCTGAGTTTCCTCTGGTAAGATCTTTTACCAATATGAAAGTACCCTTCACCACTGCGTGCTATTAATATATATTTAGATGTAGTTTGACTACAGGAAAGTAAAACAAAAATGCTATATACATATATAGACATAATAGCTATATCTATTATCTATGGCTGCTTTATAATTTTTAACACAGCAGAATAAAACTCTAGGTAACCAAGTTACCCTGTTTCTTGTCACTAAATATATTATCTCCCTGGTTTTATTTAGCAAGAGAAATGACATTTGATAGAGCCGTTGCCCTTTCTTTGCAACATATTAGCTTGTCCGATTACTGGAGACAGTGCTTCTTGAACTTCAGGGATTCTCTACTTCTCCAATGATAATCCCAGGTTATTAGTAGTAATAGTGCCAGTTTTCCAAGTCTAGTTTTTCAGAAGTCTACAAAGGTTAGAGTCATTTTAATTCTATCTCATTTGGATTTTTAATTTCCCTCTTCAGAGAAGCCCAATTTTTTGCTTCTCTTTCTCCCCTTCATTTTCTCATTTTTCTACTTCCTTCTTCCAAGTTTGCAGACAGACCCACATGTATGTATAGCTCTTCATATATACATAACTCATTTGGTTGTATACAGATTTGGGGATACTTCTATAGGTGACCATCTTTCCCTTATATTTAATTAATTGGTGAATATTTTCTTTTTTTTTCAGCTTTTAGCACAGGACATAAGACATGAAAGAAATGTGATTTTGCAGTGTGTTCGATACATCATCCAAAATGACTTTTTTGGACTTAACTCCAAGGCAGAGCCACTAGGAAAAACTAAGAATGACCAGGTATCTGAAGTTTCAGAATCATGAACGTACCTATCCAGAATGGCATCCTGGCATCTTGGAGGCCAGCCCTGCAAGGACATCTGGACAGAAAGGAGAACTTTTACTCTAATTGATAAATTTCATGTAAGATATGATCTCATACTCTCAGAGCTTTCATTGGAGATGCCAATTGAATCTTGAGTCTCTGTGCCGTTGGCATTGTGCACAAGCTTTGCTGGTGGAATGTTTTTTCCTATTTACTTCTGATGCCCAGGGAAATTCAGAGGCAACCCACAGATTGGATTGTGGGATTGTAGTTTAAAATGTATAATTCAGTTATGCAGAGACCAAGAGGCAGGGGCTGGGCAGGGAGGAAAGTTGTAGCTTTTACAAAATGTTTGCACAATAAAGGAACTAAGTTTTTTGACTTTTGATGAGGAGGGAAAAGAACAGAAATAAATGGATTCCCAAGTTAGGACTTATAAAATTCAAATTCAAATTTACCTGTTTTAGTCTCCAGCACCTAGGTGCAAATCTAGCTGTGCTCAACCACATGTTGCACTTTGGAAATGCTTGTATAGACATGCTCTCAATTTGTACTGTAGATTCAATTGAAGTGTCCTTTGCTATAGTTCAGGTTTGGACCATTGTTTTTTTTCTAGTGAAAAAGCATATAAAATCCAATAATGAGGTTCAACTCATTTTATAGCAAAAGCGGTGTTGGTGAAATAATGTAAGCTTAGGTCCTAAGTTTCAGTTAGTTCATCGTAAAGATAATTTTATCCTTATTTTTAAGAAGTAAGTCTTTTTTTTGAATAAAGCCATTGAGGTCTCTTGCCTCAGGGATTTCTGTTTGTGTGTCCTTTTCATTTTGTATTCCATTCACTCATTATATGTGGCTTTACACATCAGGCTAAGATTAGAAAGAACCAGTTTTCAGAAAATCAGTCTGGTGCACTTCGGCCAGTATTTTTTTGGTCCTTATCTTTCCTGGCCTCACCTACAGCCTTTGACCTTATCAATCACCTGCTTTTCTTTGGTACTCTCTCCTTCCTAGGGGTTTGTAGCCCAGTTCTCTCTGTATGACCACCCCTTGTCTGGATCTTCATCCAGCTCACCCCTAACTGCAGGCAACCTCGGCTCTGATATACAAGTTTCTCTTCTCCTGTAGCATTTCGTTTGGTGATCTCATTAGCTTCTTGGTGATGATACTTCTTAGGTCTCTTAATCTAGATTTGTCCTCTGCTCTGCCCTCTGGCCTTGCGTCACCTAGGGGATGTCTCTAATTGGATGTCCCAGAGTCCTTAAACGTGCCTCGTCCAGAAGGGAGCTCATTCCCCTTCTCCTTCCTCCATCTCCATTGCTACCAATAACCTGGGAGCTGTCACCATCCTCTCCGCCATCCTGGCTCCCAGCCTACGGGTCATCCCTGACTATTCCCTTACCTCCCATGTCCAATCTGCAGCATCTCTTGGGTAAGTGCCCTTTCTCCTTGGAGCTCCCCCATGTCTTCATCACCTCCCTGGACGACTGCCATCACCTGCGAGGAGTTTTGTGCCCTAATCCGCCCTCCATCTAATGCACAGACCTCACCGTCCTATCACCTCCAGGACGTAGAATTCTCTCTGGCTTTGAAAGCCTGTCAGGTGGTTTTGATTTGTCCACTTACTACCTTCTTGTCGTCTTCTACCTCATTCCCTTCCCTCTCTCCTGGTATCGAGCAGCACTGGCCTTTGTGTGTTTCTTCAAACACGACCCCTTTTCACTTGCTACGTCTTTGCACTGGCCAAAGCTTGAGATGCGTTCCTTTCCTCCATTTTGGAATCACTGGTTTCTTTCAAGACTCAGCTCAAAAGTCGCCTTCTACATGAAGCTTTTCCTCAAAGGTTCTTTTGTATCTGCTCTTCGTGTGCTTACACATACATGTGTAGTTTCTTCCACTAGGATATTGAGGGGCTTTTATTTTGCTCTTTTTATCCCAAGCAACTCACATGATGTCCAGTCCCTCACATCTTGATAAATACTTGTTGCCTGATTCATTCACCCTCTAAAGGTCTCCCCAACTTGACTCCATTAGCTTTGCATTAGAGGTTTTCCCAAAGAAGAAATTTGCTGCATGACTAACACCACAGAAAAATTTCAGCCTAGGATTAAAATTAGGTGAAATTAAATATTGATCAACACTTAAAGGTATTCAGGTGGATATTCACACATTCATCTCATTCTGTAGGAAAGCAACCTGAAGCGCACTCGGTTGCCAACATAATGTGAATTTAATTTTGTTTTATTTATGATCTACATTGATCCTTATTTCTACCTGCTCGTTCACTGTGATTGCGTTCTGTACGGAATACTCCCAGACTGTTAATAACGGTAATAACTAACATTTATGTAGCGCTTACTCTGTACCTGACACTGTGTTAAGCACTTTGCACTGTCTCATTTGTGCCTCACAACAAATGTTTCTGTGATAGTGACCACATTTTGCATCATCGGATGGAGAGGAATCTTGGCTCTTGGATCTTGTTAGTTAATGGTGAGATGTTTGGATGTCTGTTTTTGTGAACTTTCTCCAACAGTAGGGATGATGGTGTTGAGAGTGTGAGATGTTGCCAGTGTTGGGTGCTATGCAGGACCCATCCTGTGGCACTGCTAATGGGTGGCAGACATACTCAATGAATAAACAAGCTTTAGTTTGTTTTATTTAAGCACCTACTGTGTTAGATACAAGGATACAAGGGCAGAAGTGAAACATTTGCTACAAAGGAAGCTGACCTTCTATAGAAGGAGATAACACGTGTATATAGAAGTGGGTGCAGAATAATTACAAGGTAATTTAAGGGGGAGGCAATGGCAGCTTGAGGAGGTTTAGGATATGACACTTAAGCTGAGCTTTGGTAGAAACTAGAGATTTCTAAGAGGTAGAGGCAAGGAGGACGTGTATTGTCTGTGTGAAGAGAGAAAACAGGCAGAATGCTGAAACCATCTGCTAGGATTCTTTCCTTCTTGTTCCTTTCCTGCACTCTTCCTACCTGGGACAGAACTCTTCAGGCCAGACCTACAGAGGCTGTGCTGAAATAGTTACTGAGCCGCTGCCAGGGCCAGATCACACTTTCCATCCCCAAGCCTCTTGAGGGCAAGAACTGTTCTTTGTTTCTTTCTGAATCCCTCAAATTTAGCACAGAGCTATGCATATAGTAGACACTTAAATGCTTATCAACGGACTTTGTTGCAACATCCTCTTGCCATCAACCCCTCTTTCTCATGTCTATTTTCTCTATGATTTGAGTTTCCTAAGGTATATATCTGTCGTTCCTCTATTCAACATACTCCAGTGATACCCTTAGGTAAGCATTTATTAAGTGCCTACTATACACTAGACACTGTGCTAGTAAGCACCAGGGAGAGGAGGAAAAGCAAAAAACAGTCCTTGTCCTCAAAGAGCTCAGTCTAATGAAGAAAACATGAGGACAATTATATACAAACTAGTTCTGCTCAGGATAAATAGGAAATGGTCAGCAGAGGGAAAGGCACTAGAATTTTAAAGTGTAAAGGGAGATCTGGCTAATCCTTATGGCTGAAATGTGCTCTCATTTCATTGCTCCATCTTAAAGATCTTCATTACCTACAAAACCCTATTCAGGCCATATTTTCTACAGGAATCTTTTCCTGATCCCCCTCAGTGCCTTTTCTAACCCACTGCCTGGACCACTGTGCCCTCTTATATTTATTGGTTAATATGCATGTTGTCTCCTGTGTTATAACATCAGCTCCCTGAGCGCAGGGAAAGTTAATTTTTTGTCACTGTATTCTCTCTTAGTACATATGTACTTTTGGGTACACACTAGGTATTTAAAAAGTGTTAAAATGGACTCTATATATATCCTCTATATAATGAGGATGTCTTTTATAATACCTCTTGCTCACTGTGTATCACTAATAATATGCTGCCTCTTGCATCTTGGGGGCCTCCAATGCTCTTTGATTTCTCTAAGATGGTGGTAGTCCATCACTTGAGCCTCTCTACTATTATAGGAAGAATACTGTTATTAAAATGATGGGCTCAAATGGCAGGAAATAGCTTGGGGTTGTTAAAAGTGCTATTCACTTTCCCAGATGCAATCATGCCTTAATTTCCTTATCTATAAAATAAAGTGATTTGACTAGATAGCCTCAGATTTATTCTGGTTCTGAAATATGTCATCCACAATTAAATCCTGCATCCCAGATGTGATCGAGCCAGGATGGTTCATTAATATATTACATATAACTCTTAGCTAAAAGTATGGATGGAGAAATTTGCTAAGGAGGAAAAAAAAAAGATCTATTTGTTCTTTAAGATTGAGAGAGGGAAATGCAAATAATGTGGATTTAAATATTCTGTGGTGTTGGTCTCTTTGAAAGAGGCTTAGCAGGCTGGAACTTCAGGATCAAGAATGAGATCCTGTTTTGTTTTTTATCATGCTTGCCATATGCCGCACCCCGGAGTGCACTGCATCCTATAAATACACTTTGCATTGATGTCAGGGACATTTTTTGCGTCTTCTCAGAAAGGCACCACGTAGACATCTCTTCCTGAGCCTCAACATTTTGCGATGTGTCAACCTTCTTGTGCATGGAAGAATACAAGTATCTTTTCTTGAGTTCTTGGGTGAGTTGTATCCTGATTTCCACAGCCCATTTCTTGACATTCCCACAGGAGCATCCTTTTCTGTAGCACTTAGAATGTTTGATAGCAGCATTTCTTATCCTCAGGAGTCAGATCTTCAGTTCCCTGTCTCATCTTTGCTTTTCTTATGTTCCTATTCTTTTTCCTAGTCCTGACTTCTAGAGTTTGTTCTTCACTGAGAGGATTTAAGGGCAATGGTGGTACAGTGGAGAGAATGCCAGGCTTGGAGTCAAGAAGGCTTTTTTTTTTGCCTCAAGTTCAAATCTGGCTCAGATCTTAGGCTGTGTGGTTCTGAGCAAGTCATTTAATCCTATCTGTCTCAGTTTCCTCATCTGTAAAATGAGAAGAAAATAATGAATCACTATAGTATCTTTGCCCCCGCCTCCCCCGCCCAAAGTCCAAATAGGGTCATAAGGAGACAGGACCGAACAACAACAAAGGACATGTAAAATTCTTTTTTGAAAAACCCGGTATTTTACAATGGGAAGTCAGAGTCCTGAATTTTCAGCTGTAGTATTTAAGGGGTCTGTCCTGACAGCTCCACTTCGTGTTCCAATTGGAAGTTGCTCGTGTTGAGGGACTTCAGTTCTTTTGCTATGTCTGGTTTCATGTTGTCTTATGCAGTGGTTCTATTCATCAGACTGTGGTGATAACTGTTTAACCAAGTTCAAGTGCTGTGTGATCCTGGGCAAGTCACACATCCTGTTTGCCTCAGTTTGGGGATAACCATTTTAGTACCTACCTCCAGGGTTGTTAAGTCAAATGAGATAAGTGTAAAAGGCTTAGCACAGTACCTGGCACTTAGGAGATATTATTTAAATGTTTGTTGTCATTTTTGTTATTAGTTATTACTTTAAGATTTGCAGAATACTTTCACGGTAATAGTAATAGCTAACATTTACTTAGCACTTTAAGGTTTACCACATGCCTTAACAAAAATAACAAATGGCTCACATTTACATGACATTTTGCTGTTTATAAAGCACTTTGTAAATATTTGGTCCTCCCAACCACCTTGAGAGGTAGGTACTATTCTTATCCTCATTTTATAGTTGAGGAAACTAAGGCAGACAAAGTGACTTGGCTGAAGTTTGTACAGCTAATGAGTGTTTGAGACTGGGTATCACTGGGTGAACTCAAGCCTTTCTGACTCCAGATCCAGTGTTCCTCTGCACCATCTTAACTGCCTCTGAAGTGACTATAAATAACTTTTTTCTAGGAGTTTGATTCTGAATTCTAGAAGAGGTGAGTAGGATTGGGAAGCGGCAAGTAGAAAGAGCATTGTACTAGATTTGGAGCCTGAGTTCAAATCTCTACTGTTTTATAAGCCATGAGAATCCTTGGACAATTAGTCTGGGCTGTATAGTTCCTTATCTGTAAAATAAGGGGATTGAACTAGAATGAATCCAAGGTACCTTCCCAAACTAAATCTGTGATCATATAATCTTACAAAAATCCATGAATTAGATGAAGGCATAGATCATATGTTCATCAAATTTGTAGATTACTCAAAACTGTGAAAGATAGCTAATATACCAGGTAGTAGAATTAATCCAGAGAATGGGATGAATTTAACAAATAAGATGGAATTCAGTAGGAAGAAATGTAACATTTTGTTAAAAAAATATAAAACATACAAAATGAGAGAATAATAATTAGATAGTTCTGGGGGAAAAAAAAAAACATCTGAGGGTTTTAATGTACTGTAGATGAAAAGGTCAGCAGTGTGAAGCACCAACCAAAAATTGAGAAGGACAAGAATCTATCAGTACCAGATCTCAAATTTTACTAAAAAGAAGTAAACATTTGGTAATGGTTTAAAAAAAAAAACCACACCATTAGTGGAATAAATTAGATATACAATATACAGATGCAAACAAACATTTAAACAATGTATATACAATAATATAATTTGCGTTTTTTGATAAACCATAAGTAGTATGGGAAGGTTCCAATATTTGACAAAAAGCTCCTGGAAAACTGGATGGCAGTCTGGCCAAAAACACCTTATGCCATAGACTAAGATAAGCTCCAAATGTGTATATGAACTAGTCATAAAAATTCACATAATAAACAAGTAGGAGGAGCAAAGAGGAAAACCTCTTAGATTTACAGATGGGAAAGAGTTCCTGACTAAACAAATAATGGAAAGCTTCACATGATAAAAAGAAAAATTTTGATAATATGAAATTTTAAAATTTTTTTACACACAAAACTAATGGAAACAGATAACTGGAAAAAATGTTTTTCAGTACATTTTAAAATAAAAGTCATATCTAAGATATACAAGATAAATCTCATTCAGATTTATAAGCCATTCTCCAATACATAAATGGTTAAAAGATGTCATCCATAGTTTTCAAAATAAGAAATCCAGGTAATCAACAATCATGTAAAAATACCCTGAATCACTAATAATAAGATAAATACAATTGAATGTACTTTAAATTCCACCTCGTGCTTATCAAAGATGATAAAATGAAGAAATGGACAAATGTTGGAAGAGCTATGAGAAAACAAGTACATTAGTGCATGGTTAATGGAACGGTGAGTTTGTCTAGTGATTTTGGGAAGCAATTTGTAACTATTCTGAAAAAGTCACTACATTGTACATATTCTAACTCAATTATGTCACTTCAGCGTCTACACCCCAAAGAAATCAAGGAAAGAAGAAAAAGATATATCCATTCGTATCCATCTGTATATGTATGTATGTGTGTGTATGTATAAATACACACACATGCATATACAAAATCATAGCAGCTCCTTTTAAAAAAAAATTAATTTAGCATTTCATTTTTCCCCAGTTATATGTAAAAACTATTTTCAATATTCATTTTAAAAATTGAGTTCCAGAGTCAAATTTATTTTTAAAAATTCCCCAAGAGATAAATGATCAAAAGGCTATAAAATCATGCATATCCTTTGACCTAGCATACTACTACTAAGCATGAATCCAGAAGATTTTTTTGAAAAAGGAAAAGGACCTATATCTACAAAAATAATTGATAGCAGCTCTTTTCTCAGGGCAAAGAATTGGAAATTGAGGGGATGCCCATCAATTGGGAAATGGTTGAATAAATTGTGGTATGTGACTTTGATGGAATATTGTTATTCTGTGGGAAGTGAAGAGCAAGATGCTTTCAGAAAAACCTGGAAAGTCATCCATGAACTCAAGCAAAGTCAAATGTTGGTGTACAAATAGCAGTGTTATAGGATAATCAACTCTGAATGACTTTGCAATTCTCAACAGTACAGTGATTCAGGTACTCTGAAGGACTTATGATGAAAAATGCTATCCAAATCCCAAAGAAAGAACTGATTGTGTCAGCATACAGATTGAAACATACTTTTCTTTCTAACTTTATTTTTCTTTAGGGGGATGGATGAGAGGAGAACTACGTTTTCTTTTGCAACATTACTTTTATGGAATGTTTTGCATAATTGTCATGCTGTAAAAGAAAACAAACCAAAATAAAAACCAAAGACAAAGTTTAAAAAAGTATATATATCAGCTCATTTCATGGTAACCAAAAATTGGAAACTATTGGGGAACAAATTGTATTGGATAAATAAATAATGAAATATAAATGTAATAGAATATTAGTATGTCATAAGAAACGATAAAATAGATAATTTAAGAAACTGGAAAGTGTAACGACTGCACTAGCGCCCAGGACACCCCAGAATAAGCCGGAGTCAGGATAAGCAAAAGTCCTCAGTCTTTATTCTTGGTCTTAGACTCAGGATTGAACAGGATGGAAGCATATTCTCTCTAGTCTACTTGGCTGAGAGTATCTCCCTGGCTCATTTTATTCCACCCCCTAGTCCCTCCTACAATCCTCTATACACCAATCATTGAGCCAATACAGATAGTGGAAAGGACCATTTTCCAAACATGTGCCCATAGACTACTGTCCAATCAGTAGTTAGCCTCAAGCGCTCAGCAGTTCCGACCTCAGTGCACTAACCCAATAGTTTCAGCCCTCTACAGGAAAGATCTTTATAAATTGATGCAGGGTAAAGTGAAAAGAATGAGGATAACAACTTGATAGGGAAAAAAAAAACAACTTTGAAAGGCTTTAGAACTCATCAATGCAATGATAAACTTGAAGTCCAAAAGAATGAAAATGAAACATGACATTCACCTCTTTCAGATTTTCTGACATAGTTAATGTGGGAATTTGTTTTCCTGGACTTTCCACCTATGGATTGAGGGTGTTAGTATTTTTTTAATAGCTCTTTTAATTTGCTCAATAAGGGGATAAGAGGTAGCATGAGGAACTGATTAGTACATATTTTTAAAAAGAGACAACCAGAGGTGGTGTACTTTCTCCTTTCCATTTCTTTTCCCAAGTTACTAATTCATTTTTGCAAAAAAAAGCTAAGGGATGTTTATATTATATTTTTTTCTCTGTATTGCCTTCTTTTTGGTTAACTCTATTAAAAGACTAGTGTGTTGCCTTTAGAAGATAGCAACAGCCAACTGAGAATCCTTTTAAAATTTTACTCAGCCTACATGACGGGATCCAGCATGAGACAATTGCCTGGCCCTGCCCCCTGACTTAACCTGAAATAGAGAAATACAGCATGACCCATCTTTGATATTTTTTGAATTTAAAGTCAAAGGAGTCTCTGGCTCCTTTTTCTCTCCATTTCACCGTGGAAACTCTGCTCCTTATCTTGGGTGGCCTTGGGGAAGCAAGTCCCTTAGTGTCTCCTTACAAATGGATGGGAAGATACTAACTTAATTATCAGTCATTGTTTACAGAAGTTTACAGAAGAGTATTGTTAAGCATTAGAGAAGAAAAATGGAAATAAATCTGTTCTTTGAATAAAGTTTTATAAAGCATAATTTTTTCATTTGGTGTTGCATTATTTTATCAGGAATGTCCTGAGATCATACTGATGGGAGAAAAGGGAAAAGTACTGACTGCAAGTCATCTGTCCTTTATAGGGCTGCAAGTTCCTTGCTCCTTATTTCCAGATTGGGGAAAGTTTTAAAAACTGCTTTCTGGATCATAGCTAAAAATACCAGGGCTCAAATTAGGTGAGAACTTAGCACTCACACTATTTTTGGTGACTTGAGGGAAATGGGACAAGGAAATATACCTTGTATTGTTTGGAGAGAGGATATTCTCTGGTATCGTTTTAGAAAGCAATGAACATAAACTATAAAATCCCTAAGAAGTGCTGTTTTTAAAAAAGAGGCAAGGAAAAAATGAGAAAATACTGAATTAAAACATAGCTGAGGATGACTAGCCAGGGTGTCATTTCCTTGATTCTTTTAGAAAGGAAAAATACTTCACTCTGTTAAATGTGGCAGATTGTATCATAACAGACTATTTCCCTAGGCTGCATTGTATTGAAGAGAAGGACTAGACAAAAACTCAGGGAAACACAGTGGGCTGAAGGAAGTGCTCAGGCTCATGAGAAACAGCTATGTAGTGAAACCAGATTTATTGAAAGAATCTGTAGACACAATTACTATTCAGCAGCCTTGTTCATTGGTGAATGCAGCTTCAGCAGGCTCTAAGCTGACAGCCCAGTCATATACCCCGGATTCCCAATTCTAGAGAGATGGCAAGCCCCACCAATAAAACAAGGGGAGAGGGGAGCAACATCTTTGGAGATGTCTGTGATATATAGAGATATAAATTGATTTTATTAAAAAAATAATTTAAGATACACCGGTGATAGTTTGGTTTCTCCATCCATGTTCTGAGTGGGAACAAAAGAGCTTTTAGACCCCAAAGGCTGAATGGAAAAATACTGGCAATTCCTTTGTGATATCCCTGGAACAGTCAAACAAATTACCTCAAGGGAAGGCAGGGGTTAGAAGGAATTTGTGACAGGAAAGATGTGACTTCTCTGGGAGTGGGCTGTTAGAATCAGCTAATCATTGGCAAATAGAAATTTAAGCCAAATTCATGCCCTATTATACAGTTGGTAACTAGAAATCCTATATTAGTCCTATAGTACAATGGTTGCCCTCTTTGCCCACATTCCATGTTCACCTTGACTTCTCTATCCTTGTTACTTAGTGCTTTTCTCCTCAGAGATGGCAGTGGAATTAGTGGAGCTCAGTTCCTGTTTTACCTTGTAATACAATAAGGGGGCAGGATTTGCTATCATTTCCTCAGATGACAGAAAGAAACTTTTACATCCAGAAATTCTGTAATGGCAGAGTATCTGGTAAGATAGAAGATGGAGAGGGGATAGTGTCAGCAATAATCTTGATGTATCAAACATTTATGATCCATTAGAAACTTAGAATCCAATTTCTGTTGAATTTAACTCTAGTCAAAGACAGTTATTTCCTTCAAAATTTTCCTACTTTTAGGAGAAAAAGGCAATTTTTTTTTTTTAAAGACAAATGTTAAGAGAAAAAAATCAGTATTTGGAATATATTCCAAAAAAAGGAACTTCCACAGGATGTCATACATCCTGCCCAATCTCTTCCACCTTGCTTATCTTTATCCCATATATCTTATTTACACTGAGCTTGTCATCAGCTATTCAGATTACTACCCTTGACTCACTTGAAAATCCTGACATACCTCTCCCTCCACAATTCAAATGTCCCTATTTAGAATAGGATTGCAAACTCCAAAGTGCCATATAAATGTTAGCACTCACTGAGATCGGAAAGTGTGCAAATATTCTCCTGATACAGGGCTGGCAATAAACAAGTTTTTGCTTTCTGGTTCATTTAATTTTAGTAATAACCTTGTCAACGCTTCTCTACTAAACTCCTAAAGGCTTCATTCAGGACTTGGGCTTTTATTCTCATTGCTATGTCTGTAATAGGCTACAGTATATTCCTAATGATGACTGGCATGCAAGAAGTAGTAGGACGTATAATGATCAGGGAAGTATCTGATCAGAGGAAACAGGCCGGTCATTCAGTGAGACTGAAGCTTAACAGTTGAACAGCCCAAGTGCTGCAATTGGTACCCAGGAAATGCTGAAAAGCTCAGAGGAGGATAGATCAACTCTGGAGGATGGATGGAAGAACATGACAGGAGTGGACAAGGTGAAAATGGATTAGAATCTGCCAATGGAAAGAGCCACCAAAATAGGGCCCAAGTGTTATTATAATAATCATAATATAGATTTGGAGTTGAAAAAGAACGGAGAAGCTATCAAATGTAGTGAGGTGGGAACTTCTTTAAAACAAACAGAATTTTAACATGGTTCCTCCAATTCAAAGCTTAGGGCTTTTTCCAGTATACTGTGCTGCCTCTGTTATTATAAATAATGATTACAATATTAATGATATTACAATAGAGTGCTTTGAGATTTTAAAAGTGCTTGAAAGTTAAAACAGCTTGCCCAGAATGCCATAATTTCAGAACTATCAAGGCCTGGAATTGAACTCAAACTTCCTGATGCTATTAAGTCCAATTCCCTTTCTAGTATGCATAAATAAAAAACGGTCAGGAAGACTGGCAGTATGTAAAGGACTGTGTCAGCTTTTGGGGCCAAAATTGAGATTTCAAAAACATTTTAATATGTTTTCATCTTAAGGCCTTAATGTATATCTGTCAATCAACAATTATTTATTGTTTCATATATATGCCAAATGTGCAAATAAAGGAATAAACAATCTTTGCTCTTAAGAAGTTCACATTCTAATGGAGAATTCAATATGTAAACTATTATGAACATAAAAGTTGTATACAGGATACCTGGAAGGTAGTCTTGGAGGGAACATTAGCATTGAGGACCAATAATGACTGCCTGCAACAGTTGGTATTTTAGCTAAGATTTGAGTTAACCAGAAGGCAGAGACAAAGCAACAAATATTCTGATTCTGTCCATGCCCTCCCATACATCCTTAAAAACCAATATACTCAGATTTCTTCCTCCAAGTCTTTAGGTATTTCCTAGATATCAATCCCAGTCTTTGGACTATGAACATTTGGGGTAGAGATGTTTTTAAGAAGTATGAGAAGACTGGAGAGGTAGGGAGGAGTTCAATTAGAAAGAACTTGTTTGTCAATTTACCAATTAGGAAGGATTGTGTATTTGATCCTCGAAGTAAAAGGGAGCCACATGAATTTATTGAGTAGAAGGATGGTATGGTCACACCTGTGCTTCAGGAAGATCATTTGGACAGCTGAGGAGTGGATGGATTGTAGTGGGGAGAGACCTGTGGCAGGAAGACCAACAGCAATTTCTTACCAGTGTATATTATCATTATCACTGACTATATCACCATTGCTATGAAGGGCAATCCTCTTAATTTTGTTCAGTGTGCCCACACTAAACCACAAAGAGCTGCTCAGTGACTTGTAGAAGATTGCTTACATATGATTTCTTATCTTAGACTTTCTAATATAGTTGAGATAGGATATAACAAGTGAGTTAGGGAAGAACTGCCTGGACTTAAAGCACCTGTGAGAATGGGGATTTTGAGGGGACATGAATAATACACATTCACAGGTAATTTAAAAAGTAATTTAGTTCCAGTCTACTTCCATATCCAGTGTCTCACCCAAAGCCAGGATTCTCTGGACATATGAGGCATTTTTTTTTTTTACACCTTCTATATATTTTTTTAAAAATTATTAAGTGACCGTCCACTTTGGAAGTTTCTGTCATACCTTGCTTTTTAAAAAGTAGTATTTGTTTTTTTTTTTTTCCAATTACATGTGAAGATTTTTTTTTTTTTTTGCAAGGCAATTGGGATTAAGTGACTTTCCCATCTAGTAAATGTTTTCTGGGGCCAGATTTGTAATCAGGCCCTCCTGATTCCTGATTTCAGGGCCAATGTTCTATTCACTGTGACAAAGCTGTCTGAAATTTATAATTTTTTAATATTCTTTAACATTTTAACTTTAAAGAATTTAATTCTAAATTTAATTTGTTTAATAAATGAAAATAATTTCATTCTAAAATTTTAATTTTTAATATTTTTTACTTAATTTTAAATTTTAATTAAATATTTTAATATTTTTTTTTTTTCAATTCCAAATAATTTCCTTCCCTTACTACTCATTCCTTAACATGGCAAGACTTTTGACAGGTTATGTATGTAAGCCCATTTTCAAGAAGCCAGGCTTTGGAGCTATTCATGTTGGGTGATAGTCATAGACCACTCATGATTTCAGATTAAGAAGCATTCCCAATTCAACTCAATTCAATCCCACAGATATTTATTAACCATTTAATGTGCACCTGATGCTATACAAAACACTGACGATCCAAAGATGAAATATGGGTCCTTTTCTCCAGGAATCTACAATAACATAGGGCAGCAGGGAAAGAAAGGACAAGTGCAAATATGATTTAAAACAAACAAAAAAAAGAGGATGAGTAAGTGAACTTAGTGACATTAGGCAAAGGACAGGAGCACTTTGAGGAGAAAGAGACCACTTTTTCTTGGCAATTGAGGGATCAGGGAGAAAGGCATCTGAGCCAGCTATTGAAGGAGGAAAAAAAAACAGGAAAAAAGCCAGGGGTCATTCCATCCAGGCTTGGGAAGGACAGCAAGAGCATAACTATAGAAATGAAGAAGAGGAAGAGGAGAAGAAGGAAGGGAGAGCAGTGCCGTTTGTCTGGATGTAAAATACTTGGAAGAGGAATAGCATGAGGTCATCTCTGTCTCTCTGTCTCTGTTGCCCTACCTCTGCCTGTCTGTCTGTCTGTCTCTCTTTGTTGCCCTACTTTTGTCTGTTTGTCTCTTCCCCTCTATATCTTTTCTTTTATTAGGTTGTATAAATAAGGGGACAGGGAGATGAATGGAATTGGAAATGTGAAAAATCATAGGTGTTAGTACCATTATATAATATATATAATACAATATGTAACATATAAATTAGAAATATATATAATATGGATATATATAAAATATAAATTAGAAAGTTGTAAGTATAATGTGTTGATAATTTCAATGTGGACTATAATGGGAGACCATTATATTTATATATTATATATTGCATATATACTTTCTAAGCCCTTTCCCTAAATCCAAAACAGTTCTGACCTTGAGGTGCTAGATTGAAGTCAACACATCCCTTCAACATAATTTACCTTTGTTTCCTTTTCTTTTCTTTCTTTTCTTTCTTTCTTTTTTTTTTTTTTTTTTTAATAATTTTGGCTTTAAGCAGCAGCCGTGGGGGAGAAGTCACCTCACTTACAGAGAGCTCCCAAGGGTGTTGCAGTCCTCCTGGGTTATTTGAAGTATAAATAATCCAAGTAAACACTTGAGGAACACTGTCACCCCTCATTGCTTTAGCAAGCAGGCCCCACTAGAAATTGAATCCTGCAGTGAGCCCTGTAAATCCACTCCCCGTGGCTGGGTGACAGTGGTAGGTGGTACTATCCACAAAGCTTTAAAAAGAATGATGTCTATCAGTCTGTGCCTCCTTTAGACATGGCTCTGCTTGGGACAGCCATTGTTTTAAATGTCCGCATAAAAAATGGATTCAGAGCCAAGTTTTGCTTGCAGAAATGGAAACCAGGTCCAAACCCTTGAATGACTGGCTGTTGCGAACTTGAATCGCACACCGAATCTCTTTGGCTAATATAGATGCCCTGTAAATACAATGTGTTTTCTTAAGGAGGAAGGAAAAAAAAAAGATCAAACAGTGAAGAAAATGGGATAGGTGCCCAGCATAGATTCAGCCTTAGACACATGGGAATTAATAGCTGTTCTTTGTGTCAACAAGGAGAAAGCTTTTTTTGTGCAGTGTTAAAGAAATGCAGCTCTCTTACTAGGCTGGCCAAACTTCAAAAATTCATGTTGTTTCCTCCCTCCAGGAACACGGTGTTCGTGCTGCTGGTTAAGGAATGGAAGCTTCCACAAAAGATCTGCAGCAGGAAGGATTTGAGTTAGATATGAAGAACTGGGAAGAGTACCTACGTGCTAAAACTGGTTTTCCGAGGGGCTAGTAGTGGTACCATATTTCCTGGAGATCATTAAAAAAAGAACTTTAAGATCTGACCCAAGGGATTCAGTTTCTATGATTCCATAATTCTATGATTCTTTTACTTAACATGACAAGAATTTTCTGCACTGTCAATGCTCCTTTCATAACTTGTTATGATTGTCTTTGGAAAGCTGAAAAACAAAAGCTAAAAGCAGGCGTTTTTGGAGGGTAAGCAGCCATGTTAATAGTATTAGCAAAACTTAGGTATTTTAAATTTTTGGATTGAGGTCTTTCTAGTAATAGCTAGTGTTTACACCAGTGCTTTAGGATTTGCAAAACACTTTATAAATATCTCATTTGATCCTAACAACAATTTTAAGTAGTAGTTGCTTTTATTATTATTATTCCATTTTGCAGATGGGAAACTGAGGCAAACAGAGATTAAGTGAATTGCCCAGGCTCCTAATTAGTGCTTAAAATGGAATTTGAACTCAGATCTTTGTGATTAAATACAGGTTCCATACTCTGTCCACTTTGTCATCTAACTGTCCTGTCTGAGTAATAGACAAATAGACAAATGGAAAAACTTTTCTTAGCTTTGTGAATGGTTATAGGACTTTTATCATGATTTATAGCTTATAGCATACTCCAAGAAAAATGTTTTCTATGTTTTAAAAGCACAGAAAAATCTAAGAACGTCTAAATTTGGAGTCAAAGGACTTATGTTTGAGTCTCATCCCCATCAAACTAAGTTTCATGAGTAGCTCTGAATTTGAAGAACTTACAGTTTTTCTGGACTTTGGTGAATTCATCTAGAAAAGCACTGAGTTATAATACTAGCTGTACTGAATTAATACTAGTTGTACTGAAAGGCAGTTCATTGACTAAAAGCCAACCTCACCATTGTTTTTTAAGTCTAAGGCAGGCAGAAAGCAGAAGTCTTTTTTGAACATTTTGTAGTGATCTCCCTAGTGGAGAGTGGAAGAATTCATCTAGAAAAGCACTGAGTTATAATATTAGTTATACTGAAAGGCAGTTCATTGACTGAAAGCCAACCTCATGGTCAGGGGAAAAAAAGATCTGGTGGTTCAAGATTTCCTTCTACTCCAAACGGGTTAATTTTACAATAACCCAGAAGACATTTCAGACTAAGTGATAAAGAAGTGTAATTCTGTGCTGGGAGAGGGGATTCTCCTCATCAATGGGATCTTTGGTCCTAAACAATAACAAACAAACAAACCAAAAAATACTAATCTTGCCTCTCTTGTGAGACTCATAAAATATGAACAATGATTTATGATCACAAGGTGCTTTGGAATTTCTGTGAATATGTTGTTCCTGAGGAGCCAGAAGAGGATGAGATCAAAGGCATATATTTGCCTTTGTAAGGAGTAGGGCCATGAAGGACTGGAAAAAGGAGGCAAGTATAGGGTATGATGTCAAAAGGATTTCAGATGAAGAGAATGATAGGTAAAGGGAAAAAAAATACATGCGTCTAATTGAGGACCACTGGTTTCATAGTGAAACTTTCTTCTGGGCTGAACATTGTCTTAATTTTAAGGCAGTCTGAAAATAGAAGTCCCTTTTAAACATTTTGAAGTGATTTTCCCTAGTGGAGAGTAGGAGTGGTGACAAATGTATGCCTTTCACCTGGTAACTAACCTTAAAGCAATTTGTAGTGCAGATGAGAGAATGCAATTATATCTGAAAAGGATAAAAACCCTTAATGAGCAAAGTAAGAGAGGCAGTTTATTTTAGTTGATAGAAAGCAGTCTTCAGCATCAGAAAAGACTGGATTCAAGTCCCATCTCTGACACACACTGGCTGTATGACCCTGCACAAATCATTTAATCTGTTAGAACTTTGGGCCATTCTGCAGAGGTTTAAGTTACAGAGCAGATACTGACTCACACTGCTACCAGTGCCCTTATCAAGCATTCCCTATCCTAATGAAATCACAAGTACTGAGAAAGAAAGAAACAAATGAAGGAAAAGAGAAAGGAGAGAGGATAGAGGGAAGGGAGGAAGGAAGAAAAAAGGAAGGAAGGAAAGAAAGAAAGGAGGGAGGGAAGAAAGAAAGGGAGAAGAAAGAGAGGTAGTATGACATAAAGGATCACCTTAGAGTCAAGAAGACTGGGGTTGATGCATTTTAGCATTTGACTCTGCATAAGTCTTTTAACACGCAATTCTGGACAACTTTCTAAAACTCTGTTAACAGCTCATTTGGTAGAAGGCACATAGAGAGGAAGGAGTAGAATAAAAAAATCAAATCTAGATTCTCTGATTCCAAATTCAGATCTCCCATTTAATAATGGTTAAGCTTTGTTTGCTTAAAGGTTTTCCCACATTCAGTTTATTTAGGTTTCTCACCAGCACACATTTTCTAGTGTTCTTATAAGGATTAAACTCAATGTTTTGCCACATGTTTTACATTCATAGGGTCTCACTCCAGAATGAGTTGTAAGCAATAATGATAGTTAAGCATTCTACATAAATTGTCTTGTGTGAGCTCTAGAACAATCCTGTAAGGGAGGCCCTCCAGGAATTATCCTACCCATTTTACAGATAGTGAGATTTATGAAGTTCAGAGAATCAGTGTTTAGAACTGGCGGGATCTTAAGTCCAAACTTGCCTTTAAACAGGTGCTGCCACTGAGCCTCCGATTGCTTAAGTCTCTTGACCATGGCCTTACCCAGTGAATGAGTGACAGAGCTAGGGCTAGAAACCAGGTGCCATTACAAATCCTGTGCCCCTTTTGGCTACATTGCTCTCTTTTACTAATTAATAGTCACCCAGTCAGCATCATTTATCCACTTTTTACCCAGTCTTTAAAAAGCAACACAGGTGCCAAATCCTCCACAAAGCTTTCTCTAAACTTCCATAGCACTTTTGCTTTATCCCTTGTATTAAAATAATTTATGTATGTGCATCTGTTATTTCCTCTGGGAGAAAAGAGACTGTACCATTTTCTTCATAAACTTATCTTCATCTGTAAAATGGGGA
This sequence comes from Antechinus flavipes, assembly GCF_016432865.1. Lineage (NCBI taxonomy): Eukaryota > Metazoa > Chordata > Mammalia > Dasyuromorphia > Dasyuridae > Antechinus > Antechinus flavipes. The sequence continues at coordinate 86,059,084 of NC_067400.1, forward strand.
TGATAATTCCTGTAGTGCCTCCCTTAAAGGATTGTTATGGAGCTCATGAGCTCCATGCTAAATACTGAAGTTTGAGCAGAATTGGGGATCAATAAATATGTGGTTAATAAATAAATAACAAAACCTTATTTTCATTTCTGTATCCTGAAGGAGATAGGAGAGATGGTATAAAAGGCACATGTAGAAGGATTTTTCTTCTGTCCCTTTGAATACTATTCCTCTTAGTGTTTCTCTTCCTCTGTCACTCACTTTTTTCTATTTTTCTCTTTGTGTTTCTACAACTGTATTCTTCCTCTCTGTTCCTCTCTTTTACATCTCTCTGTGTCTCTCTCTTGTGTTTCTCTCTTTTCTCTCTTTCTTATGTCTCTATCTTTCTCTGTCTCTGTCCCTCTGAATTTCTCTCTTGGAGCTCTCTGCTCTGTTTCTTGTTTCTATCTCTTTTTCTAATTGTTTCTATCTCTCTGTTTCTGTCTCATAAATATCTGTCTCTGTTTCTATCTTCTCTCTCGTGTTTGTCTCTCTGTCTCTGTCTCTCTCTGAGTCTCTGTTTCTCCATCTCTCCGTGTCTGTGTCTTTGTCTCCATCTCTCCTCCTCCTCCTCTCCTCCTCCTCCTCCTCCTCTTCTTCTTCTTCTTCTTCTTCTTCTTCTTCTTCTTCTTCTTCTTCTTCTCTCTCTCTGTCTCTGTGTCTCTCTCTGTCTCTGTCTCTCTGTCTGTCTGTCTGTCTCTCTCTCTCTCTCTCTCTCTCTCTCTGTCTGTCTCTCTCTCTCTGTCCCTCTCTCTCTTCCTTTGTGTCTCAGTCTCTCCCTTTCTCTCTGCCTTCTCTACCTCTCATTTTCTCTCCTATCTCTTTTAAACCACATGCTCCTTGCGGGCAAGGACCACGCTTATGAGTTCCGTAGGCTGGCTGCTGCTACTTGATCCCTGGGGAGCTTTGGACCCAACGGTCCACTTTGCACTTAGCCGGCGTGAATCCGCATCCTCCCGGCTTCTCCCCCCTGGCACAATGAGTCCCTAGAGGGCCGTGTCCATTTCGTTCTGAGGGAGGCTGAGCACTAGGAGCCCCTAGAATGGGTGGAGAGGGAAAGGGAAATGAGAACAGGAACTTCGGAATTAAGATCGCTTCCAAAGCCTCCCCTGAGAGGGAAAACTCTGTGCCGCTTCTGACCCAGTGAGGGACCCCGTCCGCGTCTCATGCACTCCCGGCCTTCTCCGGCGACGAGAGTGCCGGCCTTTTTCTGGGTGCCCCAGGAGCTGCCCAAGCCGAAGCTGCCCCAGAGAAATGCAATCTAGGCCGTTTGTTTAAAAACCGCCAGGCGGTGCATCCATAATGAACGGGGGCCCTCGGCGGGAGCCTCCAGTTTCCTGAGCTAAGGTTACAGAGCCCCGGGCCCCCTTAGCAGCCGCACCGAGTCCGCTCCGAGCCGAGCTGCGGGAGAGAGCCTGCCGGGAGACGGCAGCTTCGGGGCTGGGCTTCCCCCGGGCGTTCGTGGGGGACGAGGCTGGGGCGTGAGGGGAAGCTAGGGGCTCCCACGTGGACGCTATGGCCAGGAAATGCCCTAACGGGAGGACAATGACTTGTCCTCCGTGCAATGAGGGATGCGAGACTGGTCTGGAGACGGGCTTGGCTGGGGAAGAGGCCACCGTTGTCCGGTGCTGAAGAGATAGAGGCAGGGCAGAGACACCCGGGGGAAGGGACTCTGGGTGTGTGTGTGTGTGTGTGTGTGTGTGTCTTTCTGTCTCTTTCTGTCTCTGTTTGTCTCTCTCTGTCTCTCTTTTTGTCTCTCTGTGTCTGTCTCTTTCTCTCTTTGTCTCTGTATTTCTGTTCTCTGTCTCTCTCTCTCTCTCTCTCTCTCTCTCTCTCTCTCTCTGTCTCTGTCTCTCTCTCCCTCTCTGTCTCTATCTGTCTCTCAGTCTTTCTGTCTCTGTCTCTCGGTCTTTCTGTCTCTCTCTCTCTCTCCCCCCTCTCCCTCTCTACGTCTCTCTGTCTCTCTGTCTCTCTGTCTCTCTCTGTCTCTATCTGTCTCTCTCTCTCTCTCTGTCTCTGTCTCTCGGTCTTTCTGTCTCTCTCTCCCCCTCTCTCCCTCTCTCCGTCTCTCTGTCTCTGTCTCTGTCTCTCTGTCTCTCTGTCTCTCTGTCTCTGTCTCTGTCTCTGTCTCTCTCTCTCTCTAATTGTCTCTCTCTCTCTCTGTCTCTCTCTCTCTCTCTCTCTCTCTCTCTCTCTCTCTCTCTCTCTCTCTCTCTCTCACACACACACACACACACACACACACACACACACACACACAAAGAGATGGAGACAGAAATAGATACATTCAGACCCAGAGGAACAAAGAGACAGAAACAGAAAGATAGAAACACAGCGAAAGAGAAAAATGGACAGAGGGACAAACAGACAGAGAAAGCATCTATTAAATTTTTACCATGAACCAAGCCATTAAGCGGCTCAGTGGATCGTTGCCAAGAAAACCTTATGGACAGAAAGTTCTCTGGTGCCATGAAGATCTGGACACCATTGATCAATAATAAAAATGAAACAGACATTGTGCTAAGGCCATGGGGACAAAATTACAAGCTAGCAAGAGAAGTTTATCTTGTAATGGGGGAATACAAACACATAAAGGTGTAAGGAAGTGGGAAGAACTCTAGGAAGGGTCCATGTCCATGACTTGGAGGCCTGGGTCCTGTCAAGAGAAGGCAAAATCTCACGTGATTGGAGCCAGGGAAGGAGTCCCAGATTCTGGTGGGAAGAAAATGGACTTGCAAGTCCAAGTAGAGGAAATCTCAGGAGGAGATGACCAGGAAGTGGGGAGAATTTGGGCTACCTGCAAAGAATTATAAATAAAACATCAGTAAAACATTTTCAATGATATCATAAATGCTGATAAACCCAGTGTATAGACATGTCCTCCTTAGCTGTGCCAGAGTTAAAATCTGTGTACTCTACAGGGTGACTGAAGGGAAAGCTCTTGGTAAAAAGTGCTATAAAAATGTGTTAATATTGTTATTACTATATACTCTTTGTCTCTCTCTGTCTCTGTCTGTAGTGTGGTTAAAGCTGGCTAACCAATTATGGCTCAGGGGACTTTATATAGCTTGATCTCCAAGACTGGAAATATTTGTGTGAATTTTGTCCTAGAACACAAAAACTTTCTATTAGTAACCTCATCAGGTCCCATGGGTTTAATTGTCATCTATGCAGATGACTTCCAGGTATCTATATTTAGTCCCAGTCTCTCCCCTGAGCTTCAGTCCCTCATCACTAATTATCTATTGGGCATTTCAGACTAGATATCTCAAAGACATCTCAAAGTTAACATGTTCAAAACCGAACTCATTATCTCTCATCTTCTTCCAAACTTTTGTATTTTTTGTATTTCCCTATTTCAATCCTCCACCCAATCTAGCAGCTTGGTAACCTCAACATTAACCTAAACCACCTTCTCTTCCTCATTTCAAATATCCAATCATTTGCTAAATCTTTCCATTTTTGCCTTCACAACACCCCTTATATTTGATCCCTTCTATCTCCATACCCAGATGCCACTTTAAGTTTAGGCTGTTATCTCACTCCTAGATTATTTCAATAGCCTCCTAATTGATGTCCTTTAACTCTAGTTCCTTCTTTATACTATGACTAAACGTTCCTTAAATATGGGTTGAACCATGTGACTCTTCTATTCAGTCAACTCCAGTGGCTTCCTGCTGCCTCTAGGATCGATCATATATAAATTCTAGCTTTTAAATTCTTTTCGAAGCTGGTCCCAACCTGGCTTTCTAACCCCAATGGACACTTTGTGATCCAGCCAGACTGGTCTTCTTGTTCCTCACACTCTTGTCCTTGTCCTTTTTCACCGTCTGACCTCCTTACCACCAACAGGGGATAGTAGTGCCTACCATTTAATGAATACTTGTTGACTGCTTAAATATTTTGAAACAATGCTTTTCATGATTCACAGATCACAAAACTCCAAGGTTAGAAGGGTTGTCAGTGACTATCTAGTCTAGTCTATCCTGAACAAGAACTCCTTTTGCAATACATCCCACCAATGGCTCTCCAACTTCTACTTGAGAATCTGAAGGAAGGGGGAAACCACAGCTTCTTGACCCAGCCCAATCCATTTTTTGCAGTTTAAATTGTTAGAGGGGCTTCCTTACATCACACCTCCACTAGTCTTCCTGACTTCAAGCAAGCTCAATGCTCTTTTCACAATGTTCTACTTCCTCTAAAGTTTAACAAAAACAACCACTACAAAATTTTTGGTCATAGAGGAAGAAATCTCTTAGTATATTTTCATTCCTCTTCCTAATTACAGAAGACTCAGAGAATTTTAGAACTGCAAGCAACAATATTACTATATAGCTACAACAACTTGCATTTATAGGTTGTTGTTGAGTACTTTAGTCATGTCTGCCTCTTCATGATCCCTTTTGGATTTTCTTTTGGTAAAGATACCAGTGTGGTTTGCCATTTCTTTCTGTAACTCATTTTACAGATGAGGAAACTGAGGCAAACAAGATTGAGTGAGTTGCCCAAAGTGACACAGCTAGTAAGGGTTTGAGATAGATCAGATTTTAACTCAGGATAATGAGTCTTCCTGACTCTAGTCCTGATACTTGATCCACTGCACCACCTAGCTGTCTTTATTATATAGTACTTTATACATACACATATAAATATATATATAATATGTATTTTTATATATACACATGTAAAGTTTTTTTTATTAAACTAACAACTTAAACTGCATGAAATAGAATGGGATATGTCAAGAAGCCATGGTTTTCCCCTTTCTTACTTCAGATCCTCAAGTAAAAGCTGGTTGACCATTGATGGGGTGTATTGTAAAAGGATTTCTTGTTCATGGATGGATTGGACTGGATGATTACTGATAACCCTTATAACCTTAGTTTTGTTATTTACCTGTGAATCATGAGAAGTATTGTTTCAAATCCATCAGCAACATATGTGTGTATATATATATATATATATATATATACACGTATATATATATATATATAAAAATATATACACACACACACATATTAAGAAGGCGTTTATATAGTGCTTTATAATTTGCAAAGTACTTTTCTCATATAACCTCTAGGGGTCCTCAAAACAGCCCTTAATACGAAGTAAGAAGGAACAAAAATTTACTATTCCACATTTCTCAGTGCAAAATAAAAATTGCACATAAAAACAGTGGAGACTTAAAAAAAAACCTAGATTTTCTCTCTTTTCCCTATGTTTTCCCATGTATTTGTTTATTCTTTAAATTTTCTGTTATTGTTTACTTTAGAAGCTATAAAATTTATACTTTATAGTTTTGGAGATAGAACTAAGAATCATGTAATTCAATCAGTCTATCAATAAGCATTTACTGTATGCCAGAAACTGTATGTGCTGGGACCACAAAGACAAAAATAAAAGTGGCCTGCCTTTAAGGGCTTGCATTCATTTGGAGGAAATATCATGTATATACACAAAACATATACAAAGTAAATTCAAGGTAAGAGGGGACATTAGCAACTAGGTGCTTCAGGAAAGACCTCATGTAGAGAGCAGTGTTTCTCCTGAGCTTTAAAGGATACTAATGATTCTAAGGGCTGCTTGGTGGTGCAGTGGATAGAGCAGTGGGTTCAAATCTGGCCTCAAACACTTACTGGCTGTGTCACTCTGGCTAAATCACTTAGCCTTGTTTGCCTCAGTTTCTTCATCTGTAAAATGAGCTGGAAAAGGAAATAGCAAACCACTCCTGTATCTTTGCTAAGAAAACCCCAAATGGGGTCACCGAGAGTTGGACACAATTGAAAAACAACAAAAATTATTGTAAAACTTGGAAGCAAGGAATGAGTACATTTTAACAGCCTCTGCAAAGTGTAGAAGATAGAATTTCTAGCATGATATCTCATGACCTGTCATATAGAAGTAAAATTAGAATTATTTTTGCTATGTACTACAGAGATGTCTTTCTTTGTTGTTCTTTGTATGTTGAAATGTTTATGTTTGTTGGTAATTATTAAACTCATTAAAAAAAAGAAAATCTATGGGGCAGCTAGATAGTGCAGTGGATAGAACCTTGACCCTGAAATCAAGAGGACCCAAATTCAAATCCGGCCTTTGACACCTAACATTTATTAGCAGTTTGACCCTAGACAAGTCACTTAACCCCAAATATCTTACCAAAAAAAACAAAAAAACAAAAAAAGAAAAAAGAAAAGAAAAAAGCCTAAGAGATAAGAGCATAAAGAACTAGGATCCAATGAGGTAAAAGTTTGTGGAGAACATTCTCCCACATTTTACTCCAAGTAATATACGGAGATCAATGTTTGAGGAGGAAACATCAACAATTCCATTTTTTGAGGGGAAAAAAGTGTAGAGGTGGGTCAGAAAGGGGGATAATATGGGAGCATAAAAAGTGTTTTTTAAAACAAAGCAAACAGATTAAAAACCTTTTCTGTGGCAAAGACTAAACCATAAGGAGAGAGAGTCCAGGCATATTTTGACCCAGTTTTGAGTTTATCACTTAAATTCATCTTCTTAGGGATATAAATAACTCAGCCAAATGTAGTTGACAGTAACAAAAGAGTCAAACCACATAGTGAAGAAGAAAACACTATGAGTGACCCACAGGAAGGAGAAGACCCTGGGATCAAGCCCTTAGGAAGAATCTCTGGAGCTGTAACCATCAGAGTTTATTTCATTTATTGTTGAGGTGGGTGACTTGATCCAAGATGTCATCTTTATTATTTCATGCAGAGAGCTGGCTATCCACTATAACTGCCAACAAGAGAGATATTTCAGCAGAGTGCCCACTCTAACATTTGTTTGTAGTTATGCTGGCAGAGTTTTAAGGGATTGAAAGTAAAAGATAGCTCCCTTTTAAAAGAAAAAAAAAGCCAGACACTACAGAATTATTAGTATCAGAAACCATTTCCCTGGATGGACTCTGAATATATTTTTAAGAATAGAAAGCAGAAACTCATCTTGTTGTTCCCTTTTCTTCAAGATTCAATTCAGTCAAGAAATCTTCCTTGAATCCTCAAGTCCTTTCCCACCAATCACTTGCATATTTTACTCTGTCTTACTATATTATTTTTTATTCTCTTACAATATTAACTACCTTAGAGTTCATATCCTATCTCCCCTTCTGGACCATAAGCTTTGGAAAGATTTTTATTATATCTTAGGGTTCTTTGCATCTCCTGTAGTACCCAGCACCATTCCTTGCACAATGAGGAATTAAATAAATCAATGTTTTATTATCCAAAGATGAGTTTTCTTAAGGATAAGACACTTGAGATTTTTTTTTTAAAATAGGGGAGAAGAAAAATGATAAGATATTGCTTCAATTTATTCTTTTCCTCTAAAATATAAAATTAAAACTTTTAAGTTAAAGAACAAAATTTAACATTCATAACATTTACAGTTGGAATGGGAAAACATGTCTAGTATAGATGGATCAAAATGGCTTTCCACATGTTACCTTGTATGTTGTTCCATATTAGGTTACCTGACTTGCATCTTGAGACCTTTGCCTGTAGGGAAAATCCTTAAGAAAAATCCTGAAAAGCAAAACTGCCCTTCTTTTCCATAAATGCTCAGCTCTTGGATAGCTTGTCAGTTGTTTTCTACTATTGAGGCTGTGAAAAGTGATGTGGAAAATGGTTTTCAAAGTTCAATGTTAATTTAATATAAAAATTTTTCCAAGATTTGCTCATTTGGGAAGTAGAAAGAAATATAAACAAATCTTTGTATTTCATAATTTTCAGGATTTTTCAGAGCAAAGTCAAATAATTATTATCTTTTTGGCACATCTTAGGTCAAATATATCTTTTTTTCTTCATCTAGTTTTACTGATTCTTTTTATAGGGACAGTGATTAGACCCACAATTTTATAATATAGAAAACTCTCACATAAGAAAACTCCCTCTAGCAATGCAATTCTTCACTTTCTCTAAAATGATTGTCTTAAAGATCTGTCTAGAGCACTGAAAAACTGACTTACCCAAAGTATATCTAGCAGCTTCAAATCTTTATTTACAGCATCAAGGCTGCCTCTATTTTTTTACATTCATATTTTTCAATGTATCATAGTTATTCCTCAATGTACCATCTCCAGCTACCACCATTCCCTTGGAAAAAAAAAGTGTTGGGTATGGAATTGTAAGATCTGGATTCATATGCTGACTCTTGGACTACTACACATGACATTGGGTAAGCCATTTAACCTTTCTCAGTCTTGATTTTAAGTTTTCCAAACTATAAAAAGGAGAGGATTGCACCCAGTCAGTCACAAAATAAGCATATATTAAGAGCCTGCTTTGTGCCAGACACTATGTTAAGGACTAGGGATACAAAGGAAGGCAAAAGCTAGTTTCTGTGACCTCAAGGTGCTTACAGTCTAATGGAGGAGACAAGCACCCAAAAATGTACAAATAAGTTATTTACGGGATAATAATTTAATAATTTAATTTAAATTATTAATACTTTAAAAGAAATAATTTAATAATATTTTAATAACTTAAGAGACATTGGGAAAAGGAGAGGATCCTTACAGATCCTTCCAATCTGTAATTCTATCATGTTTAGTCAAGTAAATTTGACTTACAACATATGCAATATTCTAGATCCATAGCTCCCCACTACTGTACCAAGAGGAGGAAAACATGCTTCATCACTTATTCTTCAGATCCAAGACTGATCATTATAATTAATCTGATTTTGGCCAATTCCAGCTTTCCTTTGACCACTTTAAAAGACATTAATGGGACTGGACATTCACCAAATTCAAAAGGATACAGTTGATAAGAAAATCAATATCCTAATATTTAATTAGAAAATAGCTGGTGCACCCAGCTCATTATTTATTTGGTTGGCTTCTAATACAAAACAATTCACTGGCATTTCATGGAGATGGAATGCAATCATGCTACAAAAAACATTGCTGTGAGTTTTGTAGATGACATATCCCAATTCTATTCATGACATCCCTCCCTCTTATCTTTCCAGTCTTAGACCCTACTTCTTGAAAAATATTCTTTGATCCAAGAATACTAGCTCCTTACTGTTCCAATTCTAATGTCTTCTTTCTTTATTATTATTCTTTATGACTATTATTATTGATTAAGTGATTATAGAATGTATACTGTACTAGGAGTACAAAAACAAAAATGAAACAGATCTTGTTCTCAATGAGCTTATGTTCTACTAGGGAAACTATTAAACCCAGTCAGTCACAAAATAAGCATATATTAAGAGCCTGCTTTGTGTCAGACACTATGTTAAGGACTAGGGATACAAAGGAAGGCAAAAGCTAGTTCTTGTGACCTCAAGGAGCTTACAATCTAATGGAGGAGACAAGCACCCAAAAATGTACAGATAAGTTATTTACAGGATAATAATTTAATAATTTAATTTAAATTATTAATACTTTAAAAGAAATAATTTAACAATATTTTAATAACTTAAGAGACATTGGGAAAGCCTTCCTGTAGAGAATGAGCTTTTAGTTGGGACTTAAAGGAAGCTTGGAAAGGCAGTAGATGGAGAACAGGAGGGAGGATATTATTGATATGGGGGACAACCAGAAAAAATGTCCAGAGCCAAGATAAGGAGTGTCTTATTGATGGAACAGTAAGGAGCTAGTGTCCCTGGATCAAAGAATATATATCAAGAAGTAGGATCTGAGACTGGAAAAATAAGAGGGAGAGATGTCATGAATAGGATTGGGATATGTCATCTACAAAATTCAAGGCAATGTCTTTTGTAGCGTGATTGTATTTCCCTCTCCATCCTGATTTCAGACAGACTTTGAGTCAAAGAAGGGAGAATATAAGATAGCCAACTTTTGGGGATGCACTTAGAAGCCAAGTGAATGCAATCAGCACAGTTCTTCCATTTGAAGCCATGCTTTATTTTTTCACTACATAAACACTTTCTGGAAATCTGTGAGCCCAGTTTATTGACAGTACCCAGAATATCCAGATGTTTTAAACATGCTTTTAGATTTGGTGCAGTTATGAGTTCCTATGATACAGATACGTAAAATTCTGTGTGTCTCACTGAAAACACAGATTGCTATATGCACAGACACATATGGCCATGCATATGTCTTGGCACAAATGTGCCTATATCCCCATGGAGATATACAGTTTCCAAAATCCCCTATGGAAATACAACATTGTATTGTAAGTTAACAAAGGGAAGAGAAAAGGCAAAAATATAAGAAGTAATTTATCCATCTTACACATCTGAGAAAGCTGGAAAAACACTGGATATCTGGAAAAACACTGGAACAAATTATCAAAAAATCAATTTGCAAACACCTAGAAGACCACAGGATACTGGGTAATCATCTACAGGGCTTTGAGGAAAAAAAACAAAGCTTAGCAGATGAATCTAATTTCTTTTTGTGATGGAGTGACAGGCATGGAAGATTAGGAGAAGCAAAAGACACATTCCACCTTGATTTTAGGAAGGCTTTGGGTTTTGTACTTCACTATGCACATGTTCATTAGATAAGAAAATAAATGAGAGATGACAGGCACGGTAGTGAGTATATGCGAGATTAATTGAAGAGTGATACTCAAAGAGAGATCCAGAGCCAACATTGGGAGGAATATCAAGGAGTAACTCTTGAGTCTAATTTATTGAATTCTTTTTTTAAAAAAATGAATTTAACAATTGCCAACACAAACATTCTAACATATAAAAAGGAACATTAAAGAAGATTGTATGAAATATCACAAACTTCTACTTCATAAAATTTTAAACAAGAAATAAAGAGAACTTTCTCAAAGGTAACCCAGTATGTGAATAGGTAGCACAAAAAATATCCATGTTTTGGAAGATAAGACATCTAAAGCTTAAGGCACTTACTCTCCTCCTACACCCTAACTAGCATTCTTTCCCTCTGCTCAAGGTAACCCAGCTGGTAAGGGATACAATCCCAATCCAAGCTCAGGTTCTTTGACTTAAAAGTCAGTGCTTCACTATTACTGAGCTGATGACAAAGGGGAGGAGAGTGCAAAGTCTAAAATATAGGAGGATAAGATTAGAACTCAAGATTTCTTTGATAGGCTGGAGATATTGATGCAGCCTTATCTGGAATGAGGTCATAGGATCATAGACTTAGAGCTAGCAAGGATCTTGGAGGCACGAGAGAACAAACTGGAAGCAAAGCAGACAAGAGAGCTTAAATCCATGTAAGCATCTTCAAGACTGAAGTATAGTACATAAGCAGGACAGACCAAGATTCAGGGATTTACTAGGTCAAAAACTAAAAGTAGGTCAGAGAGGGATGATACTCGTTTTGAAAAAGTTAAGCAAAATGCCCTTTGATATAGCAATATTAGTAATAGGTCTCTATCCTAGAGATAGTTAAAAAAAAAAAAGAGGAGGGGAAGCATCTAAAAATACATGAAAATATTCATAGCAGCTCTTTTTGTGGGGACAAAGAATTAGAAATTAAGAGGATATCTGTCAATTGAGAAATGGTTGAATAAGTTGTGATATATGAATGCAGAATACTATGGTGTTATAAGAAATGATGAGCAGCAAATTTATAAGAATGCAAGCCATTCTCCTATTGATAAATTGCCAAAGAATATGAACAGACAATTTTCAGATGAAGTAATTAAAATCATTTCTAGTAATATGAAAAATGCTCTAAATCACTTTTGATCAGAAAAATGGAAATTAAGACAACTCTGAGGTGCTGCTATATACCTTTTGGATTGATGAGGAAAACATTATATATAGCAATACTGTATAATGATCAACTGTGAATGATTTAGTTCTTCTCAGCAATTAATGGTCCAAGAGGATCAACAGGACAAAGGACTCATGATGGAAAATGCTATCCACATCCAGAAAAGAACTTATGGACTCTAAATGCAGATCAAAGCATACTATTTTTGCTTTACTTTTTTGTGTTTTTTCTCTTTACCTCAATTACAAACTTATGTAATAATAATAGCCATGCTACATTGCTCACCAGGCTTTCATAACTGTAACTAATTTGGAAATATGTTTTACATGATTGCACACATATAACCTATATCAAGTTGCTTAACATTTTAGGAAAAATAGATGGGAGGGAGGGAGAAAAATTTGAACCTCAAGATCTTGGAAAAATGAATGCTAAAAATTGTCTTTACATATAAATTGGAAAAAATACTATAAAAAACAAAAAAGTAAAAGTAAGCATAACATAGAATATCTATTCTTAAGTAAAGTGGTCATTGATCTCATCAGCCAGTTCAAGCCTAGATGAAAAAAGAAGAGCTAGATGATATAAGGTCTGTAGCCCTTGGAGTTAGGAAGATCTAAGTTCAAATCTTGCTTCAGACGTTTGATTTGTTGTTGTCCTTCATACTCTGAAGAGGACCAAAACGGGATCAAGGTAAAGAGTGTTTGACTGGGGTTGATCAGATCAATATAAGTTTGGTAGGCTTTAACACAGATCTGGCACAAATTGTCCACATGAACATTTAGAGCGGAGATTTCTCTAAATTTGTGTATCTCACCTTTTCTTGGAGCTACTGTAATTCTGCTTTGCTCATAAAGCACAGAACTTTCTTTGATCCAAGCACACCATGATGGGTAGTCCTGTGACAGTGTCTCCTGTGAATGGCAATGGATGCCAAAGTTCTTCAGAGGGACCTTCAGACATTTGTGAGCTTCAAACATTTACTACACAGATGACCTTCTATTTACTTCAGTTTTCTCAACTGAAAACTAGGGATAATTCTAGCATTTACCTCATTAGATTTTTGTAGGAAAAAGCAAGAATTAGTTAACCCGTTAATCATTCTTTGGATTCAGTGATTCAGGACATAATAGAAATATCATCATCTACCTAATGACAGCTTCCCTAATGGGTAAAATAATGCTTCACAGTCAAATGAGTTCAGATCTGACCCCCCACACTTAATACTTAGGTCCTTGGCCAATTTATATAATCTCTTTGTGTATCAGTTTCTTAAACTGTAAAAATTGATGTAATAATAGCTATGCTACATACCTCACCAGGCTATTTTGAGTATCAAATGAAATTTTAAATATAAAGGCCTTTGCAAGCTTTCAAGTGATATATAAATGTCAGTTTTGATTATTTCTCTACCGCAAGAGCAAATACCTTGGAGGAAATAAACAATTTCACAAATGCTAATCTTGTAAACCCCCTCCTATAAAGTGATGGCAAATGTCACAGGAAGGCATGACATACAATCTTACCACAATTAAGGAACAATGTCTAGTAGCATTTAAATGAGTGAACAGCATAGACTATAAGTGTTCTAGTAGCTCAGAGAAGAGCTTGCTCTGGTCTGGTAAAATGAGGAAGGCCTTATGGCGTAGGTAGGAAGTGAACCAGGTTCAAAGGTAGGGAGAAAGGAGACAGAAAACTGTTCCAAATAGGCGACTATATTGAGGAAAGTTTTGGATTCAATTCAATAGTCATGTACCAAGACCCTCTAATTCACAAAGCGCTGTCCCAGGTACTAGAAATACAAATATGAAAATGGAAAGTAGTCTCTGCTTTCCACTGGATAATATAAAATGTAAGAATAGAGATAGACTGAAACTGTTATTTGATTGATATGGGGAGCTACTGAAAAATCTAACTTCCTCTATCACCATAGGGCATATTTACGCTGCAATTTATAAAAATTTGCTTAGAGTGCTAAAATGTTAAGTGACTTGCTCACCTTTGTGTCAAGGTAAGAGTTGAACCGGAACTTCCTAATTTAAAGGCTTACCCTATATCCACTATGCCACATTCTCTCTCTCTTATATATGCTTGTGCAACATGTAAACAGAGAAGGAAAAACAGCATAATTTGAGAAGGGATAGCACCATAACAACTAAGTAGGTCAAGAAAGGCTTTTCATAGGAAGTAGAACTTGAGATAAATCCCTGAAGGAAACCAAGATTTCTCAGAAGGAAATGTGAGGTGAAATGTATGAACATGGAGAAGGAAGATGGAATCCATAGTTGAATGAATATGAGTTGTTGAAGAAGAACAAGAAGAAGACCAGAATAATTGGGCCAAATAAGAGATAAAATGAGAAATAAAGTTGAATAGACTGGGAAGAGGCAGGTAAAGCCTTTAAAGGCAGGCCAAAGATTTCAAATTTTATTTTGCAAGTAATCACTGCGTTTTTTTGAGTAAGAAACTGACATGACATTTTATGAATGCTAGTATGGTGATCCTTCAGAATAGATTAGAGAAGGAAAAAAAAATAGAGATAGAGATTCTGTTAAGACATCTATTGCTTGATACAGTTGTGAGTTGATGAATATATACATTAAGGGTGACTGCAGTGAGATAGAGAAGAACTGATGTGAGAGACATTTCTGAGAAAGAATCAACAGCATTTGGTGACTATTATATTAAGAAAGGATAAGGAAAAAACTGATAATACATTTCTCTTGGGGGAACTAGAAGAACGGTAGTATCATTGACAAATATAGGAAACTTGAGGTATGAAAGGGAACAAGATAAACTCAGTTTGATCATGTCAAATTTAAGTTGACAGTAGAAAAGCCAAGTGAAGGTTTGCTGTAGGCAATAGATGAAACTGAAGTTTAAATAAGATGTTAAGGGAATAAATATTAATTTGGAAATCATCAGCATGATGATCATCAGTGATTAATGTGAAGCTAATGACAAAGTGATGCTGAAAAATAAATTTTTAAATATTCTTTAGGATTGGATTTATCCATATAATGAATATACTTATTCAAAGGATAGGAAATCTTCTTCCTAAACTAATAAAAGAAAGCTTGATGAAATAGTACCTCTGATGAGCTTAGTAAAGAAAGTTTCCTATCCTTCTGGTACAGTGTCTGAATTAGAATGAATCTCTCTGACCAGCTGTTCTCTGTCTTCAATGAGGAGAAACCAAGAAGAAATTAGATTAAGCAGAAATAAGACAGATTTAGGTTAGGCATAAGAAAATGTTTCTTGAGGCTTGGGTATCATGACTCTGAAACAGAAATTATTGGATGTTTAAAAAAAAACCTTCATTTGCCTTAAAATACTGTTGGTTCGGCCAAGCCTAAAGCCAAGGCAGAAGAAAATGGCAAATCACTCCAATATCTTTGTCAGGAAAATCCCATGGATAGTATGGTCTGGAAGAGTTGGACATGAGTAAATGACTGAAAACAATAACAACAACAAAAATCTTCTAGTCCCAGGATTTTATAATTTCTCTTTCAGCCCTTGGCCACATTCAAAATCTAATCTCCCCTCTACATGTAGGGCAGGGATTCTTAGTTTTTTCATATCACAGACCCTTTGGTGGTCTGGTGAAGTCTATGAACCCCTTTCATGGATAGTTTTTTTTTTAAATTCATAATGAAAGGAAAGGTGCCTTAAGAGAAGTGCACTGAAAGCCTATCGTTGAAGATAGAGCAATGATTGAAGTAATGATGGCTATGAGTATTGTATTGCTGTCCATTAGCTTATTTACATGTGACTTTTCAGAGTCTTAAAATTTGTAACTGACAAATTCATAAATCAAGAAAATAAATTGAATGCAAAAAATTGAACTAATAAATAAAGCTAGTATCTAATTTTATGGACTGGGAAGATTATATTAAGTGAGAAAATATCTATAAAGCAGTTTACAAATTTAAAAGTACTGTATAAATTCTAATTGTTGTTATTGTAGTTGCTGCTGCTGCTGTTGTTAGCACTATTGAATTTAAATCTAATAGAAGGTGGATTTCTTGAGTTTTATTTCATAAAGTAAAGATTAATTACTGACCACTAGGAGGCTCTGATAGAGAAGAAGCTATAGGAGGAGAAAGATTCAAGAAGCAGGAGAATAAGCTGTGCACAGGAAGAGTCACAAAAAATTGGGATCAAAAACATAAAAGGCTTTCAGCTGCTTTGCTGAGAATTTGCTGATTGAAAAAGAGACTATTTTATTGACTGATAAAAAAAAGTATGGAAAAGCTGCCCTAAACACATTGGTAGAAAATTGAAACCTGCTGCTACACAAAGAATAGGCAGGCTTATTTCTCTTCAATGCCATCAAAACCTCTTAGATACCTATTTTGCCCTTTCTGCATTAAGAGTGAGAAATAGAAGGGGAAAATTCAAGCTTTGCTGTGAGAAGAGACTTAGAATTGATCACAGAAAGTGGAATCCTTTGCTATTTTCAGATCCAAGGAGCCTGGCATTTCTTCAGCTTAAAGGAACTGCTTGTCACTAAATGAACATAACACATTTTTCTCAGCACCCTGCTAAGAATGGCTGTGAGCAGAAAGACTTGTCACTACTTCATTGGTTTGACACAAGAAAAGGAACAGCTTTTTCTACTAGGAAAACACTGAGGACTAAAAAGAGACCAATTAGCAAAGAAGCAGCTTTCCTTGTTGCAGAATATTTCTAAAGGGACCAAGGACACCAAGACTTGCAGTCCTGAGTACTAAGTTGCCCTGGGCATGTGGATTTCCTCCTTTAAACGTCTTCTTATTGTATAGTATGTGCCATCTTATTGCTATGGATACTGAATGCATTGGCAAGAAAGTGTGACCCAGGTTTATAAATGGATCATAATGTTTTGATTATTTCTGATTTTGTCTTCTGTTGAGGATATATAATCTAATTCTAAAGAGTGAGTGGGTTAAAGAATAAATCATAGAAAAAATTAACAACTTCATTAAGGAGAGTGATAGTAATGAATTAATATACCAAAATTTGTGGGATGCAGCATAGCAGTTTTTGTTTATTTGTGCTATGAATATACCATTTTATTAAAACTTTTTATTTTTCAAAACATATGTATGGATAATTCTGCAACATTAAGCCTTGCAAAACCTTGTGTTCCAATTCCTCCCCCTTAACCCATCCCCTCCCCTAGATGGCAATCTCCCCTATATGTTAAACATGGTAGAAATATAATATAGCAGTTTTGAGGGGGTAATGTATAACTAAACACTTATATAAATAGAAGAGAGAAAGAACTGATGAAAAATTAGGCATGCAAATAAAAAACACATTAGAAAAAGAACTAATTAAATATTTCCAATTAGTCACTAAATAAGGAACCCTGAAAATCAAATGGGAGATTAATAACTTGAATCCAAAAAATTGAAGTAATAAATAAAGGTAGCATCTAATTTTATAAAAAGCCAATAAAATAACCATTAAATAACTTGACTTTTTTAAAAAAGGAGAAAACAAACTTACCAGTCTCAAAAATGAAGATGGTAAATGTATAACTAATGAAGATGAAATTAAAGCAATTGTTAGGAGCTTTTTTGCACAACTTTATGCCAAGTGAAACTGTTAATCTAAATGAAATAGATGAAAAAAATGCCCATATTAACAGAGAAGGAAAGCCGGAAACTAGGAGAAAATTTTTACAGTAAGTTTCTCTGATAAAGGTCTCTGATAAATATATAGGGAACTGAGCCAAATTTATTGAAATAAGAGCCTTCCCCTAGTTGGTAAATTTTCACAAGATGTAAACAGGCAGTTTTCAGGGGGAGAAAAACAGTTATCAATAGTCATGTACAAATTACTAATAATGAGAGAAATGCAAATTAAAACAACTTTAAGGTTCACCTCACACCCATCAAATTGACTGACATGACAGAAAAGGAAAATGTTAATGTTAGAGGGAGTGTGGGAATATAAGTACACTGATACATGGTTGATAAAATTATAAACTGTAATTGTTTGGAGAACAATTTGGAACTATATCCAAATGGATTATAAAACTATATATACTCTTTGACCCAGAAATATCACTAATATGAATATCCCAAAGAGATCAAAGAAAAAGGAAAAACACTCATGTGCAACACACATAAAAATATTTTTAGCACTTTTTTTTTAAACTGTAGCAATTGGGATTAACTGATTTGCCCAGGGTCCCACAGCTAGGAAGTATTAAGTGTCTGAGGTCAGATTTGAACTCAGGTCGTCCTGACTTCAGGGCTAGTGCTCTATCCACTGCGCCACCTAGCTGCCCTCTAGCAGTTTTTCTTGTGATGGTAAAGAATTGGGAATTGAGGAGATGCTCATCAATTAAAGAATGACTGAACAAATTGTAGTATATGGTTATGATGGAATATTATTGTGTTGCAAGAAAAATGAAATAGATGGTTTCAGAAAAAAAACTGGAAAGACTTAATTGAACTGATACAAAGTGAAACAAACAGACCTAGGAGAACATTGTACACAGTAATAGCAAAATTATAACAACAATCAATCAGGAGGGATTTAATTACTTTGATCAATACAGTGGTCCAAGACAATTCCAAAGGATTCATGATGAAAAGGGCAACTAGGTGACACAGCGAATAGAGCACTAGCTCTTAAATCTAGAGAATCTGAGTTAAAATCTGATTTCAGAAACTTACTATTTGTATGACTTGGGCAAGTCATTTAACAATGTTTGCCTCAGTGCTTCATCTGTGAAATTTGCTGGAGCTAGAGAAGAAAAGGGCAAACCATACCAGTATCTTTTCCAAGAAAACTCCAAGTAGGGTTATGAAGGGTTGTTCATGTCTCAATGACTCATTAATAACAGCATAAGGAAAGATGCTATCCATCTCCAGAGAGAGAGAATTAAAGAACTCCGAGTTCAAACTGAAGCATATTTTCTTTCATTTTATATTTCTTGCTTTTTTCTCCTTTTTGTAATATGGCTAATGTGGAAATACATTTTCATGACTTCATATATATAATTGCCTTCTCAATGACAGGAGAGGAATGGGAAAGAAGGAGAGTATTTGGAACTGAAAGTAAAAATTAAAAAAAAATTGAAGTTAATGCTGACATGATGACTATTTTTGTGTAAATAGGAAGCCCCCTATGGTCATGAATAGCAGGATTATATTCTTCCCACTTTATCTCTTGGATAAGAAAAATCAATTTCTTAGTTCTCATTAGGTAGTTTTCACCATGAGAAAAATGTACAGATGTACCAGTGTGAGTACAGGTTGTGGTGACTGATACATTAGAAACTGACAGCAAAAGGTACATTAGGTACCACACCTGCAGGCTACACTGCCCACTTGGGTGAATCTGTTAGCACCCAAGCTACACTAATAAAGGATCTTCCTGAATATTGAAAGTTTAAAGAGCTGTACTTATAGAGATGACCAAAAGGCATAAGTGAAGAGGGACAGTAATTGTAATAGATGATTTCTAGATCTAGAAAGGAAAAATAATGGAATAATGTGCTAATGGTTTTTTCAAACATTAACATCCCAAAAGAATCCTGACATCCCTGGAATTGAGACAAGAGACCATAACAAATTGCACTGAGTATGCATCAAAGACATCCATTCTACCAAGAAATAGTATTAAACACCTAAGGTTTTTGTCATAGGTGTGGAGGTTACTACATTGCTTTCCCTGATAGATTTTGGGACTTAACAGGGATTAAGGAAAAAATTATATCATAATTCCCTTCAAGGCTACATTTATTTGAGGTCAGGAGAAAGAGAATTCTGCTATTACTTTATTCTCTTTTGTGTCTTAATTAAATGCTGTACTATTGGATGTATGGCTTGCATGATGTGTTAATAGAGAACATTTCATTTATGGGTGCTGAAGTCCAAGATTCCCATGATTTATTACCAAATATAGCCACATTGATATTAAGGAAATTGTCAAGGAATTCTAGAATCAGAGTTCTTTGGAGGTATTCAGACCTCAGTGTTATATATTATTTTTAAAAGACAACAATACCCAAGTTGTCAGGATTACAGCTAAAGAAAGGATTCAGTATGACTGAAGCATAACTACTATTTCAGGAGATGTTGAATTCAGTTGCAAGGTCCTTCTAGCCAGGGTCCTTATTATGTGCCAAATTAGCATGTGCCTTAGTTTTCATTTTCATGAATTACCTCTCTCACTGAGTGGTTGTAAGGACATGAGATGATGCTATAGAAATTTTGAAGCAGCAGGAATTTATGGACAAGGTGAGACATTCTGATGTGTTTTTTAAAAATTGTTTTTGTTGCAAAATATTTTTTATTATAACTTTTTATTGACAGAACCCATGCCAGGGTAATTTTTTACAACATTATCCCTTGCACTCACTTTTATTCCGACTTTTCCCTTTCCTCTTCTACCCCCTCCCCTAGATGGCAAGCAGTCTTATACATGTTAAATAGCTTACAATTTATCTTAGATACAATATATGTGTGCAGAACCAAACAGTTCTCTTGTTGCACAGGGAGAATTGGATTCCGAAGGTAAAAATAACCTGAGAAGAAAAACAAAAATGCCAACAGTTTACGTTCATTTCCTAGTGTTCCTTCTCTGGATGTAGCTGCTTCTGTCCTGATGTGTTTTTTTTTTAAATAAAGACTGATTTTGTAGTCAGGAAAATAAGTCTGACTTCTGGATTAGAAGCTTTATGTTCTTGAGTAAGTAACAACTTAGGACTTTCAGTAATTTCCTAAATCTACAAGTTGCTAAACCATATTGGTAGAAGTAGTGGCTGTACTAGGAATCCCCTACTTTGATGAAACTATAGAATCATAGTTCCAGAACTAGAAAGGACTATCCTCAGAGGCCATATGGTCCTTCCCCTGTAAATTAGATTCAACAGTGGCTAAATAATTTGCCACGGTCAATAGGATTAATCCAGCTCTTCTTCCTTTCCCCCTCAAAAAATCATGTTTTTATAGTTTCTAACCACTTAAAAAACACCTTCCCTTTACAACAACCATGTGAGGCAACAGGATAAGTGTTATTACCATTTTACAAAGGAATAAGCTAAAACTCAGTTTCCTCATCTGTAAAATGAACTGGAGAAGGAAGTGGCAAACTACTCCAATGTCTGCCAAGAAAACCCCAAACGGGGTCACGAAGAATCAGACATTACTGAAATAACCCAATAACAACAAAGCTAAGACTCAGAGATGAAATCATTTGGCCAGGATTGCACAACTAGGAAGTGGTTGACCTGGGATTCAGGCTGAGATTTTGGTTCCAAGACAAGAGATCCTAGTGGATCATGGTTGATAATCCACTTCTTCCTAACATTAATTAAGAGGGATAAAGAAAGAGAATGGACCAAAATTGGCTTCCCATAAGTACCCCACTGTGAAAGGTAGATAGCTAGCTGGCTGTCTCACAATGGTATGTTCTAAATCTTAATATGGAAATAGTCTTTCTTGCAGGATGTTTTGAGCTTTTTGAAAATTGATATTTCTGCTTCAGTGGCCTGGAATTTGATTTGTGAAATGTCCCTCACTGAATGCCAAAGATCCACATGACATAGAGATGGGGAATTAAACTTTTGTGGCATAGAAAACATTAGTGTTTTTTTTTTTTTGCCAGTTCTGTCCTTGTCTGTCTCTGCTGATTAGCAGACAACAGGATCTTGCAGTTTAGTTTGTTGTTCTTCAGGGACTCCTATTAGTGAGTTTCAGCAATATCCGTCAAACAACTACAGTCAGTTGGGTCAGCTTGTGCCTTAACTGTTTCCTTGTTTATAAATTTAGCTAATCCTTTTTGGCAAAAATCATTTAAATTTTGCTTGTGTATGACTTTTCTTCCAAGCATCTCTACCCTATGCTCTCTTTATGAATGCCAGTACAAGGGCAGGAGATTTCAGGAACAGACTCTAGCATTTAAAAGCATCAAATTTGTTCATTGAATTTGAGGCGAGAATAGTCATTCTGACTATTATCAGAAACTGGAATTTTTTCCACACCTTGTTTAGATTAGGGATTGGTTGTTATTTTATAGGGATTAAATGTTATTTTCCATGTGATTTGGGGGGATAAATAGAGTCAGGGAAGGGAGATAGGAGAGACAGATAGAGACTTTACAAAGATGAAGAAGAAAGAAGTAGAATTTGACAATAGCTTGGCAGTGGGCTGTGAAGAAAAGGGTAGATTTGCTGACAACCCCAGAGATTAGTAACATCCCTAGAGACAGAGTGTGGGACAGAGAGAATGAGATTTATCTTCTCTAATAAATTTGAGGTATTTCTGAAACATACAATAGTGTGAGGAATCTGAAAATATAAGACCAGTCACCTGTGAAGCCCCATGCTTATTAGGGACATATTTAATTTTCAGAGAAATAAACAATGAAAAGCACTATTCCATTGCTGGAGGGTGGAAAGCAAGAAGAGAAACCATGTCCAAATACTATACCACAAGGATGATGCTTTTTATTTTGGTTGGAAATCAGAATATAGACACACCAAGGTCTTCAAAAACTCCTCTCCATCAATGAAGAATTGATCATAACACAGAGTTCCAATGACTGCAAACAGCAGGAAATAAAATCAAACAATTCCTGCTTCTTGTTTGATCATAATAAACAAGGCCAAATCTCCCAACTCCTTTAATAACTTAAGATCATGGAATCATTACTTTAGGGCAGAAAGGAATCTCAGAAATCATCTAGTTCAACTCCCTCATTTTATAGATCAAGAAAACTAAGACTCATAGAATTGTGACTTGCTCTAAATCACATAGGCACTAAATAACTGAGTTAAATTTTGAACTTAAGTCCTCTGACTTCAGGTGTTTTTCCACATACCACTCTGCTGCATGAATACTAAAGTCAAATTATTATCATGTTCCATAGGAGAGAAATATACATATACATATACATACATATATATATATATTAATTTAATTATTTGTAAGTAGGGTTTCACTTGCTTTTGGAACCTCTCATTAATCCAGGTTCAGAATTAAGCATTTATTTTAAGTCCCCATCAGTGCCTTTTTTTTTTTTTTACCAGCAGACCAAAAATTTCATGACAAAACATTTAGTTTAGACAGAATAGGAAATTAGCTAACAAGAGAAAAATCAAGTTGTAAATCCATTCTCTATCTATCCTTAAATGGGGGTGATATCATCTCTCACATAGGATAGGAAAAGAAGAAATTACCTAGAAAGTTCTAGGTTTGTGTTATGTATGGAGCATTTCCTATATAAGGATCCATTTATCCACTATAGCCTGTGTTTGTAGTCTATCCTTGGTCCACCAAAAGATGGAAAAATATCATACAAGTTACTCACCATATTTAAGACTAGATTAAAAAAATAAAATAAAAAAAAACAACCTAGAGTAGTGGTTCTGAAAGTTTTTGGTCTCAGTATTTATTTGTTGTTCTTAAAAATTATTGGAGACCTTCAGAGAGCTTTTGTGTGGGTGAGGTATTTCTGTTGGTGTTTTTCATATCAAAAAATGTTCTATTTAAAAAAATTAATTTTTACTTTTCCTAGTTACATATAAAACAACTGTTAAAATTTGTTTTTAAAACTTTGAGTTTCAAATTATCTCCCTTCTTCCCCAATCTCTTCCTCCATTGAGAAGGCACATGTGAAGTTAAACAGGATATTAAAAATGTTCTTCTAAAGCAAGGGTCCTTCACCAGGGGTTTGCAGAATAGATTTATGAGGGAGGGTGTTTTATAGACTTGGATGGTAAAACAATTACAGCTTTATTTTTATTAACTCGTAACTGAAATTAAGCATTCCCTTCAATTATCTAAAAATGATCATTAAGTTTAACTAGATTGCCATAAGGACCTGTGACACAGAAAGGTATATTAAACTTTTTCAAAATGTTAAAAGTACTAAAAATGTTTTTAACATGGAATTGTGGAAATATATACATACACACACATACATATAGAGATGTATGTGTATTCTATACAAAAGAGAAGTGGCTTAAACAGGCTACATTATCAAAAGGAGTGAAAGGATCTGCCTTTCTCTCTCTCTCTTTTTCTCTCTCTCTCTCTCTCTTTCTCTCTCTCTCGCTCTCTGTCTCTTTTTCTTTTTTTTCTTTTCTTTTTTTGCTGAGGTAATTGGGGTTAAATAACTTGCCCAGGGTCACTAGGAAGTATTAAGTGTCTAAGATCAGATTTGAACTCAGTCCTCCTGACTTCAGGACTAGTGCTCTTCTATACACTGCACTACCTAGCTGCCCTGGATCTGCCTTTCTTTCAAAGAATTAAGTTAGAATCTCAGGAGTTTGAAACTGCCAGGTCCCTGCTTGATTCAAAGGGCATTTATCTCGGGTTGCACCTGCACTGAAAGGTGTGACTATAGAACAGAGCCAGATACCACCATCCCTCTTCTTTAATAGGAAGTCCAAACAAGAAAGACAAATATCTTTTGGACAGAGAGTACCAAGTTAGATACATATAAAACAGAATATAGACTATAAACCCAAGTGCATGATGCAGGAAGCAAAGATACTGATTTGCCTGGGTGTGAATCTGAGAATAACTGAGATAACCAGGTTACTAGACCTTTGGGATTGGAGATGAAGAACAACCTTTAGGAAAAAAAAAAACAATCCTGGGATTCTGCTCTAGCACCAACATTGAGAGTAAAGACATTTTCCCTTGGAATCTGAGGCTTTGGTAGCTTATCTATGGTCTTACAGGTAACTGGAGATCCTTTTAGGGGAGGTACAGAGGAGTAGATCCTAGCTTTGTGGCAGAACTCCAGCTCTGCCAATTAGTTCACATAATAGTCACTGAAATTCGCAATATTGCCATCCTAAGCTTTGCTTCCACACATTGCTGTCCCAGTCAAGCTGGGTTTGGACTTTCAGAAGCATTTGGAGGTTCCATATGGATTGCTGTGGTCAGAGAATGAGAGACTCCTTTAGTAGGTTCTCCTTTTCTATGTGAATCTTGGATCATTGCTGAAGTCACCAGAAGATTTGTTACTAATCAAAGTATCAGAATCAAGAAGGGGGTATTCTTCTTTGACCCAGCAGTGCCATTACTGGATCTGTATTCCAAGGAAATCATAAAGGAGGGAAAAGGACCCACATGTGCAAAAATGTTTGTAGCAGCTCTTTTTGTGGTAGCAAAGAATTGGAAAAGGAGTGGATGCCCATCAGTTGGAGAATGGCTGAACAACTTTTGACACATGAAAGAATTGCAAAATTATTGCTCTATAAAAAATGATGAACAAGTTGATTATAGAAAGGCCTGGAAAGATTTACATGAATTGATGCTGAGTGAAACAAGCAGAACCAGGAATACATTGTACACAATAACAGCAAGAATGTGTGATGATCACCCCAGCTTTTGGGATAAGAATTCACTATTTGACAAAAACTGTTGAGAAAACTGGAAACTAGTATGGTAGAAGCTAGGCACTGACCCACACCTAATACCATATATCAAGATAAGGTCAAAATGGGTTCATGATCTAGACCTAAAGAACAAATTAGAAGAACATAGGATAGTTTTCCTATCAGATCTGTGGAGAAGGAAGAAATTTGGGACCAAAGAAGAACTGGAGATCATTATTGATCACAAAATAGACAATTTTGATTATATTAAGTTAAAAAGTTTTTATACAAACAAAACCAATGCTGACAAGATTAGAAGGAAAGCAATAAATTGGGAAAACATTTTTATATTCAAGGGTTCTGATAAAGGCCTAATTTCTAAAATATATAGAGAATTGACCCAAATGTATAAGAATTCAAGCCATTCTCCAATTGATAAATAGTCAAAGAATATGAACAATTTTTAGATGAAGAAATTGAAATCATTTCTAGTCATATGAAAAGCTCTAAATCTTTATTGATAAGAGAAATACAAATTAAGACAACTCTGAGATACCACTACACACCTCTCAGATTGGCTAAGAAGACAGGAAAAGATGCTCAATGTTGGAGGGGATGCGGGAAAGCTGGGACACTGATACATTGTTAGTGGAATTGTGAACACATCCAACCATTCTGGAGAGCAATTTGGAACTATGCTCAAAAAGTTATGAAACTGTACATGCTCTGTGATCCAGCAGTGTTTCTAGTGGACTTATATTCCAAAAAAATCTTAAAGAAGGGAAAGGGACTTTTATGTGCCAAAATGTTTGTGGCAGCCCTCTTTGTAGTGGTAAGAAACTGGAAAGGAAGTGGATGTCCATCAGTTGGAGAATAGCTGAATAAGTTGTAATATATGAATGTTATGGAATATTATTATTCTATAAGAAATGACCAGCAGGATGATTTCAGAGAGACCTGGAGAGACTTACATGAACTGATGCTGAGTGAAATGAGCAGAACCAGGAGATTATTATACATGGCAACAAGATTATATAATAATCAATTCTGATGAATTTGGCTCTTTTCAACAGTGAGGTGATGCAGGCCAATTCCAATGACCTTATGATGAAGAGAGCTATCTACACCCAGAGAAAGGTCTGTGGGAACTGAGTATGGTTCACAACATAGCATTCTTACTCTTTTTGTTCTTGTTAGCTTACATTTTATTTTCTTCATTATTTTCTTTTCTGGTTGATTTGATTTGATTTTTCCTGTACAGCAAGATAATTGTATAAACATGTATGCATATATTGAATTTAACATATATTTCTACCATGTTTAACATATATTGGGCTACTTCTATCTAGGGGAGAGGAATGGCAGAAGGGAGAAAAACTAGAACACAAGGTTTTGCAAGGGCTAATGTTGCAGAATTATCTATGCATCTATTTCAAAAAGTAAAAAGCTTTAATAAATTTTTTAAAAAAAGAATTTGTGATGCTCCTCTATGAAAGACTTGATTCTTCTCAGTGGTTCAGTGATCAAAGCAATACCAATAGACTTTTGACAGAAAATGCCATTTACATCCAGAAAAAGAATGAAGGAGACTGAATGTAAATTAACACTTGCTATGTTCACTTTTTTTTTTACCTCTACCATGATTTTTTCCTTTTGCTCTGATTTTTCTCTCCTAATATGATTCATAAAGCAATGTGTATTAAAAATAAATAAATTTACTAGAAAAAGAAGGGGATATTCTTTTTTTAATAACTTTTTATTGATAGAACCCATGCCAGGGTAATTTTTTTTTTACAGCATTATCCCTTGCATTCACTTCTGTTCCGATTTTTCCCCTTCCTCTCTCCACCCCCTCCCCTAGATGGCAAGCAGTCCTTTACATGTTGAATAGGTTACAGTATATCCTAGATACAATATATGTGTGCAGAACCGAACAGTTTTCTTGTTGCACAGGGAGAATTGGATTCAGAAGGTAAAAATAACCCGGGAAGAAAAACAAAAATGCAAGCAGTTTATATTCATCTCCCAGTATTCTTTCTTTGGATGTAGCTGCTTCTGTGCATCTTTGATCAATTGAAACTGAATTAGCTCTCTTTATCGAAGAGATCCACTTCCATCAGAATACATCCTCAAACAGTATCGTTGTTGAGGTATATAATGATCTCCTGGTTCTGCTCGTTTCACTTAGCATCAGTTCATGTAAGTCTCGTCAGTCTTCTCTGTATTCGTCCTGCTGGTCATTCCTTACAGAACAATAATATTCCATAACATTCATATACCACAATTTACTCAACCATTCTCCAATTGATGGACAACCATTCATTTTCCAGTTTCTGGCCACTACAAACAGGGCTGCCACAAACATTTTGGCACATGCAGGTCCCTTTCTTTTCTTTAGTATCTCTTTGGGGTATAAACTCAGTAGAAACACTGCTGGATCAAAGGGTATGCACAGTTTGATAAGTTTTTGAGCATAGTTCCAAATTGCTCTCCAGAATGACTGGATGTGTTCACAATTCCACTAACAATGTATCAGTGTCCCAGTTTTCCCACAAGGAAGGGGATATTCTTGCTCAATTTGCTTTACCTCTGACTTTCTACCTGGGCTTAATCTTCTAACCCCAGACTTTGAATGAGAGATAAATGACTACTGTAGTTGAAAATAGTAAAGGCATATTTCAGAGATGTTGTGGCTTCTATTCCAGACCACTGTGATAAAGCAAATAAGGCAATAAAGTGAGCCACATGAATTTTTTGTTTCCTAGTGCATATAAAGATATAATGTAGTCTATTAAGTGTTCGATGATTTTATGTCTAAAAAATACAATATACAAACCTTAGTTTAAAAATACTTTATCACCAAAAGAAAAAAAAATCAACCATCATCTGAGCTTTCAATAAGTCATAACCTTCTTGCTGATGGGGGTGGGTGCTTGCCTTAATGTTGATGAATGCCAGCTGATCAGGATGGTGGCTGCTGAAGATTGGGCTGGCAACAGTGAAGTTTGATGCATCAATTGACTTTTCCTTTCATGAAAGCTTTCTCTGTAGCATGCAATATTATTTGATAGCATTTTACTCACAATAACTTTCAAAATTAAAATCAATCCTCTGAAACCCTGTGGCTACTTTATCAACTAAGTTTATATAACAGTCTTCAATATTGTTGTGTCTCAGGGAATACGGAGGCCTGAGAAGAGGAAGAGAGATAGGGGAATAGCCAGTCGGTGGAAGAGTCATAACAGAAACAACACTTAAGTTACCATTATCATATATGGGTATAGTTCATGGTGCCCCAAAACAATTACAATAGTGACATCAAAGATCAATGATCACCGTGACAGATTTAATAATAATGGAAAACACTGGAAATATCACGAGAATTGCCAAAATGTGACAGAGACATGATGTGAGCATATACTATTGGGAAAATGGTGCCAGTAGATTTACTTGGTGCAGGGTTGTCACAAAACTTCAATTTGTTTTTTTAAAAAAAAGACAAATAAAAGAATATCTGCAAAGTTCAATAAGACAAAGTTTGCCTCTACTAGGTTGTTGTGGGGTTGTTGTGTTTTATTTTTATTTTAATGGAGAAAATGGATCTCATAGGAGAATCTTGGTTCCTTTCACATAATCCCCTAAACAGATGGTTGGAATTTTTAGGGACACAGAATTCTAATGCTAAATGCTATACAAACAAAAGGCAATGGAGTCATTAAATGATTCATCAGAAACCTAACCAGGGACTATAGTGGCTTTGCATACAAGTGTAGAAATTTAGTAGGTACTGACAGTTCTTGAACTCCGCCAGAAAGTAAAACAACTGAAGATAGTACCGAGTTAATAATCATAATTAGTTAAAATAAGTACTACCAGATGGTAGGCTGCTTCATCTCTGCTTAGCTCTTCCTTAACTCCTTGTCCCTGTCCTGTTCCCTCCCCGGTAGCAATCTTAGGGTGTTCCACCCATGGTAGAGGAGGATGTTTGCCTTCCTATGATGCTATTGTATTAGGGTCTCTTTTCATAGAGACTTGTGTCTTGGGGGGGGCTGGCTTTCTCTGGCTCTTTTGTGATGTCTACCCTGAATTACCAGGGATAGCTCGATCTCTAACAAATCCATTTCATTTACGCCTTATTCCATGATCTCATTTTCTCTTCCTAGCATAGTGATCACCATGGAAATTTCCCAGTTCTTATAGGCTGATTCTCCGCTCACTTATCTCAGTTTGACTTGGATTGAGCCTACCATAAAGCAGTTGTACCAAGATTCCTGCTTGTCATGATGGGGGAAAAATGCATATTGAATACTCTTTTGGCCCTGGAAGATTTTATAGAGTTCAGAGAAAATCTGAGAATTATTATCACTTGTGGACTTTGTGTTTGTAAGAATAGAGAGCAAGGTCCTCCTTTACAGGAGGTAATAAATTGCTGGCTACGAAGTTAGGGGCCAGGTTAATTAGATCTTTTATCTCATCTTCCTCTTTGATAAAGTGAATAAATTGGACAAGATGATTGAGGAAGACCCTTCCAACTATAAAACTGTGATACTTTTGTCCAAAGTCATTGAAGATGTAGAATTGTTGTTCAGTTATTTCTCAGTCATATCTGGCTCCCATTTGGTCCCATTTGAGGTTTTGTCGGCAGAGATCATAAAGATGTTTGACATTTTTTCTCCAGCTCATTTTACAGGTGAGGAAACTGAGGCAAATAGGGTTAAATAACTTGTCCAGGATCACAAAGCTAGTAAGCATCCGAGGTTTGATTTGAATTCAGGAAGAGGAGTCTTCCTGACTCCCATCCCCAGCACTCTATCCACTACACCACCTCCCTACTCATAAAGAAGCAGGGAGGTTTGACCTACTTAATGGGGCCAAAGAAGTAGTTAGGACTAGTATTTCTGAATTTCTTGAGGCTTGCAGAAGCCTGTCATGACCAATTCTCTCTATTTGTGGACCACCTTAGGCTTCCTCTGTAATGATGGCTGAAATCTACTGCAAAAAAAAAAAGTTTATCTTAAAGGAACCTAGCTTTTTATGACCTTAGTTAAGTTGGAGAAGGAGGGAAAATGTTGCAAGCTGAAAACCACTTGAAAAGTCTTGGCAAAGCTGTGTTAGGTCACATCTCCAGGTTGTCTTCTGTAAACCAATGAAAAAAGTTTTCAGCATTGGAGAAGAATAAGACTGGGACTGAAAGGAGGATTATTATATTGTGGGAGGCTCTGGTAGTTGAGGTGACAGGGTGTAGAGGACATGTAGAAATCCTGAACTTGTCTTTTCTATTGTTCTATACATACCAGAGCATCCAGCCTTGCAGATCTTGATCTCTGCAATTTTTCCACTGAGAATTTCCATGTGTTTTTCATATAAATGAAAATTCTCAGTAGGCTGGAAGTTCTATCTATATTTTGGCTTCTAGGATAGGGAGTTCTTTACAGAAAGGAAGAGAAAGAAAGAGGAAAGACTCCCTGGTTGTGAACATTATTATGAAGCCAGAGACTATTTTTCTTGGGGGGATGTTTGGTTAATGCTTTCTCAGTTCTTATATCAGGCAAGTACCAAAAAAAGACCCTTGGGAGGGTTTTGTGCTGGGAACAGTCTTTGCCTCTGGTCTTTAGGACAAAGTGGGAGGTTTTTATTGTTAGCATGTGTTGGTGATTATTAAGTTACTAATTCCTGGAAAGGAAAAAAGTCAAATCAAAGGTGCAAAATGGAATGTAATTCAATTCAACAAACACCTGTTAAGCACCTGGTTTGTGCCCAGTACTTGTATTTGAAACTAAGTGGGATATGAAGAACAAATGAGATACAGTCCTTACCCTCAGGAATCTTGCAGTTTAATGGAGAGGGGAGGGAGAAGGAGTTACGATGAGGAAACCAAAGAACAACACAGACGGAAACAGCTGTAGTACAGAATTAAACAAAATGAATGCATAACAAACTGTTAGGCTAACATTTTCCAAATGATAAATATTTAAATGATATGAACAATTTTCAGATGAAGAAATTGAAATCATTTCTAGTCATATGAAAAGATGCTCCAAATCACTATTGATCAGAGAAATGCAAATTAAGACAACTCTGAGATACCATTACACACCTGTCAGATTGGCTAAGGGGATAGGAAAAGATAATGACCAAGGTTGGAGGGGATGTGGGAAAGCTGGGACACTGATACATTGCTGGTGAAACTAACAGATCCAACCATTTGGAACTATGCTCAAAAAGTTATCAAACTGTGCATATCCTTTGATCAGCAGTGTTAGTATTGGGATTATATCCCAACTAGATCTTTAAAATGGGAAAGGGACCCACATGTGCAAAAATGTTTGTGGCAGCCCTGTTTGTAGAGGCAAGAAACTAGAAACTGAGTGGATGTTCTTCAGTTTGGGAATGGCTGAATAAGTTATGATATATGAATGTTATGGAATATTATTGTTCTGTAAGAAATGACCAACAGAATGATTTCAGACAGGCCTGGAGAGACTTACATGAATTGATGCTAAGAGAAATGAGCAGAAGCAGGAGATCATTATACACTTCAACAACAAGATTATACAATGATCAGTTCTGATGGACATGGCTCTCTTCAACAATGAGATGATTCAAACCAGTTCTAAATATACACCCAATGAAAGAACTATGGGATATGAGTGTGGATCACAGCATAGCATTTCTACTCTTTTCTGTTATTGTTTGCTTACATTCTTGTTTGCTTTCTCAGATTTATTTCTTTTTTTCTAGATCCAATTTTTCTTATATCCTTATTAATCCTTATAAATATGATATCCTTATAAATATGTATACATATATTGGATTTAACATATACTTTAACTTATTTAACATGTATTGGACTACCTGCCATTTAGGGGAGGAGGTGGGGGGAAGGAGGGAAAAGTTGGAACAGAAGGTTTTGCAAGGGTCAATATTGAAAAATTACCCATGCATATGTTCTGTCAATAAAAAGCTATAATAATAATAAACAAAAACAAATTGTTAGGCTAAGAAGGCAGGGAAGAAGAGAGATGAATAGGAAAGAAGCCAAGAAAGTAGAGAGACAATTTGGTAAGAATCCACTATATCTAGCAGCTCTATATCTCTAATTATCTTTCTATTTGATCTTTTCTCTCCTTTCTCGATCTCTTGATATGATCGATAATAACCAATTCAAAACTACTTTAGCAAAAGGAAAGTGCTTGTGAAAAGACTGTCTTACGATACCATTCACATTCCCTGTGACTTCTCACACTAAAATGCCCTTCCCTAACTACCACTTCCCTATATACCTTAGTTCCCATAAACCTCCTTGAGAACAACCATAGTTGCCCTCAACTCTTCACTTTCCCTCAGCCGAGTTATTCCAATCAGTAGTCAAATCTTGTTTCTAACCCTACTGCAATCCTCCTATAAATTCCCTTGTTTCTTTTCAATGCCTATATCTTTATGTATGTGTCATCTTCCCCACTAGTAATATTTTTACCTAATGGTCTGAAAGATTAGCAAGAAATTTGATGCTAAAGGTTAGGTAAGCCTTATTAATTTTAATTAACATAACAATCAAGAATTGAACATTATTTAATCGTTTTTAATTCAATGGTTTCAAATATAAATGTGTTAGGAAATAGATTTGCATATAAACCTCAATTAGTAACACCACTTTCAAATGAAAGATAAACCTCAACTACTAGTTTTAGCTTACTGTCTTACTGGTTTATAAGCTCCTTAAGGTCAGAGACTGCTCTCAATTTTTCTTTGCATTCACCAACATTTAGCACAGTGTCTATTATAGCCATTCTCCAACTTTTTGGCCTTGGGGCCCCATTATGCTTCTAAGAATTACGTAAGATTCCCTACATAACTTTTGTTTATGTAGGTTATATCTACTGTATCCATGTTTACTGTGTTAGAAATTAAAACATTTTGACAAAAATGTTATCAAAACTATTGACAAAAATTGTTGGGGAAACTGGAAAATAGTATGGCAGAAACTAGCTAGGCATTGATCCTTTATCAAGATAAGATTGAAACGGGTTCATGATTTAGAATAAAAGATGATACTATAAGCAAATTAGGAGAACAAGAAATAGTCTAACTCTCAGATCTGTAGGGAATAGAGGAATTCATGGCCAAAGAAGAACTAGAGAACATTATGAAATGCAAAATGGATAATTTTTATTACATTAAATTAAAAAGGTTTTGCACAAACAAAACCAATACATCAAAAATTAGAAGGGAAACAGAAAACTAGGGAGAAATTTTTCAGCTACTGTTTCTAAGGCTTCATTTTAAAAATATGTAGAGTTGTTTTAAATTTACAAGAATCCAAGCCATTTTCCAATTGATGAATGGTCAAAGGATATGAACAGACAATTTTCAGATGAAGAAATTAAAGCTATTTCTAGTCAAATGAAAAACTCTAAATTCTCATTGATTAGAAAAATGCAAATTAAAACAACTCTAAGGTACCACTTCACATCTCTCAGATTGGCTAAGATGATAGATAAAGATAATGATAAATGTTGGAAAGGATGTGGGAAAACTGGCATACTAATACATTGTTGGTGGAGTTGTGAACTGATCTAATCATTCTGGAGAGAAATTTAGAAGTATGTTCAAAGGGCTATAAAACAATGCAAAATTTTTGATCCAGCAGTGTCTCTACTGGGTTTGTATCCCAAAGGTATAATCAAAGAGGGGAAAGGACCCAGCCCTTTTTATAGTGGCAAGGAACTGGAAATTGAGTGGTTGCCCCTCAATTGGAGAATGACTGAATAAATTATGGTATATGAATGTAATGGAATATTATTGTTCTATAAGAAATGATGAGGAGGCTGATTTCAGAAAATCCTGGAAAGACTTGCATAAACTGATGCTAAGTGAAGAGAATATTGTATACAATAACAAGATTATGTGATGATTGACTGTGATGAACTTGGCTCTTTTCAACAATGAGGAGATTCAAGACAATTCCAATAGACTTGTCACGAAAAGTGCCATCCACATTCAGAGAGGGAATTATGGAGAAAGTATTTTCCCCTTTTGTTGTTGTTTGCTTGTTTTTTCCCCCTTTATCATGTTTTTTTTCCCTTTTTATCTGATTTTTTGTGTGTGTGCAGCAGGATGAATATGGAAATATGTTTAGAAGAATTACATATATTTAACTTAAAAAAGAAATTAAAATCGTATATTTAATTTATTTTTTTCTATGCATCATTCTCAATTCGCAATGACTTCTTCCTTGTAATAAAAAATATATGTAGTTAATCAAATCCAACTAAGACATAGGTCTCATATAGAATATAGATACTTTTTCAGCATCTATATTCTACCAACTATCTGCTAAAAGATAAGAGGTCAAAGTAGAAAGAATCTTAAAAGGCTAATTCAACACCTTTCTTTTGTAGAGGAGAAATAAAGAAGCCCAGACAGACTGGGAAGTGATTTACCCAATGTCAGGTCAGTATAGATAGCAGAACTAAAATTCCAATTCAGTTATTTTGATGATACAGTCATGAAGGATGGCTTTTAGGGGCAGCTAGGTGGTGCAGTGGATAGCACACCAGCCCTGAAGTCAGGAGGACCTGAGTTCAAATTTGACCTCAGACACTTGACACTTCCTAGCTGTGTGATCCTGGGCAAGTCATTTAACCCCAATTGCCTCAGCAAAATAATAATAAAAATAATGAAGGATGGCTTTTATTATTAGCTCCTTAAGTTCAGCTTTGGCTACTTCATTGATCTAATTTTTTCTGTGTTTCAATATTGTTTTTCTTTTCTTTCATTGTAAGTTATTGGATAGTTTGTTTTCCTGCTTCTTTTACTGCCTAATCATGTACCATTACATTCACACTTTCAATCATCTGTCAATCAGATTTTTCCACCTGGGGGAAAATGTTTCCAGTTTTTTGCTACCATAAAACATTTTGCTATAAATCTTTTTTGCCTGTGTATCTGGTTTCTAACATTTAGCTGGGTGACTTTGGACAAACTATTTAACCACTAAATGTTCTAGATCACTTTCTAAATCCATAAATCTAACTCCCATTGAAAGGGGGGAGATTATATGAAAATGAAATCACAGGTGTACTCCCTGTCCCAACATAGGGGACTTTTCCTTCTGTCTTGGAAGTCTTATCTTCAGTCCTTGTCCTTTCTAAATTCTGTTCTGAATATTGGGGAACATATTATTCGTAGCAAAGTCAACTCTGATCAGTGAGAGGAACATTTCATTCCTGCTCTGAGGGAGAGGTGATAATCACAGTAAGGGGAAACTGTGTTTCTTTCCCCTGAGGCAGCTTTTAATATAGATTTCTAAGTCTGGGATGATGAGGATCCTGGATCCCAGCCTTTAGTGCTGGAACTTAGAGTGTACAGTAGAGTTTATAAGATTTAAGTCATCAGTAAACAGGACTATTATATACTATTTCTTTAGATATGTGCTCTGTTCAACTGAACATCTAGGATTGCTGTGGATATTGTTTTGTCTTTGGAGATATAACACAGGATTTTAGGGAATTCTTATGGTTCAATATTTTTATAAACTGAGAAAAATACACTTTCTTAATAACTCCAGGAAGTCTTTTTCAACAGTCCTGGAATCATAACTAAGAATCCCAAGATGAAGTTTTTAGAGCCTAAAATGTTCTGTATATTTTTTAAAGTTTGTTTGTGGGGGAAGATATCTTAAACTGCATTTAAGAGATGAAATCAATACGTGGTTATGATTGAAGTAAATGAAAATAATAGCAGTCTCCTGATCACTGTTTTAAATACTTCCAAGTCTTTTCCCCTCCCCCCTTCTTCTTCTTTCCCCTGAGCAGGTTCAACTCTTCAGAGTGCTTCTTAATTCAGAATTTCCAAGATGGTCATATTCCAGCATATAAATGAGCCAGTGTTTCAGAGAAACAATAGTGGTCACTGTCTGATACAGAGGATTTGGTGACACTCAGTAATGGCTACTTCAGATGATGAGTAAATTGATTGAAGGGGGGAAAATTTAGCTCTTACACAATAGACAATTTAACAGCCTTTGTTTAAAACACACATACTCATATATATACATACTCATACTCCCTCCCCCGTTGTTCCTAATCTACAAGAAAGGAATGTGTTTCCTGGTACTGAAAAAGATGGTCAAACTGACAGGAGGGTCTCCCCATAGAAAGAAGGATTGAGGGGGGGGGACCACCCTCCAGTTTCCTACAAAAGGTCCACATCCTGTTTCAAGGGATGTTCCTTGTGTAAGCTTCTCTCTGTGACTCACTGAACAACCTTGGCACCCAGCCTAGGGTGGGAACTGACATTGGCAGCCCAAGATCTGGGCTCTCTTAGTTCCATGCTGGTGACAATATTCAGTTCAATGAATTCTATGGAGCCTACCAACTGGACTTATCCACCAGAGTGATGATGGGGACAACACATGGCATCCTCTCCGCCTCCCCCATCCTCTACATCATTACAGTGACAACCAGTCTTTTGTTATCAGTTCCCACTTGTCTCTCTGATAATTGCTTTTGGCAGGAAGACCCGTCCATGCAGAAGCCAGTTCTGAACTGTATTTACCAAACCATCTCTTTAACTGAAGTGGGAAAAGTGATTTTAATTTCCTTTCAATATACATGATTTTTCAGATGTTTGTATTTAAACACCAGACTAATCCACCCACAGTTTGCCTGCATGCCTGTCTGCCTGCTGAATTCCCACCGGCCTGTATGAGGTCACACAGCAATTACTAGAACTTTTTTTTTTTTTTTTTTTTGCCTTCCACGTATTTAAAAAAAATGTATGTATTAGTTTTTAACATTTACTTTTATAACATTTTGATTTCCATTTTTTCTCCCTCCTTTTCCTCTTTCCTCAAATGGCAATAAATCTGATAAAGATTATACATGTACAATCATATTAAACATATTTCCACATTAGTAATGCAGAAGTTTACAATAAAGAATTATGGTGGTTTCCTTGGGCTTCCAAGCAGTTTCATGGGAAAGATTTGCCTGTCTGTTGATATGTCAGCTGCCAATGGTGACCTTTCCTTGCTAGACTGATTGGCTGAGGAGGGATATACTCAGGCACAGGAGCTGTCCCCACTCTATTCCAATGGAAAAGGCTCACTAAGCAGACACTGGCACCCTGGGTAGTGGAGGACCAACCCACCATCTGCCAT
Source organism: Antechinus flavipes (assembly GCF_016432865.1). Taxonomy (NCBI): domain Eukaryota; kingdom Metazoa; phylum Chordata; class Mammalia; order Dasyuromorphia; family Dasyuridae; genus Antechinus; species Antechinus flavipes. Next base: position 86,096,293 of record NC_067400.1, read on the forward strand.
GGTTTGTTTTTCCTGCTGATTCACTAAACACTACAGAAATCTCAGGTCACCACTCATAAATGAGGAATGGGGTGACAAAACCAATCATGATTCTTGATTGGGCCCCTTGGGGTGAGTGGAGGAATATAAAGGTGAAAGAATATATAAAAAAGAATGAAAACCTGGAATTCTGTACCCCAGTAACTCAAACACTTAGAAAGTTCTCAAAACCAACTTGATTCAGTAGTATTCTCCAGAATCATTGTCAATGGGAATAAATTCCACTGGGGACGTTCTGAGCTATATTAGTCTGAACTCGAATGCTTCAACTAAGCCTAGAACTGAGCCATTTGGATAACAAACTTAAGTTATTACATTTAAAAGAAAGGTAATTAAGGGAATAGAGTGTTAATCCTGTAGTCAGTAAGATCTGAGTTCAGCCCCAAAATCTAAGGATATAACCCTAGGCAAGTCCCTTAAATTCTATCAACTTAAGTTTCCATGTTTCCTTCCAGTTTACCATGAAAATGGTAATAATAGCATCTACTTCACAGGAACATCAAACTTACTAAGCTTTTGTTTGTAGGCTCTACCATCTTTGTTTTTATAAATGCAATCTCTTTCCCAAAATCCATTGGTATGGGACTCTTTTCTTATTGGTGGAGATGAAGGTCTGTCTATTGGGCAGAATGGATTTGGTAAGAGACAAGAACTTCAGTCCTCAGTCTTCTCTTTGGAAACTGTTCTAGTGGAAACTTCTTTTGGGGAGGGTCTTCTTCGAGCAGAGCATAAAGTAGGTTTTCAGCTTTGAGAAAGAAAATTAAAGAGACCAGCCCCACTTCAGGATGCTAAAGGAAAAGACTGTGGAACCAGTCAAAAAAACATAAAAAAGACTGTCTCTTGGAGAATCGCAAAGGACAATACATACTTGAAGAGTCAGCAAAACTAAGACTAACTAAGAACTGAAGATCTCAGGGGATATACTAGAATAGATTGTTAAGCAAAAAATTGGTGAGATTTTAGAAAAGGATATAGTGATCCTTAGAAACTTACAGATTTATTACAAACAGTTCATATGAAATTAACTTCATTTACTTTTTTGAAAGGTTTATAGACTGATAAAGTAAAAGAGTTTCATAAAGTAGTTTATTTAGATAAAGCATTTATCTAAATTTCAGCAAGGCATGTGATTACATGTTAGATTATAAGACAATTAGGTAGATTAAAGAACTGTATTCAAAGAGAATTGATTATTGGATTAGCACGTCCAAACTCAGAGGTGGTAAAATACAGATCCAGAATCTGGCTCTGAGGCAGTTAAATCAGTCTAGGTTGAACTGATTTCTCCAGAGCTAAATAAAAGTGGCCTGACCAGGTTACAAGGACAAGAATGTAATTAGAGAAAGTATATAGTTATAGGGAATCAGTCCCCTGGGACTGATACAAGGTAAAGAATGGTATCATAGAAAAATCACCAATTAGTAGAGCTAGTTGACCTTGTTATAGAATGATTGGTTATAGTATATTTATAAACATTGCCTCTTTGTAGGTAGATACAAAATGATATTCTAATCCTAAAATCCAGAATTGAATGTAGAAAGAGGAGTTTTTGTAATAGTATATAGCTCAGGGCACTGACCCAACTTTGTCAACATTTTCATTATTCACTCAAAGACTCAGAAAGTGTACCTTAAAAATTCACTGGTGACATAAACTTGGAGAAAGAACAAATATACTAGATGACTATCATATGTACAAAGAAAAAAAAAATCAGTATTTTAAAAACTTGTAATAGGATGGAATGATGAGTATTAGCCAAAATCAACAAAATGTAATTTAACAAGGATGAATGATTAAGTACTGCATTTAGGCTAAACAAGGATGTTATCAATTAATGGATCAGTCAGTTTTATACCTATAGGATAATGGATACCTGACTTTATCATAGTTTGTGTAAAAAAAAAAAAAACCCTACAAATTTCAGTTGACTAAACATGAGAAATTGCTAAGAGAAAAAAAGACCTAAAATTATCTTGGCTTTTATTAACAGAAAAATAGTTTTCAGAGGAAGGGAGCTAATATCTCCACTGTCACCATACTCTGTGTTAGAACACATTTGAAGTAGTGTGTTCAATTTGGGGCACCACATTTAAAAAACAAAAACTTTATCAAAACTAGAGCGCATTCAAAGGAGGATGGATAGAATGAAAATAGTTCCCCAAACCATGTCGCATGAAAAATAGTTAAGGGGACATATAAAAGCTGCCATTCAGATATTTGAAGGACTGCCAAATGGAAGAGGAACAGGCGCTTTGCAAAATAGTGAGCTAATACTAGAACTATTCAAGCAGACACCAAAGGAACACAAATGATGCTGTCAGAAGGAATTTAGAAAGTACTGCTGAGGATTATGAAGTCTTGAGTTGGAAACTGAAGACTCCAAGGGGATAAGCTTTGTTTTCCTTGCTGCTGCCCAGGAGCAGGCAGGAATGTAAAAGGAAGAAATTAATTTGTGAACAACTTACTAAGAAGGGAATTTGAATTTCTGTACTAAAGCTAAAATTATACATATGACAGGCTTCCGTTCAGGGATGGAGTTTGCCTAACAAAGGCTGGTAAGAATATTTGCCTGATGTTTTGCAAGTCTAATCTATTTATTTTAAAGCAAAAAAGCTTTAAAATAAAAAGAATAGAAGAGAGAACTGACTAATGTATGTCCAGCAAACTATTTATCATAGACTGTTGCAACAATGAAGAGAAATTGTTCATAGGAGACAAAATTCAAAAAGACAGCCAATAGTAAACCCATGAACTCAAATATTTATAGACAAATGTTCAAAATTTAAGGTATCAAGAAAGAGAAACTAGAGCTCTGATACAAGGTGGCAAATTTGACTAATAATGTCACTAAGTCTAGAAGGAAAAAGCCTATGACTGGCATGTGGTTTTGGGATGGTAGTCCTCCCTAAAATATAAAAAGGGGAGTGGGGAGGAGGGATAATATGTCATGCTAAGATGATATGTTCAAAATTGAGGGAGACATCTTGGTAGCAAATTTCTCAAATAAAGGTGTAATTTTCAATATATATGGAGCTGTTTCAAATTAATAAAGGTCCACTCCCCATTTGATAAAGGTCTGGGAATATGAACAAGTACTTCTTGGCGGTCTGAGGGAGAATACCATTGCCATATGTAGAATTGGACCAATTCACTACCAATTAGAAGTTGAAGTTATTCTGAAAAGTGAAAAGTCACTATGATTTTTGATTTTGCTATATAGATTCAGCTGTATCACTTTGAGGTTTTTAACAAAAAAAATCAAAGAAATAGGGAGAAAAGTCCTATGTGTACAAAAATATATAGCATCTCTTTTTTTGTGGTAGCAAAAAAACTAGAAACTAAAAAGATGTCCATCAATAGTAATGGCTGAATTAGTTGTTGCATATAAACATTATGGAATACTATTGTGATATAAGAAATGAAGAAATACATGATCTCAAAAAGAAAAATACAGAATAAAGTGAACAAAACCAGAAGAATTTATACTGTAATATCAATATTTTAAAAATTAATGATTGTAATAGTTTTTTATAAACTGAAAAGAATGAAATAAGTAGAACCAGAAGAAAAAAATTATACATGATAAATGTATAACATGGCAAAGACAAACAATGATTATCCTTGATCCCAGGAAATATACTATTTACCTCCATTGAAAAAATAATAGATTTAAGGTACAGAATTTACAGGTGTGTGTACATATATACACACATGAAGTATACATGTGCACAATATTTATATATTTCTATAATGTATATGTGTGTGCACATACATATAAATTATTTTTCTTTACCTCCTACTATCCTGAAGATTCTCCTCTCCAATTAAGTATGAGACTTTGGGGGTGGGTGGGTAGGTGATTGGGATGATTTGTAGCCTGGATAATATTTAAGGTCCTTTCTAGCTCTAGTTTATATATAAATATAGATGGATAGATAGATAGATAGATAGATAGATAGATAGATAGATAGATAGATGCCATTCCACAATTGATAAAATCTAAACAAATGAACAGGCAATTCTCAAAGGAAAAAAAAAAAACAACAGACTATCTATTGTCATATGTAGAAGTATACCAATTCACTACTAATTAGAAAATTTGAATCTAAAAAATTCTGAGACTCCAGTCCATCCTATTTGCAAAGATGCCCAAAAGGGAAAATGATCAATATTTAAGGGACTGTGGGAAAACAGGCGAATTTAGTTTATGGTCATGTAGTTTTCCACATTCTTTTCCTCTCTGCCTGATGAATGCAAGGAAACATTATAATAATCAATCTCCCCAGAGATGGGATTAGTAATGGGATTGGCAAAAATCTGAATAATTGCAGGGCACCTTGATAAGAAATAAAAGTGACAAGAAATAAAATAAGAGTAAAGCATATTTTTGTTTATAGAGACTCCGACCAAAAAATAACATCAACAGTGAGAAAAACAAGCTCCCAGAAAAACATAGGCTGCAAATTAGGAAGGTTTCTTCTAGGCTGTAGATTCTTTACTTCTGTCTCAGGGAAGTAAATGAAACCTCAGAGAAACTTGTCTGCTGATAAAAAATAAAATAGAAAAAGTTCTGTCCTAAAATTTTAAAAGTGTTGCTAGCAGGAGATAATCCTATTCAGTGTCTCTTATAAATACCCATAATTTGAAACTTTTTGAGCACTTTGTCCCAAGTCATCCCACAGAATAAAAATTATGAGGAGGCAAAAACGAAGGGGAAAAAAGCTGTAAAAAGGAGAGCTTGAGTGTGCAATGGACTGAGCAAAATCTGTATTTCGGGAAGCAATGGCAAGAGAGCTGGATTTCAATTTGAAACTTGCCTCTGCCTTGAGTGAACTGTGCCTTCCAGTCTGCGCCTTTGTTTCCTCATCTATAAGATGAAGTAGTTGGACAAGGAAATATCTGAGATTCTTTCCAATCCTAAATCCACAATCTCATGACATTAGTCATTCATTCATTTGTTCATCCATCAAACATGAATGCAATTGTGTTGGGAACAAAATGAGAATTAAAGTTCCTGTAAGATATCAGAATCATTTCTGCCTTTCCTCAGGAGGTTTTCAGTCTAGTAGGGTCTTAAGATACAGATACTGAAAACTAAAATGCATAATAATTAATGCTAAATGCATTGAAGGGCTGTGAAGAAAAAGTGTGGGCTGAGAAAGGAAATCATTAGTGCCTAGTATGATCATGCCTTAGCATCGGCTCAAGTCCCAACACATCTGTTGATTTTGTTAAACAATGTGGCCATTTCACTTCTCAAGCTCTGGGGGGATGTAGAGGTAGATGAGAAGGGGGAGTAGGGAAGGAGAGAGGGAAGGAAATAAGAAGAGAAAGGCAGAACAAAAGAGGGAGAAAGGGAGAGAAGGAGGGAGGGTGGGAGAAAAAAAGGAAAGAAGAAAGGAAGGGAGAGAGGAGAGAAAGAGAGGGAGGGAAAGAGAGGGGGAGGAAGGGAGGAAGAGATGAAGGGGGAGAGAGAGGGAGGAAAGAAGAGAGAGATATTTATTAAATGCTTATTATATACTCTGGTATTACAAATGTAAGCAAAAAAAAACAGCATCTGACTCCATCTGGATTTGGAGGCGGGGGGCAAAGATATTAATGTGGCTTGCTATTTCTTCCTCCAGTTCATTTTACAGATAAGGAAACTGAGGCAGATAAGTAAAATTAAGGCAGATAAGTAAAGTAAGTGTCTGAGGTTTTGAATTCAGGAAGATGAATGTTCCTGACTCCAGGTCTAGCATTCTATCCATTGTACCATCTAGCTCCTTTATGTTCTAATGGGGGAGGGGAAATTAAACATAAGAAAGAGCTGAAAATGAAGAGGAAAAAGAGCAGGACACTAGAATTAAGATGAAGTAGTCCAGAGAGTCTTAGAATTAGTAGTGTTTGAAGAGTATGTACTTCCTCAAATGGAGGTTCCAGGGAGGGATTTACCAATTGGAGAGGACAGGTGAGGAAAGGCTGAGGATTATATAAAATACTTTATAAACACAAGTACAATTTCTTCTGGGCAAACATCTTCTTGATAGCTTCTGTCCTTGGGATTAGGAAAGGGCAGGTTCCTCACTACTTGAGGAAGAAGGAATCATTTGGGAATTTAGAGACATTTTGCCAGTTTACCATAACTAAAGCAAAGCATGAATTCTGATGAAACAAATATAAAATCATTCCTAGAAATCCCAAGTGATAAGAAACCAGATGAATGACTGCCATAAATGATCAGGGACTTTTATTATTATGAAGTCTTCAAGGTCATGGGAGAGAAGAGCATCCATTTGGTTTCTAAACACATTCAGTGCCTTAGTACCTTCTGATAACTCCATCTATTGTTGTTTGAAATAAACCATTGGATTTATATTGGATTCCATCCAGGCATTTATTGCCAGAATTATCTGAAGAATCATTCAACCAACAAGTCAGTCAATCAACCAACAAGTAAACAGAAACTTTTATTCAAACACTAAATTTTAATCTATTAATATTAATATGGCATTATAATTGACATTCATATAATATCTTAGAATTTGCAAAGCATTTTACATATGCCATTTTATTTGAGTTTCCCACAGGGAGGTAGGAGTATGGGTATCATTATCTCCATTTTATAGGTAAGAAAACAGATTTAGGGAGATTAAAAAGCATGGTCACAGTCACAAAATGAAAGGCAAGATTTATGAACGTAGGTGTTTCCAATCTTAAATTCAGTATGTTATTCATTCTGCAACACTACCTCTCCATTTTAACAAAACTATTGATTTACGATCTTGATCTTGTGCCTCTGGAAGCTTTTAGGAAGGGCAGCAAGATTATACAATGGACAGAACACTGGGCCTAAACTCATGAAGATCTAAGTACAAATCTAGCCTCAGACTCTTAGCTATGTGACCTTGGGTAAGTCACTTACTTCTGTTTGCCTCAGTTTCCTTGTCTGTAAAATGAGCTGGAGAAGGAAATGGTCAACCACTGCTGTATCTATGCCAAGAAAACACCAAATGGAGTTGCGAAGAATCAGACTGAGACACTCAACAACAATAGACTTATTAGATAGGAATAAAATCCTTTACTAAAGGTATTCTCTGAGAGGAGTCAGTCTGGATCATTCAAATAGCATGGCTAAGTGACAAGAACCTGAATTCACATAGAAGACATACTGTTTTGTGTTTTGGATCCATTTGTTAGCTTTTGGTACAGTCATTTAACCTCATATGACTTCTGGTCCTCACCTAAAAAAATGAGGATAATAATATCTATATTACCAACTTCACCTAGATATAATGAAAAAGATCTATATAATCTTTAGTGTACCATGGATAATAATATTTTAAGAAAGTGTTTAAAAGTTTTATTGATGTGTTTCATTTTACAAATATTATAAACATTTACAGGTTACTACAACTCCACCAATTATCCTTTGTAATAAAGTTAAAATAATTAACAAAATTAATAATACAGTGACCTCATATGAAAAGACATGCTGCATATACATTTTTCTCCTGGTTCTGTTCATTTCAGTCTTTTATCAGTTTATAAAAATCTTCAAAATTATTTATTTTTATATTATTGATATTAGAGTTTTAATTGTTCCTTTGGTTCTATTTATTTCCCTATGTATCAGGGCATTTAGGTCTTTCCATATTTTTTTCTTCATTTCTTACAGAACAAGAGTATCTGGACCATTCATGTACTACAGTTTATTTAGCCATTCCTCAATTGATGGACATATATTTAGATTTTAGTTTAGTTTTTTTTTTTACTACCATAAAAAAAGGGATGCTATAAATGTTTTTGTACATATAAGACATTTTTAAAATTTCTTTTATCTTTTCTGGATATAGACCTAGCAGTGGTATAACTGGATTAAAGAGAAAACACTTTTTTTTTTTTTTTTTAGCAATTTGTGTGTATGTGTAGAATCCCAAATTACTTTCCAAAAGGGCTGCACTTATTCACAGTTCCATCAACATTGAATCAATATACTTGTCTTCCCACTACCTCTTTTATTCATTTATCCTTTTTCCTTTTTGTCATTTGTCAATCTGATACATGTGAGGTATTCAGAATTATTTTAATTTCTATTCTCTAATTAAGAGTGGAAAATGAACATTTATGTAGTATCTACTATGTGCCAAGCACTTTTATAAATACTATATCATTTGATCCTCACAATAGCCTTGTGAAGTAGATGCTATTATTATCATTATTTTACAATGAGGAAACTGAGGCAAACAGAGGTTAAGTGATTTACCCTGGATGATATAGCTAGAAAGTATCTGAGGTTAAATTAGTATTGAATCTTTTGCAAACTCACTTAATTCTAGTGGCTTCCTTCTGCTAATCATTTGTTATTTATCCTGTATATGTTTATTTTATATATATATTTGTTTGCAAGTTATCTCCCTGGTTTTATTATAAGCTCTTTGAGAGCAAGGACTGACTTTTGTCTCTTTTTGTATTCTCATAACTTAGCATATACATAGTACTGTTTATTTCTGATTCCAGAACTTTAGCCACTAGCTTCCTCTAATTAGTTATGATTTGGAACATTGTTTTCTCCCCTCTCCATATGCCTATAGATAGCCTTGTTTATATACTGAGACTTTTTCTTAATAAAAAAAATTGGCTTTTATCATAGAAGATAAAATAGCTAATTTTGATTACATAAAATTTTTAAAGTTTCTGCATAAACAAATCCAATAAAGCTAAGATGAAAAGGAAAGCAATTAACTGGGGATAAAAATCTTTCCAGCAAGTTTCTCTATTAAAGATCTCATTTCCAACATAAATAAAGAACTGATACAAATTTATAAGACTAACTTCTATAAAGTTATAAATCATTATTTAGTTTGTTGATATTAATGAGTACTTTTTATATTTATAAGATTACATTAGGCACTATGCAAAATATGAAGGAATTAAAGAATTCTCCTTATCCTTGAGTACAAGACCCACACCTATAAAAAGCTAAGTAGTCATAAAAGACAGTATATTTTAAGTCTAAAGTGAGTTATGCAGAGAGATGGACCACAGTCCGGTATGACTCCAACTTGGGACTGGGATGGAAACAACTAGAAATAAAAAAAAAGAGCTAGACATTGTGGGCAGAGGTAGTTTGGGAATCAAAAGGAGCCCAAGCTGTGTCTGGAATAGGATTTGAATAAATGGAGAGGAAAGAATAAATATTCTATTTGAATATGTAGAGAAGAAATGGGAAAGCATGATAAGAATGCGTAAGATACTGAAAATCAAGCAAACAACAAGTATTTATTAGATGCTTAACATGTGGCCAACACTGATATACAGAGACAAAAATGAAACAATTCCTAACCTCAGAGAAGTTGTATTCTAGCAAGGGGAAACAATGTATACGCATATGTATAAACAAAATGCAATTTCACTGGCCAAAGAAACTCCTGGTTAAGGAAGACTCTACCAACAGAAATTGGCTAGTTCTGTACAATTTCTTATCTTACAGAGATGCTCAGAACATTGGGAGTTTAAATGACTCTCATGTGTTACACATCCTATCTTTGTCTATGTCTAAATCTATCAGGATTTGAACTGAGGTTTGTCCATCTTTGAGTATTATTCATTGCACTACTGTTTTTCTTTCCATATACCTATCCAAGGTAAATTCGAGGTAATATTATGGAGGGGACATTAGCGACTAGGAGATTAGGAAAGGCTTCATTTTGGAAGTGGAGTTTGGGCTGAACTTTGAAGGGAATTCAGAATACAAAGAGGTGAAAGTAAGGAGAGTTATTCATAAGAAATAACAAGAGGTCCAATTTGGCTAAATTATAGAATATATAAAGTAGAAAACCTTCATAGAAGGTGGTGAAGGTCTTTAAATGCCAAATAGAAGACTTTTATTTGAGCATAGAGTTCATAGAATGCCAATGGTGTTTCTTGTGCACGGGAGGTGTAAGATAAAAATTATGCTTAAGAAGTATTATTTTGACAGTTGAGTGGAGGAAGGATTCAAAACAAGAAAGTGACTAAACTAGCTTAGCTGGACTGGAGGGTTACTGTTAGCAAATACCAGGCAATCAAGATAGTTTAGATCATTACTATGAAAATCCTTGTGTCTAGGCTAAGCAGCCTGGAATTTATCCTATAGGCAAGAGTATGCTGATAAATGTTTAATAATCAGGTCTGGAAAAAAATAATGTATGCAGAACATACTTTTAAGTTTAATATGTACCATTTTCTCTATGATTTTCATAAGTCTAGAGTCCAGAGCTTTCAAGCTCAAATACAAATGGAAACCTATGGCAACATATAGATTTAGAAAACCACAAAATAACATTATCTATGTTGTATCCTATTTTTAGTCATTTTGTTAAACATTACTCAATTATATTTTAATCTGATTTGGCTGTACTAAGAGTTGTACAAAACCACTTTGGTAGACAATCAGCAAACTAATAAATTAAGCCCTGATTTGTAGCTTTTGCTCATTTTCAAGGTCCCATTGAAATGCCCATTGAAAACTTAACAAATGGGTTCTCTAGAGCCAGTTTGAGTTGGTTCCAGCATACCACTGCCTACACATGTTGAAGAGCCATTAAATGTGTATGGCTATTACTGTTATGTTTAATGCCAGCTATTATTATTGAAGGCTTTTGAGCAAGCTAGTGATATGATGAAAGGGATATTTTTGGAAGATTAACGTGGTGGTAAGCTGTTGGATTAACAGAAGGACAGCTCAGATGTTGTGCCAATAACCACAAAATGTTTTGTTTGTATTTTAACTTAGAGGAAAACCTGGGACACATTGGATCAGCCTGATTGGATGAACTTTGGAGGAAAATTTAAGGAAGAGCCTTTTGTACAGAATGAAACCTTGTCACAATGGGTGGAAGCTATACAGTGTCAGATGTAGGATTTGTGTAAGGGAGAACTTCTTAATTATTGGTGCTGTCCTAGAAAAAGCTGCTTCAGCAGGTAAGTTTAGACAGGAGTTCCTGTACAGATTAGACTAGCTAGCTTCTACTGCCTTTTCCAAATGCGAGATTCTATCATTTTGTGAATGTCTGGATAGAGATTTAGAGACAGATCTTTAATAGGCTAGGAAAACCTCGTATTCTCTTTTAAATTACAGAAAAGAAAAGCAACTTCAGTGTTTGCAGTTACTGAGCATTATTGACTTGTATCATAAAGGAACAATAATAACAAGAGAAAACATGTAGATAGTACTTTAAGGTTTGCAAAGCCCTTTGATCTTCACAGCTCTGGGAAGTAGATGCTATTATCATCCTCATTCTAATATGAGGAAATTAAGAATTAGGAAGTCAGGTGACAGACCCAGAGCCACATGGCTCAAAAATATCTGTGGCAAGATCTTGAACTCAGTTCCTCCTCACTTCAGATTCATTGTTGTATCCTCTATGCCACCAGTTGAATCTAGTAAAAATTTATGAGATACAAGTTAAATGTATCCTATTGAGTTTTAATACACTTCCTAATACCTCTTTGGGTTTTTGCTTTCATTTATCAGAAACTTAAATCCTGCCAGGGATAGTTCCAAAATTGGGGCATTATGCAAACGGAAAAAAACTCAAAAGGAAGACATTGTTCTCATTGAAAAAATTGTAGATTTGCAATTATCAAAGATAAAGGAGTCCTTTTTGAAATTTTTCTTTGAGGCCCAGAATTTAAACTTATGCATATAGAATCTCTGAATTGAAGGGGGGGAAAACCCATTAAAACATATCCTTTCACACACACACACACACACACACACACACACACACACAAATTTATTTTTGAAGACTTTGCAAGAGGATATGAGGAAGTCCAAAGAAAATGTTATTAAATCCACTTTTCCCCCATGGCTTTTAAATGGTAATTTTATAATTACTTTTAGCTATTTTATTAACACATATTCTGGCTATTTCCTGCTTCAGACTCCCTGGTCTTTCAAAGCTGCAGCTTCTTGCTCTTGAAAAACCTTGATTTCACCCATTGCTTTCTCCACGTACATTTCTGGGCCCCAATCCACTACAATTAGGACTAATGCAAAGAAAACCTCCCTGTGACAAAGCAGGTTTGGGATTGATGGCCCTTTTAGAGAAGTGCTACTCTTTCCAACAAAACTCCAGGACAACAAAAAAAGAGATTGACTGGCAATTTAACTCTGAGGAAGAAAAAGACAGTATCTGCCCTCTTCTCTTCCTTCCTCCTCAATCATAAATCATTAACAAAGGAATGGAAAATAGGGCTTACAAATACAAGAGTGAGGGTCAACTTGGGGGCAGTGGAATGGAAGGTTGGGGAGAAGAGAGGGGGACTTTGGGTATAGGAATAGCCTATAGAGTTAGAGGATAGACTAATGGGATTGGACTGGGATGTGAGGGTGGGAGGTGGGTTGGCATGAGTGTGGGAGTGGGCCTGGGCCAAGATGGGCGGGGAGGGAAAGAAAACCAATCCAGCTGAATTCTTTAAGGGAGAAGAAAATTATCTTAATTCTCTCATAGACAAAAAACAACCAAGATTATGCAACATTTTTAATGACAGTGTTTTTGTCATTCATGCTGATAGTAGTAATTATGTCTATTATGTAGATAAGGTGGTATGGGTGATGTCCTCTGATCCATGAAGACCCAAAGGGGATGAATGCTAGCTAGAGCTTTGAATTCACCAGAGGGAGACTGGGAGGTCTAGGGATTCTCATTTATATTTCCACAAATATACAGTTCCTCATAAAATAAACTCTCCAAATGAATAAAACCAGGTAGACATTTTCTCTCTCTCTTTAAATAGTTCCCTAACAGAGCTGATGTTTATTTTTCTGCCATTGGAGAGGGCTAGGGATTTACCCACTGCTGCTCCAGCTAAACAAAGGATCCATACATATGGGTTAGGAGGAAAGGAAATAAGGGATTTCCAAAAGAAGAACAGAGAAAGGTCTCCAGAACAGCTAGAAAACAAGAATCTTGCCTTGTTATTCAGTCCTTTGAGAATTCCTGCAAAGAAGAGACTCTGGTGAACTCTGAGATGGTACTAGCAGTTTGGCTCGGTTTGCCCTATAAAACCAGATGTAAGATAGTGTACTTTCTCTGCCCATGCTGGCAGCATTATACTGTGGAAAGAAGAGTGTCCCTAAAATCTGAAGAACTGGATTCAGATTCTACCTCTGATAATGAAGTGCATTATTTAACTTGTCACCTCTCTGTCACATCTTTATGACACTGAATCTCTCGGGGCCTCATTTCCTCCTATATAAAATAAAGGGGTTGAAGTAGATGGCTTGCTAACTCGGAATCTTTGATCTTTGGACCTGTGTTGATTTCTGTCCAGGTTTTTGGGAAAGAACAAGTGGATTTTTTTTTTTTTTTTAGCTATTTTATTAACACATATTCTGGCTATTTCCTGCTTCAGACTCCCTGGTCTTTCAAAGCTGCAGCTTCTTGCTCTTGAAAAACCTTGATTTCACCCATTGCTTTCTCCACGTACATTTCTGGGCCCCAATCCACTACAATTAGGACTAATGCAAAGAAAACCTCCCTGTGACAAAGCAGGTTTGGGATTGATGGCCCTTTTAGAGAAGTGCTACTCTTTCCAACAAAACTCCAGGACAACAAAAAAAGAGATTGACTGGCAATTTAACTCTGAGGAAGAAAAAGACAGTATCTGCCCTCTCCTCTTCCTTCCTCCTCAATCATAAATCATTAACACAGGAATGGAAAATAGGGTTTACAAATACAAGAGTGAGGGTCAACTTGGGGGCAGTGGAATGGAAGGTTGGGGAGAAGAGAGGGGGACTTTGGGTATAGGAATAGCCTATAGAGTTAGAGGATAGACTAATGGGATTGGACTGGGATATGAGGGTGGGAGGTGGGTTGGCATGAGTGTGGGAGTGGGCCTGGGCCAAGATATGGGCGGGGAGGGAAAGAAAACCAATCCAGCTGAATTCTCTTAAGGGAGAAGAAAATTATCTTAATTCTCTCATAGACAAAAAACAACCAAGATTATGCAACATTTTTAATGACAGTGTTTTTGTCATTCATGTTGATAGTAGTAATTATGTCTATTATGTAGATAAGGTGGTATGGGTGATGTCCTCTGATCCATGAAGACCCAAAGGGGATGAATGCTAGCTAGAGCTTTGAATTCACCAGAGGGAGACTGGGAGGTCTAGGGATTCTCATTTATATTTCCACAAATATACAGTTCCTCATAAAATAAACTCTCCAAATGAATAAAACCAGGTAGACATTTTCTCTCTCTCTTTAAATAGTTCCCTAACAGAGCTGATGTTTATTTTTCTGCCATTGGAGAGGGCTAGGGATTTACCCGCTGCTGCTCCAGCTAAACAAAGGATCCATACATATGGGTTAGGAGGAAAGGAAATAAGGGATTTCCAAAAGAAGAACAGAGAAAGGTCTCCAGAACAGCTAGAAAACAAGAATCTTGCCTTGTTATTCAGTCCTTTGAGAATTCCTGCAAAGAAGAGACTCTGGTGAACTCTGAGCTGGTACTAGCAGTTTGGCTCGGTTTGCCCTATAAAACCAGATGTAAGATAGTGTACTTTCTCTGCCCATGCTGGCAGCATTATACTGTGGAAAGAAGAGTGTCCCTAAAATCTGAAGAACTGGATTCAGATTCTACCTCTGATAATGAAGTGCATTATTTAACTTGTCACCTCTCTGTCACATCTTTATGACATTGAATCTCTCGGGGCCTCATTTCCTCCTATATAAAATAAAGGGGTTGGAGTAGATGGCTTGCTAACTCGGAATCTTTGATCTTTGGACCTGTGTTGATTTCTGTCCAGGTTTTTGGGAAAGAACAAGTGGATTTTTTTTTTTTTTTTAGCTCTAATATGCTATTTACCTAGTTGCCACTTTGCTACAGTTAAGGAAAATGGTAGAAGGCTACTTTTCTTTTTTTTTTTTCTCCAATAGTATTTTATTTTTCCAAATACATGTAAAGATAGTTTTTAACATTCATTTTTGTAAAACTTTGTGTTCTAAATTTTTCTCCCTCTCTCTATTACCTCCTCTCTTCCCAAGATTGCAATCTGATATAGACTAAATAGGTGCAATCGTTTTAAACACATCTCCACATCTGTCATGTTGTGAAAGAAAAATCAAACCAAAAGGGGGAAAAAATATGAGAAAGAAAGAAACAAGGAAAGAAACAAACAAAAAGGTGAAAATATTATATACTTTGATCTACATTTAGTCTCCATAGTTCTCTTTCTGGATGCAATTGGAATTTTCCATCCCAAATCTAATGGAATTGCCTTAATCACCACATTGTTGAGAAGAGCCATCCAAGTCCATCATAGCTGATCATCCCATAATCTTGCTATTACTGTTTTATTATCAATGTTCTCTTGGTTCTTCTCACTTCATTCTGCATCAGTTCATGTAAGTCTTTCTAGGCTTTTCTGAAATCAGTCTACTCATAATTTCTTATAGAACAATATTATTCCACCACATCCATATATTGTATCTTGTTCAGCCATTCCCCAGTTGATGGGCATCCACTCAACTTCCAGTTTCTTGCCACTACAAAGAGAGCTGCTACAAACATTTTTTCACATATGGGTCTTTTTTCTTCTTTTATTGTTTCTTTGGGATACAGACCCAGTGGTGAGACTGCTGGACCAAAATGTATACACAGTTTTATACCCCTTTAGGCATAGTAGATAGGTTTTGATCTTTTGATGAGTTTGTATCTGTTTGGGAGTGGAATCCAACTTATCAAAGTCTCTTTCCCCACCACTTCTAACACCTGTCCTGCCAACAGCTAGGCATTAAAAACCCTTCACAATCTAGCTCCAGCTTGATTTCCTGACTGATCTCAGATTATTACCCTCACTTTCCTCTCTCTTTCTAGTCAAATCTGCCACCCCCCATGCATAACATTCCATTTCCTCCCTCAATACTTTCATTTCCAGAATTATTTCCCTTCTCAACTCCAGTTCATAGAATCCCAAGACAGTGACTAGCTCAGGTGCCCCTTCCTATAAGAAATCTTTCCTCATTCCCTTGAAATAAAATGGAAGTGGTTTGAATTTCTCTTAAGTGGGATAGATCAAATCTCCACCTCAGAATTTACTGTTGAGAGTTTTTAATTTTTCCTCTGCTACTGACTCCTCATAGAATGTGAAAGATTGCTGGATTCAGGGGGAGAAAGCTGTTTTATAATTACTCTTAAGAGAAGAAGTCTAGTTCAGAGAGCTAGCTTACTCTCTCCCATGAGTAGCTGTCATCAATGCAGAGCTCAAACTTTGCATTTCAATTCTATCATTCCTTCAATTAAGTCATGCAGTATCATTGACTGATTTTTGCTAGATTTGCAACATGACTCTAATTATGTACTTGTTGTTCTTGACCCAAAATCAGTTGCCTTTTCTCTTATTTACTGGCCCACATTAACAAAATGTTGACCCACCAATGCTTGAGACCTTCCTTTCTTCCTCCCAACACTGTTGTCTCTCAGTCATTTTTCAATCTTGTCCAATTTTTGATGACCCCATTTGAGGCTTTTTCAGCAGAGATACTATGGTGGTTTTCCCTTTTCTTCTCCAGCTTATTTTATAGTTGAAAAAATTGAGGCAAACAGAGTTAAGTGACTTGCTTGGGTTAAAAAGCTAGTAAGTGTCTGAGGCTGGATTTGAACTCAGGAGATGAGTTTTCCTGATTCCAGGACTAGTACTCTATCCATTGCACCATCTAGCTGTCCCTCCTCTCCAGATGCATACCATGACCAAACAAAAATAGGATCCTCTGAACCCCTACACTATTTCACAAGGCTCTCCATTTTCAGATCTCTTTGCCAAATCCCATCAGTTCCACCTTCTGACTCAGCTCTGGTCCAGGGATGTTACTCCCACATCAAGGAAGGCTTCAAAGAGCTATCATTTATTCACTAGGTGTTCTCATTCAAGTTGATCATTTATTTTTAATTGGCTTTTAAAGCAAGTCTCAGGTAACAAAGTCTTTCCTCCCTATCCCCTCCCTCTTCAGTCCTCATTGAACACAAACAGAAGTAAAACAAATTGGTTACTTCCTGAAAGTGGGCAGCTCCCTCAACTACTTAAACCCTAGTCTGGAATTCTTCACTTTGTACAGTTCACTGTTTCTGCCATTGCATGAAGTCACACAGCCTTTAAGCACCCGAGTGAGAGCATGAAGACATTTTTTCTGACTCCAAGAACAGCCATTTGGTTTGGTATACGTTTTTCCCTCAGTCCTTTATGCAGACAACAAGGCACAGACACAGAGCAGAACATGAGAGAGGCAAAGGAATATAATATCTCACCTACTCTGAATATATCTTGCTGTTCAAATGTGATCTCCATTACAATGTGAGCTCTTTGAAAACAGGGACTTTTTTTTTTTTTGTAACCTCAGCACTTAGCACAGTGCCTCAGTGACTAGCACATAATAAGTGCTTATCACCTGCTTAATGAAAAGGAAGAAACTAACATTCATAGAAGCAATCAGCTCAAGGTAACACAGGTAATAAGTGGCAGAGTTGAGATTCTGTCTCCATATTCATTGTTATTTCCAATAAGAAAAAGAGATAAAAACACAAGAAAAGGAGGAAGAAAGGAAGGAAGGGGGAAAATGAAAGAGAAAAACAAAGAAAGAAAAGGAGGGAGAAAAGCAGGAAAAAGGGAAGGAAGGAAGGAAGGAAAAAAGAAAGGAGGAAGGAAGAAAGAAAAAAGGAAGGAAGAAAGGAAGATAGATGGGAAAGAAGGAAGAAAAAGAAGGAAGGAATGAAGAAAGGAAGAAAAAGAGAAGAAAGAAAGAAAAGAAAGAAAAGAAAGGGAGGGAAAAGGAAGAAAGAGGAAGAAAAAGAGAAGGAAAAGAAAGAAAAAAGGAAGAAAGGAAGAAAAGAAGTAAAGAAGAAAAAAGAGAGGGGGGAAGAAAGAGAGAAAGAAAGAGAGAAAGAGAGAAAGAAGAAAGAAGGAAGGAAGGAAGGAAGGAAGGAAGGAAGGAAGGAAGGAAGGAAGGAAGGAAGAAGGAAGAAAGGAAGGAAGGAAGGAATGTATTAAGTCCTTGCTATGTGCCTGGTACTCTGGTAGTTGCTAGAGATAAAAATTTTAAAAATCAGTCACCCCTTGTTTTCCTGGGACTTACTTTCCAATTATGGAAGATAAAGTGAAGACATTGATTCAGTTTAACAACTGGTTGTTAAAAACAAAATCCTGATAACTTACCTGAAGAGGTCATATATCACCTAATTTGATGAAGTATGTCACCTTCTAAACATATATGTTGGGTAATTTGTAAACATAAGTTATGCTTTAAAATTTTGTCAGCTCTTTTGAACATGGGTATGAGCTTCATGAAGTTATTTAGCTATTAACTATATTGTGAATCTTAAAAGTTTTGAAGGAAAAGAAAACAAAGGAAAGGAGAAAAGAGGTGATTTTACATAAGGGGGCAAGGAAGATTGATTTGCAGAAACAATTAACAGTTTGAATGAAATATCTGGTTAGAATATCACATGGAAAAGTATTGATTTTGTTTAAATAATTTTAATTGGTAGTGTTAAAATTCAAAGTGACTGTAAATCATATGAGATTACTCTCCATTTTGTGATAGGTTATGTTATGTTTATGTTTGTGCAGTCATTGTGCAGTGAAACTGATAATTAAGTAGGGATTATTGAAATATTGTAAGCAAATAAAAAATTAAATTAAAGATTACTGATTTGATAGTTTGTTGAAGAGAGAGGGAAACAGTATGTTATACCCTTGGTGGCCTAAGAGAGGTGTTATGGTCAAGGATGGTGAGAAGATAGCATGATTTACTGATATGGACTTTCCAGGAATGATGGTGTGGATCTGATTGCTGTTTTCAGTATTGAGGCGGAAACTGAGAGTTAGAGGAAAGAGGGAGGAGGGAGTTAGAGAAGAACAGGTAGATATGATAAGCCCTCACCAATGGAAACCCTGAGGTTCAGAGAGGACCACTATTAGGAGAATAAAGGGGAAGGGCAAGGCACAAGCATTTATTAGGTGCCTACTGTGCCAAGAACTTTCTAAATATTGTGTCATTTGATCCATTTAGCAACTCTAGGAGCTTGATATTATAATTATTATTCCCATTTTACAGTTGAAAAAACTGAGATTAAGAGACTTGCCTAAAATTACCCACCTGGCACCCATGTGAGGCTGGATATCATTGCAGGTCCTTTGCTCTGTGCACTATGGTGCCTCCAACTGCCCAGGAGCATGACAAGAGAGCAGCAGCAGCCTGGAAAAATGAGTCTGAGCTAGTTATCATGAACATCAGACAAATTTAGGAAGTGAGAAAAGCTTTTCTCTACCCTCCTCACCTCTCACTTTCTCTTTCTGGGACCAGATTTATCCTAACTTTATCCTACCAGCTATCTTCATTGGCTGATCCACATTACCTAGAAACAGCTAGATGGAGTTCAAATTAAACCTTAGATCCCCATCAGCTCTAAAACCCATTTAATCTTTACCTGCCTAAATTTCTTCACCTGCAAAATAGGGATAATAATACCTAATTCCTAATGTGGTTGTGAGGGGTAAAAAAAATAAGATAACATGCATTATAGCACTTTCCAAACCTTGAAGTCCCAGGTGAATGCTAACTAATTTTTGCATCATATTAGTTAGCAATCAAGAAATAAATATAAATTTTTTTTTGCTTTTTTGCTCCCCTATATTTGTAAGCTTCCTAAAATCAATCTAGAAATAAATATAATTTTTTACTTTTGCTTCCCTGTATTTTTAAACTTCCTAGAATCACTCATATGGAAACAGGTTCTCTGTGGCTTAAAAATTATTTTTGTGTTCCTGCTGCTTATTCCTTACTAAAGTTATAATCTTTTGTTTGGGAAATTACAATTAGTTGCCACTGGAGAGGATTATAATCCCATAAAAAGAGGATTAGAAATTCAGGTAACAAGTAAACAGGGAAAGGAGCCACTTAAAACTTTCTTTGAATTTTTGAAAAGTCTCCTAGGAGTCTTGCCATCTAAAATGGAAAATTTAAGGCAAGATGGCAGCATGACTAGGACCAGAAAGAAAGATCAGGAGGCTCAATTCCTAGAGCAACTATAAATCTTAAGATATTCTACCACCACAGCCAGAGCTGTTAGAAACATTGCTGTATCAGATATGACCATAGGCAATGAGGCAGATTGGTTTGCTGGTCTTCTGAGGCAAGGATGGTTGTGAATAACAGTTAACAAGACCAGCATTTACGTATTTCATTTGGTTTTCATAACAACTCTATGAGGTAGATGCTATTATTATCCACATTCTTCTGATGAAGAAATTGAGTCTAAGAAATTGAGATCACTGGATCATACAGCTAACAAGTGTCTGAGGCAGATTTAAAGCCAAGTTTTCTTGACTTTTGGTAATGTTCTAGTTGCCTAGGAAGAAAGTACTTTGCACACTTTATAAAAAAGCTATATATTTAATCCAATCTAAACAAACATTTATTAAAAGCCTACTTTGTACCATGCACTGTGCTAAGTGCTAGGAGATGTTGTTATTATTGCAGTTGTATGACTTTGGGCAAGTCATTTAACTCTAATTGCCTCAAATTCCTCATCTATAAAATGAAAAAATTGGCTAACCATTCCAGTGTCTGCCAAGAAAAGACTAAATGGGATCAGGAAGAATTGGACATGACTCAAAATGAATGAAGAACAAGAAGCTTACTATGTTCAGGGATTGTTCCAAGTGTTAGGGATACAATTAATAAAAAGAATGATGGTTCCTGCCCTCAAAGAGCTTGCAGTCTAATGAGAGATAATATACAAAAGAGGAAGGAAAGATGGGAGAAAGGGAATATCATTCTGACAGAGTCTGACTCTGTGGTTTTTAAACCAGCAGGAGCAGCAGATGCAGAATGAGTCAGAAAGTCCAGTTTCTGACCTCTATAAAGAATGGCATTGGGAGGAATTTGGTACTCCACCCTTTAGTCTTCCAATCAGAGGAGAGAAGAGGCTGAGGGAGGAAGCCGTTTTCAAGGCTTGAGTTAGAAGATGGTGATGAGATTAGAAGCAATGAGCTTATTTTGGGAGGGGCAATTTGTTCTGGGTAATTGAAGGCAGAAAGAGCAGCAGATATGAATCATTATTTTACTACAATCTCTTTGCTCTTGCCCCCCATTCTATGTAAAAATATCATTCATGTGTCCCATGAGGAATGATTCTTTTAGTTACACTCATATTATCTCTAGAAAGTTTTGTTTATTTTTTACTTTTAGAATTGTGTGCAAAAATATTGACATCCCTTTTTGTAGTGAAAAAAAAAACTGGAAATTGAGTGGATGCCCATCAATTGGAGAGTGGCTGAATAAATTATGGAATATTATTGTTCTATAAGAAACAATCAGCAGAAAAAAAAGAAAAAGAAAAAGAAACAATCAGCAGGATGATTCCAGAAAGGCCTGGAGAGATGATTCATCTTACATGAACTGATGCTAAGTGAAATGAGCAGAAGCAGGAGGTCATTGTACACAGCAACAAGATTATAAGATGATCATTTCTGATGGACAAGGATTTTTTCAACAATGAGATAATTCAGGCCATTTCCAATGATCTTGTGATGAAAAGAACCATCTGCACTTAGGGAGAGGATTGTGGGAACTGAGTATGGAGCACAACATACCATTTTCACTCTTTTTGTTGTTGTTTGCTTGCATTTTGTTTTCTTTCTCATTTTTTCCTTTTTGATCTGATTTTTCTTGTGTAACATGATAATTGCAGAAATATGTATAGAAGAATTGCGCATGTTTAACATATATTGGATTACTTGCTGTCTGGGGAGGGGGTTGGGGAAAAGGGGGGAATTGGAAAAACAAGTTTTGCAAGAGTCAGTGTTGAAAAATTATCCATACATACGTTTTGAAAATAAAAAGCTTTAATAAAATAATAAATAACAGAATTGATTGTATGGCATGGAAATCACTGGCACAGCATGGTGTGCCCTCATGAGAGAAGATGTTGTGCTCTATGAGCAAAGCAGAATTGAATTAGCTCAGAAAAATATGAAATGTACAAAGTTAGTGAAGCCTCCCCAAATTTTCATAGGTTCTATTTGTGTCCAACTTGTGGCAGAGCATCCCAAGCTTGTACAGATCTGTTGGACAAATCAGACACACTGTAATTTGACTCTAAAATAGTGATATCATTTTGGTCCTCTTCAGGAACAAAGACAACAACCATGAAAGATAAACTATATTTATGCTGGGGGGAAAAGTGTCATTGGCTACTGAGAGGATGGTGACCCTGGTTCCTGCAAACTCTCTATGCTTGTGTTCTTCAGAAGAGGTCTGGCTATCATCAGGGCTTTCTCTGGTAGTTGAATGTAGAGCTCTCGGCAGGGCTTTAAGTTACTTGGGATCTCTTCCCTACTTTGGTTGATGCTGAGTGTTGTAACAGAAAAGGCATGGGACTGGAAGGACACATAGCTTCTGGCTGTGGATCTGGCACTCACTACCTGAAAAAATACCTGGGGTGTATGGGATGTTCAGGGAGGACTAGCACCTCTGGTGTGAGGGTGTAATGAACCTTTTTCAGGGCTGTTCATCCACCTGTGGTTCTGCCTGCCACCCTACTCTTACCTGTGTCTTCAAGATGCTGTAGTAAAACTGTCTTAGCAAATGACCTAAACCAAACTGAGAGTGACTGACAGACCTTAAACCCATTGGTGAGTTAGCAGGGAGTCCCCAGTTAAGTGAAGACTTCCCCTGGAAGGATGGGCAGGATAAGAACAGTTTGTTTCAATGGCCATGAAGGTGGCTAAAGCAGGAGCAATGCAATGCAGTACTTAGAGCTTAGTCAGACATCAAAGACTCCACTTTGGAGTCACTCACTGCATCTCAAGCGTGCTATTTTGGCATTTATCTAACCATTGCACTTCAATGACTCTGGGAGAGAGAGAGAGAGAGAGAGAGAGAGAGAGAGAGAGAGAGAGAGAGAGAGAGAGGCTGACAGTGTCATATAACTCCAATTGATGCATGAGTCAAAAGACAACACTCATACTATTTTACTATTTTGGAAAATGATAGTGCACTTGCTTCAGCAACACATATACGAGAAAATGAAGGCAAAATTTGTTTGCCCAGAACAATTCATCAATTAGGAGGACCTGAGTTCAAATCTGGTCTCAGACACTTAACACTTCCTAGCTATGGGACCCTGGGCAAGTCGCTTAACCCCAATCGTCTCAGCAAAAAAATAAAATAAAATAAATTTAAAAATAAAAAAATGATGTGGAATTTTAGAGTTGAAAAGGACTTTAGAAATAATTCATTGCAATTTTGAGGAGTAGAAAATGGCACTCACAAAATGACAAACCCTTGGCCCATGCATTTTCATAAGAGAAGGCACTCTGGGTGATCCTGGACAGTTACAATTATTCTTCACATCAATTTAAAAGTAACCCCTTAATGGGGGTGGGAGAAGAGATATAACAGGTGAGATTCTTGTCTGTCAGAACTGACTCATTTATGGTACACACGCCCCTTGGAATACCAGATGGGAAAATGGGTTGCTAATTATATTATGCAATTTGATTATTGTTACAAGCCATTTTGGGGGAGGGTTTGCCGTAGTCCCTAGTGGTTCATCCAGGATGCAAAAATAAATAATAGCAGGCAACAGTATAGTTAGGGATGTTCTGGGGTCCAGGACCCTATAAGAGCAAACCATCAGTCCAGTTTTCATTATGGACACACCAGAATTTGCACATAGTGTTTTGGCTCATGATTACCTGTAAAGTATTATTTATTTGAGAATTCGATAGTTCTATTATATTCTGAAAAGTAAGATAGGGCGAGAGGTGTGTGTAAAAGGTAGCAGGTGCAGAAATACCAAAGAAACCTCACTCCTTAGATGAGGTTACCATGTGCTTATGGTGACATTACATTCCTAGGAGAAGGAAGTCTTTAGATTATATAACAATGTGCTGGTTGCTCTAAGGAAAATGGGAACATAGTGATTTTCCACCTTCCAAATATCCCATCCTTCAGGCCCTTCTTATGAATAGAGAGAACTAGTAAGTGTTTTATATTAGTTCCATCTTCTGTGACAACTGACAGTATGTGTAGGCAACAAAGTTGATCTGGGAACAGCATGACAAAATAATGCTGGGCAATGGGAGGCAAGAAGGAAATAGGGGAATGGGGGAATATATGATCAAACCTGAAAATGGAAAGAAATAATCTCCAATCTTCCACTTGAACTCTACTGATACATTTCCCTCTCTTCATTAACTTCCAGGTGTCTCTGATTAAGAACAGGGCTGGAATACCCATTTCTTAAAGGTTATCCAATATAATTCTTTGCCATTTTAAGGAAGGTTCATACCTATTACTATCTCATTAAAAATGTTAATGTTTCATTTTATTTAAACACCTAGTGGCAATAAATGTTGAATTCATAACATTTATTGCCTGAACCATTAATTCATTCAGCAAACATAGATTTAGTCCGTCAATGGGTATTTACTAAATGCCTGTTCTGAAAGAAAGGCAGAAGATAATTCCTATCCTTAAGGAAACCAAACCCACCCTCAAAGAAAATAGAAAAAAAAATAAACTGGAAATAATCAATAGAGGAAAAACACCTACTATGTGCAAAGCACATAAGCACCAGGAAAATTATGATAAAGGTCAGGTTTCTGGAACCTACATGGAGTTTTTAAGCTAGAGACAGTATAGTGTGGAGTAATACTCACTAATCTTAGGATCAGAAGACCTGAATTCAAGTTCTGAATTTTTGTATTGAGAAGCTGTATGTCTTTGGGCAAGTGAGCTTTAGATTCTTCGGTAAATTGGAGATGATAAGACCTGTATTTTCTACCTGGTAAAGTAGATCTTAAAACAGGATATGAATGTGAATTCCCTTGGATCTTCAGTTCTGAGTACAGTATCTGGCATACAATAGGCATTTAATAAATGTTTACTGATGAATTCCAATTTTATAAAGGAGGAAACTGAGAAAAGCACTGTCACACAAGTAGTGTCTAAGATTCAAGCCTTTCTGATTTTAGGCCCAGCAATCGATCTATCCACTGTGACACTTAACTACCTTTCTTTCAGGATAGTTCACAGTTCTTGAGGTATCCCACCTGCCACTTCCAGACTTTCTCCATAGTGCTTTGCATTCGCAGTTTATCTGTAGAATTATGTGGCATTCACAAAGCAGCTGCTGGAAACTCAATCCATCTTTTTGCATAATATAGGTTTTTTTTTAACCCTTTGTATTCTCTGTGGTTATTTTCCTTGAACAACTTCTGCTTGGGACTTATTTTTATGAATTTTTTTTTTTTTTGGTGAACTATCTTCTGTCCAGGACACTCTGACAAACATTGAAGATAATGCCTTGCATACAGTAAGGGTCCATACAAATTGCTTAAATGAGTGAATATATATATATATATATATGTATATATATATATATATATTTTTTTTTTTTTGTGATTTACTCAAAGATCTGATTCTTCCAGGTCCTTTTCATGAATTCAACATTGGAAGGGAACTCCCAGAGAAGTTATATAATCTAATTTCCAATTGAAAAATAATCCATACAGTATGAAGAGGGATTCAACTGTTTATTTAGTCATTTCAATTGGATATGACTCTTTGTGCCCCCCTTTGGAGTTTTCTTGGCAAAGATACTGGAGGAGTTTGCTATTTCTTTCTCCAGGTCATTTTACAGATGAGGAAACCAAGGCAAAAAGAGGCAGATTTGAACTCAGAATTTCCTGACTGTAAGCCTGTGTTCTATTTGTTGCAAAGTACTTTGCACATTGTAGGTACTTAATATTTGACACTGAATTGAATTAGGTAAGAAACATCCATCATCCATCTGGACTTTCCCCTGTGAATATTTAGATTAAACTCTTTCAAGTGATTATGGATCTCATAAAAGGTGTTACAATGTTTGGGCAATTATATTCAGCACAATGTTATCTGCCAACAAGGACCCATATTGAGTAAAATATTATATGTGGTCACAAGTGGTTAGTGAGCTCAGATCAATGAGATAATATTTGTAAAAAATGTTTAGCGCATATATAAATACTTAATCTCCCTACCCTCTACCCTTTCTAATTCTCATAGCAATGGTTATTTTTTGAGCTGGTAATATTTTTTCCCCAAAACTCCCTTGCTGGAATACATTATATAATTTCAGAATCTGAAAACTTGCATTATAATTATTTTTAGAGAATTATTTCTACTTTCTGGCCTTCAGTAGTCCCAGCTGTAAAATGGGAGACTTTCTTTTTCTAATTGAAAGGAGGTTGAATTTACAGACTCTGCATAGTCTTCAGAGTATTGAAATAATTATATAAAAGCTGCAAGACCTTTCGGGAGGCCCCTTCTGTCCTGTAAAGCAGGAAATCTCACCACATGAAGGTGGGAGAAAAATCAGGAAATGGCCTTGAATTGATTATGTGTTGGTGAATATTTCAAGGCAGGCATCTGAGGCCAAATGCTTCCATCCAGCTGGGCCCCACATGGATAAAAAGGGGGCCTGGTCTCCATGGGCCGTCAGAGCACACTGTGCAGGAAGTTGCTCTCTTCAATGGACATTTCAAAGCCAGTTTTCAGTCAAAGGTCATCACAACCAGAGGAAGACCTAAACAGATGTAAGTCAAGGCAGGGCAAAGGGACCATCATTAAAACAGTGGAGGCAAGCAGAACCTGAGAAACCGGGCCAAGCTTCCCTTGTCAGTATTGGGGCAAATATGAACTACTAGTTCATCCCTGTCTTACTCTGATCTCAGGATTGCCCCAATTATAGGTCTAATAAGCATTTTTCTAGCAGCTCTATGGAGAAACTGGCACATATCCAAGGGAGGAGAAAAGGGGGCAATGATCTGTTGTCCCTAAAAACTCTGATTAGAATAGGATTCTCTATCTGGGGTTCATAGATCCCAAAGAGATCCTTGGATAGATTTAAGGCTATCAATGAATTCTAATGGGAAAATAAATGATGTCTATTTTTACCAACTTTTAATTTCCTTTGTAATTTGTGAATTTTATTTAATTTATTATTAATATATTATATTGATATTATATATATATAATAAATTTATTTAATTTAATCATATTTAAATATATTCTTCTAGTAAGGAATCCATAGGATTCACCAGATTGCAAAAGAGATCTATGATACAAAAAAGATTGACAACTCCTGACATATATTTCGACCAAGGCATTGGGATATGGAAGTCACCCTAGCTGATCTCTGTGCTCCAAGGCTGCCTTTAAATGTGAATTTCTGTGTCTGTACTTTCCCTGTCCTGCATATTGCTACCGAAATCAACCTTGAACAAACTCACCTGGTGTACAGAGCACCTGGACATGGGACCTGACAGTCACTGACGCTTTGCTTTTTTTACCCATGACTACAAGTCCTTAACTCAGATGGACGCTAGCAAAAGGCCAAATGACTAAGAACTAGCAGAGGCTTTTATTTGGCACTGATGGTTTCTGTGCCCCAAAGTTGGTTCAAAGATGCAATTCTTGCCCTTCTGACTTCTTTCCTGAGTGCTATGGAGAAGCCCAGGGCTTTATTTCTACCAAAAATTCATTTATTTTGTGTATTTCACAGGGAAATTATCTGAAATCTTGGCTTAGGGATTCACAGAGGTTAGACAGGGTAGGATGCCAAAGACCTCCTTTTGCTTTGGGGGATGGTGGTGATGAGGGAAGCCACCTGCTTCTGACTTGGTTTGTTGTGAACACAGCTCTACGTGGACACTCTGTTCTCCACACCCACCTTTCAAACAGAACAGTCCAGGCTGGGCAAACAAAGCCATCCACCAGCTCGAGGCACCCAGGAAAGCTAGGAGGGCCCTCCATCCCCCAGTCCCACCCTCTCATTTACAGAGGAGGACAGAGCATCTCAGGAGAATCAAGGTCACAGCCGACAATTGAGAAAGACCAGGAAAGGGCAGGAAAGCCTCCGGTTCTCTCAGTGTCACAGTGGACAGAGGGGATCCGTCTCTCTCTCTACACATGTGACTGAGCCACTTGAGCTTCTCCTCCACATGGGTTTCCCTTATATATTTATTGCAAAAATCTCCCAGATTACCTGAGTTTCAGCTAGGTTTTTAAATCACACAACCAATAGACAAGCATTATTTAGTCCTCATGGGGAAATATGATGAATTCCCAGTATGACATCTATTTGACTGGACCTCCAGATCAGTGCTGGCTGGGCTAAAGACTTCATAGAAAAGTTGTTTAAATCTTTGTTAAAGATCCTAGGCTTTACTGCTTTTCATTTTTGTTTCTTTGTGTGGGTGTGCTTAGCATATTAAGGGCCCGTCCAACAAACTTTTAGAGTAGGGTAAGGGTAGTCCCATTTAATAACAGAACTGTTCACACAGTAAAGTACACAGTAAGCATTTAATAAATGGTTGTTTATTTGACTACCTATATAATCATCTCTATTTATCCTTTCTCCTGACCTCAAGAAAAAAGGCTCCAGTAACTTTTTAAAAATTAGGATGATAGCATTTTCAGAGGATTGATGATGCTTTAGGTTTTTTTTTTTTTTTTTAATAGCTTTTTATTTACAAGTTATATGCATGGGTAATTTTACAGCATTGACAATTGCCAAACTTTTTGTTCCAATTTTTCCCCTCCTTCCCCCAACCCCCTTCCCTAGATGGCAAGATGATCAATATATGTTAAATATATTAGAGTACAAATTAAATACAAAATAAGTATACATATCCAAACCATTATTTTGCTATACAAAAAGAATCAGACTCTGAAATATTGTACAGTTAGCCTGTGAAGGAAATCAAAAATGCAGGTGGGCAAAAATAGAGGGATTGGGAATTCGATGTAATGGTTCTTAGTCATCTCCCAGAGTTCTTTCACTAGGTGTAGCTGGTTCAGTTCATTACTGCTCCATTAGAACTGATATGGTTCTTTTCATTGCTGAAGATGGCCAGTACCATCAGAATTGAGATGATGCTTTAGATGATCCTCTTGACAGAGAGGTGATGGATTCGAGAAGAAAAATGAGATATGGATTTTTGAACATAGATACATTGGCAATTTTGTTTTGCTTGATCATATTTATTATAAGTATTTTATTTTTGTTTTTCTTTTAAATTGATATGTGCTCAAGGGGAAGAAAATAATTATTTTTATTTGAAAAAGGACAAATCTAGGGTAACATCATGGGACATTCCAGCCCTATATGCAAGGATTTAGAACCTGTTTGGGTTAACTGTCCATAATCATTGCTCATGAACCCTTCTGTCCTCCTCCAGCCTGAATCTCCTCCAGATTGAAGAAAGGTAATCATGCGGTTTCATAGTAATCAACAATCAATAAATTGTGCCCACTATGTGCCAGGCACTATATTAAGATTTGGGGCTATGACTATGAAAAATAAAGACAGTCCCTGTCCTTGAGGACCTCTCAATCTAATGAGAGAAAAGAACATGCAAGAGGAAGCTGAAAAGTGAGATTCCTGGCAAGGATGCAAGCAGGTGGGAAATGGAGAGTGACTGACCTTCGAACCCTCCTTAAAGGTTCTGTGTTCCTCCCTTTGGACTCTCCAAATAGAGGGGCAGAAAGTACTGAGGGTTTTGATGATGTCTGAGTACCAAGGCTGATGCAATCTTCCAAGATGATGAGGATAATCATCAATAATAATAATAATAATAATATTTTCAGATAATTTAGTTCCTGGAGCATGAGCATGATGAAATCTAATCCATACAACAATAGGTAAATGGGAAAAATAATAGGAAATAGTAATTTAATATAGTAATGTGAAAGGACATTTACTTAATGTAATGCAAGGTAAAAGACCAAGGAATTAAGTACTATCATTACTTATTTGTCCAAATAACTCTTTCCCACTCTTTAGTCCAGAAGAAAGGTGGGCACAAGGCCATATGTCCCAGCCCCTTGAACTACTTTAATGACATTATGTTTTACAACAGGTGGTATGTACTGATTTGCCTATTGAATGAGCTTAGGAACCTTAAAGTCTGATTGATATACAGTGGTATCTCAATGTCCAAAAAAATGTATCTCAGAACTGGAAATGGGAAGCACTGAAGCCTTGTACATGTAGTGGTTCTTGGAATGAAAATAGGAATTGAGCCAGAAAAGACTGTGGGCTTTGCTTTCCAGAACAGAAGGTGTACTTGCTTCATTGTCCCAAAAAGATAGAATCATCTTGGTTTAGATAGATTTGGGCTGACATGATAGAGGGAAAATATCCTAGGATTAACATCTGGAATTAGATGGAGTTAAAGCTTTGGCTTCTTGTCCATCCTTCTGACCCTTTCTTCCCTCTATTTCCCTCAAGTATATCCCTCTGTCTCTCCTGCTTGACCCTTCCTGCCTCTCTTTCAAGAATTTGTGTCCAGTTTTTTAACCAGGTGTGTTACCTAGATCTCCATCCAATGAGAGTCTGAGCTAGAGTTGAGCTCCTCATTGAGCATCTTTAACACTTCTTGAGCTCTTCAGAGACTTGTGGGCAATACATCAAGATATGGTGCTAAAAAGAGAATGAGCAATGAAGAGAAAAAAGCAAGAGGGAAGAGGTCAAAAGCATCAAAATATATGCTAGAGGCAAGTCACTCAGTTAAGACTTATTAGCAACTTATTTAGGAGACATTAACACCATCATTTTTTCTTCTATTTTCTTTTTTACTTCTTAAAAATTTAAATTCAAGTGCTCTCCACTTGAATCTCTTGGTTGTTCTTCTTAATTCTGTTTTTTTTTCCACAAAAGTTTTTCTCTGCAGAAAAGCTTTTCATGTGCCCGCACACTTGAATTCTATCCCTTTCTTCAGCCACCATCATTGATCAAGCTAAAGATGCTCCTTTTAGTTTTCTGTGGTCTTGTTTTGCTTTTTTTTAAAGTTTGGAAAGCTAAGGCACCAATAATCCAAACAATACTGAAGACTTTCCTCTAATTATAATGTGCAGGATTCTGTTTAAAAGCCCCTTTACATAAAAAAAAGACTATTTGGCTCATGAAATGATGGGACATTAAATTAGATTTTTAATAATAGACTAAAACTCTGTTACCTCACAATGATTCAATGGAAAACTCTCTTACTTATAAATTCAAGTACACAGGAGACTTGGACAAATGAACTCAGAAAAAATTCAACAATGTTCAATTATAAGTTATGTTGACTTTTCCCCCTTATAAAGATGAGTATTTTTAAAAAGCAGCAACAAACTATGTTGTTTTTTAGCAATAGGTTTCATAAAAGGATCTTACATATACAATGAATCTTCTCATTCCAAACTTTCCCTATCTTCTAGTCAGAACATTGTTGCTGATGGCATTCCATACCAGTTCTTTTTCTTTTCAAATCAGGACGATGCTAGAAAATACTTTCCCCTACCCCCAGAATTATCTAGCTTCCTACTCTTCTTCCACTCAACTATCACAGCTTATTCACACATTTTAATTTTAGAAAGTTTGGAGGCTAGCAATAGTTGTAAAAAAAAAAAGCCCAACTCACATTTATATTGCATTTTTAGTTTTATGAATGAAAAGGAGGGGGAATAAAGTAAACAGCAAGCCCCTATCTATTTTGACTAGAGTATATCCTATGCATACTGATCCTGTGCCTCGGTCACTTCTAGGGAAATTTGTGACTCAATGCTTAAAGGACTTGGTAGTGGGTCTAACAGAGAAAACTTTGGGTGGTCCTCTTGTTCCACTTAACATCCCCTAGCATCCCCACCCCAGTTCCAACATCAGGGACAGGATGCTACATCAGTATCAAGGTAGAGACAGCTCCCAGCCTGCTGTCTTCCCTTGATTCAATGTGTGGCAAATAGCTCTCCCTTCCTGAGTTTCCTCTGAGGGATAGGAGAGGATCCTCCCTTTCTGGTTCTTGAATGGTGAACTTAGAGTGTGTGACAGTTAAAACACATGTATTAGTTTGGGTAAATCTGAGGCTGCCTTCTTTGTTTTGTGTTTCTTTCCTAAACACAGGTAATTGAAATATGTTCCTGAGTTGCACATTATCTAGTCTTAAAGGTACCCTCATGAGTTTGAGAGGTACAGAAGTGTCAGGTACTTGATTCAGTGCTGACTGACTACATGAGAGGTCTGTAACTAAGCTCTTCCTAGAAATGAAAATAGGTAGGAAGAGTACCTTCATGACCTGGGCTGGTTTGGTAGAAGACAAAAACTCTAAGATCGACTGTGAAGAGCATGAAAATGAATTTTCATGACTCAGGAAAGTAGGTATAAATATCCAAAGAATGCAAGAAAGAAATAATTCTTATCATTAGAAGCCAGACTCCTCCAGGACTGGATCTATTCTATTGCATGTTGGTCCAGAGCTGAGAGAAGAGAGATCTCAGTCTTGAAAGACTCTGAAGTAATTTTTATTGTTGAACAATTTTCCTCAAAACAATCCTATGAGGCTAATAATATATTATTAGTGACCCCATTTTATAGATGGGGAAACTGAGGCAAAGAAAGAGTAAGTGATTTTCCTAGAACCATATAGAGAGTAACTATTAGGATATCATATTGTTCAAATTTTAAATAAATTTTTTTTTCTGCCTTTGTGTTTTTCCTGGAATAATATGAGGACTTACAGTATCAACTTTAGCTGATTCCTTAAACTTTACTGTCAATGATTAGAATGCCAATTTTACTTAATTGATTAATATTAACTAGTTTTAATGAAGGGATATTTCCTGAAAGTATGTAGAAAAACAATAGTTACAAGACATTTCTGTCACCTGAGAGAGAGAAGGTCTACTATGGCTAGAAATTAGCAGCCATATTAAGTTTGAGCTCATTCTCTGATTCATCCATAAGCTATTCTGCACTATGGATGACTCAGTGAGCTCCAGGTCCTAGAATCTAGCACAGATTTCATACTCCCGTACTGATGGCTCTAGTTGTAATTATTTCCAATATCCCTTCACCTAAAATAGGAAAAAAAAAACAAATGCAAAAAGGTAAAGAATAGTAGGTAACCATCAACTGGAAAATGGATAAATTCATTAACATAGTGAAATATTACTGTGCCTCAAGAGAAAAAAATTAATATGGAGCCTGGGGAAAATATATATGAAAGGATGCAGAGAGAAGTAAGTAGAACCATAGGCCATATTCAAGGGCCAGGTGTTTGCCCCAGGTGGTAAGGGATCCCCATCCCCATCCAGTAGCTTTCTTTCTTTACTTCAATCCAGCCAGGTGAGAAAAAGAAAGAGGCTTTTGAATACAGCCAAGGTCCAGCCCAGCATCAATAAACAATCTGTCTCATGGTCAGCATGCTCCACATCAGGCAATAGGGACATTCTCGTACATGTTCTCATACTTTTCCAGGAGAAGGTACAACAAACTCTTCCATGTGGGTTTGTCAACAGATAGAGCATGCTCTGGAGATGGAGTTCGATTGGCTAGGCCCTCATAATACTGTATACTGTATTAATTTACATTTTTCACGAACACTGCATTGTAAAGAGAAAAATCAATAAAACAAAACTGAAGTAATCACAATAGGCTTTGAAAAGAGTTAAGAAAATATACCTTCCTCTTTTCACTGGAGAGTTGGGAGACTATGAATATAGGTCAAAATGTTGATTGATTTTCTGAATTGCTCTTTTTTCTCCTTTAAAAACTTTTATTAAAAGTTCACTGGGTAGGGAGGAGAATAGATTTAGAAACTGATAGGATATAAAAACAAAAAAGTTGAGAAATAAAACAAGGGCCCCCTTTCCTCTTTTAATTTTATCAGATAAAAGAAAAGTAATTCACAAAATGAAATATTTAGGGGGAAAGGGGAAATGATGAATTAGAGCATAGAAAACAGTATGAAGTTAATAAATTACTTGAATTCCAACTGCCTACAAGTTGAACTTGCTAATTCTTAAACTTGCTAAAAGATTAGAATCTTTTTACTTCTCTCTGCCTAAGCTCTGGCCCTAGGGTTGATCTTACCAAATTAACCTTTGCCCTTAGTCATAATTTAGCCCTGCTTTCTCTCTATGTACTTATAATAATTTATTGGTTAAAAGGTAGGAGATTGGAGTATTCTGATAATAGAAATGAAATACTATGGTTCTGTGACTTGCCCAGATTCTTACCAGAACTTGGGCTGTCATAAAATCTGAGTTTCTGGCTCCAAGATGGGGGAATTCTCCATTCTGGCCTGTCCAACTATTATCCCGGAGTCCCTCTATACTGCTCTCCTCCTCAGGAGGTAGATGTGGGATCTCTGAAGATTGACCTCACCTTTGTTTGGGGTCTGGTTTCTCCAAAGTCTCAGATTTAATCCGATGTCCCTTTGTCTTGGTATGGCAACAAGAGGCAGCCCAAACTGGTTCGTGGCAATACCAGGAAGGTAGGAGAAGATCAGATGACAGAGGAAATGTTCTAAACCCAGTGGAAAACTTTCAATTCCCACTGAGCTAAGCTTTCTCCATGCTAATCTAAATAGAGAGCCTGAAATCTATGCCTAAAGTAAGAAAAGATAAAGTAGCCCTATTTGAGTGGGATGGACCAGTAAGTTCCCTGAAATTTGGAAAGGCCCCCAGGTCTGGGATTTATTTTGGCTTCTCTCCCTCTTTACCTCATGTTAATGAGCATCCCCCAGATATCTTATTCATTTCTTTAACAAATATTTACTGAGCACCTACTGTGTGCAGGACTGTCTGCTAGATCTTATGTTGGCCAGAGATTTCTCCCCTGGGGTAGAATTCTTTTCTTAGTACTCAGCTAACACATTCCAACTTATTTATAAGCCAAGGCTCTGCCCACCCAATCCTCACATATTATTTCCATTTTGGAGGAAAGGATTTAGCACAGAGAATAAACAGGTTATTGAGTCCTACAGGAGCTCTTGAATTTTTCAGTCTCTCTTTTGTACTTGACTGTGACCTGTTAACATCTCACTGAAAGGAAAGTTACCAAAGAAATGGTACAATAAATGGACCACTGGACCTGCAATCAGAAAGAAGGTTGTTGTGAAGGCAAAATAAGAAATTTGTAAAGTGTTTCGCATAGTGCTTGTCACATAGTAGGTGCTTATTAAATGTTTGTTCCATTTCCCATAAGCTGTATGTATTTCCATGTTTACTGATGTCTTTCCTATGATTATGGGGAATTCCACTCAACATCATAGCTCTTGTTTCCCTTAATTCATCAATAACAATATTAATTAATTACATGGTACTTTTTCAGTTTTTTAGTGTTTTATCTATGATAGTACGGTTTCTGTTAGTTTGAAAACTTACATAGGGCAGATGACCATTCCCTATAGCACCTAGCACAAAATCATAAGCAACAGGATCCTTAGTAAGTGCCTTTTGACAATGCTGATGACAGTAACAATAATAATAATCATTAAAAACCAAGTATTAACATGTTTAACCTATATCAGATTGCTTGCGATGTTGGGAAGGGGGAAGGGAGCAAAAGGAAGAAAAATTTGGAACACAAGGTTTTGCAAAGGTGAATGTTGAAAACTATCTTTGTATGTATTTGTAAAAATAAAATACTATTACTTTTTAAAGAGTATTAATACCTAGACTTTTTTCTAAGAGCATTAGCTTGCTTCATGATGCTAGGGAACATCCCATGAGGAAAATTTCCCTTTCCAATTTACTCCTACATTTTCTCTTCAAAATCAAGTTTATTCTTAGATTTAGACTAGAATTCAGACTGTTTGGAATTGGGACGCTCCAGATAACTATCGACTACTAAATAGAACATTATTAGAGAATTTTGTATTAATTGAGCACATGAAAAAATTTGGATGTCTGTTCATAAACTTACAAAAAACAAAACTGCTTGGTACAGTGGAAAAAGAAATTAATTTGGAGCCAAAAGACCTGGATTCTAATCCAGTGTACTAAGGCAAATCACTTAACCTTTCTACAATTCAGTTCCTTCATTTGTAAAAATGCAGAGATTGGACCAGAATAGAGATTCTTAACCTTTTTTGTATTGTAGAATCCTGGGGCAATCTGACGAAAACTGGACTTCTCCTTAGAATATTGTTTTTAATATAACATACAATATAATAATAAAGAAAATAAATACCAGAATATAAAGGAAAGCAAATTGCTGAAATATATATACATAGTGAATTCATTAATTCTTTTTTAACATTTTAAATTGTTATTTTTTTGACATTCTATTTTTTTTTAAATTTTGAGTTCCAAATTCTCTCATCCCTACCCCATCTACTGAAAAGACAAGCAATCTGTCAATTACACATGTCAAATCATGCAAAACATATTTTCATATTAGCTATATTTTTTAAAGTAAGAAAATTATGCTTCAATTTGAATTCAGAGTTCATCATTTCTCTCTTTGGAAGTGGATAGCATTTTTCTTCCTGGAATTATCTTTGGATGATTTTATTGCTCAGAGATGCCAGATCTTTCATAGATGATCATCATTTCAGCCTTGCTGTTACCATGCACAATGTCTGGGTTCTGCTCACTTTACTTTTCATCATTTCATATAGGTCCTGCTATGCTTTCTCACAATACCCCCTCCATCATTTCATGTAGCACAATAGTACTCCATCACAATCATATATCACAACTTGTTCAGCCATTTCCCAGTTGATGAGCATCCTCTCAATTTCCAATTCTTTACCAGCAAAAAAAGAACTGCTAGAATTTTTTTTCCTTTTCCTTTTATCTATTTAGCACACAGACTTAGAAGTGGTACTGCTGGGTCAAACAGTATACACAGTTTTATAATTCTTTGAGTATATTTCCAAATTGCCATTCTAACTTGTCAGACCAATTCAATACTCTGCGAGCGTTTCACTAGTGTGACTATTTTTCCTACATTTATTCTTTCTAAAAGGTGATTTAAGAGTGCCAGAGTTGTTTTATTGTGCCTTTCTCTAATCAATACTGATTTACTTTGAAGTATTTTTTCATATGACTATAACTTTGATTCATTTTTTCTAAAATTGCCTCTTTATATCCTTTGACCATTTATCAACTAGGGAATGGCTCTTATTTTTTGTAAATTTGATTCAGTTATGTACTCAGTATATATTTGAGAAATGAGGCCCTTAGAGAAATTTCCTTAAACATTTTTATATTACTTGTTTTGTCTATGAGAACTTTTAGCATAATGTAGTTTCCCTAATGCATTTCCCTAGATGACCAAGCTTTAAATATATAATCCTACTCCAAGAGGCCTTCTGGATTGTGAAGGATGGAAAACAGAATACCTATAATGGAAGCACAGAGGTAACAAAAAGCAAAAGCCAAAAGGAATAAAGTTATTGAAGGGTAAGATTCTGACATACATGTGTTAGCAGGTATCACTTTTTTCTTTTTCTCCTTTTCCCTTCTCTTCTACCCCCATTTTCCTTTTCCCTCTCTCCCCCTTCATTCTCCCATACAGAAAGGAATGCCTTACATTTATAGAATCAATCAAAGGCACAAAATGGGTATAGATAAATCACTTCCTTTCCCTCTCTTCCCCCTGAATCAATTGATTTATCAGGAATATAAAATAAATGCAAGCAATCTGATTGCATAGTTTGGGAGAAAATAAAGTGTTTTATCAAATAGATGGAATTGGATGAAATAATTGGACTGCCTCTGGGTTTTATATAACTGGAGGGTATACAGATTTCAGCAAGAACACTTTGGGAGCTCCTTTGAGAGTCAACTTTCTGGAGAATTTTGAGACCTGTAGAGTAAAATATGAATTGATATAGAGAAGTGATCTCAGAATGAATATGAGATGGATGCCTTGAAGTTTTTGGTTTTCTCATTCAATCTTGGTTTCTTTTATTATGTGAGCATCATCCTGCCTTGAATTCTAGTTAGACCTCCTCTCCACTACCTATTGATGGTCTATCCATTCTACTAGGACTAATAAAAGGAAGAGCTTCTGTTATCCTTCCTGGCATTTCTGGTCAACTAATAGACTCCCTTAGATTTCCTCTGGTCTTCTCTTGTCCCAAGGTAAATCAGGAAGAAAACAACTATTTGGTAATGTGCTCATCCCTTAATAACATTCTATGTGAAGCCCTTTTAAGAGTCTTTCTTGTTATCATCAGTTTTCTTCCCTGCTAAGTCTGTATCATTTTGTGTTGTGTTTTCTTCTATTTGAGTAGAAAATTCTCTCCAGATCAAATAGCTTAACTGGGAGTTGTGAAAAAAATAAAACTTACATCCAATAGTTTCCAAAATAACCACATTAGATTTAAAAGACTCTACCCTTTTCCATTTATCACTGTAACATAGCAAACTATACCTTAAAGGCAATTTTAAAGCAAATAACTTAACCTTATGTTAGATGAGATTCTGTTGTACAGGATGGTTGGCAGTATGGAGACCTCCACCCCGATTCACTCTCCTCAAGCTCTGTACCTCAGGATTCAGTTAAAACACAGCTATCTCTTAGATGGTGAATAGGGGCTAGTATAGGAAATAAAACTGAATGTGGAATGGGATGGAGTAATGTCTCAAGTGTAATTTTCTTTGCGGACACTGAACTTACCACATGAACTTAGGCATTTTAATGGCCTTCCATGACATGGTTGTTATTTTGATCAAATTCACCTTCTGTGGCCATTTTGGTGCAGTTTAAACACAGCTTTAAACCTCTTTCATGTGAGGAGCTAGGGCGTCTTTAAGAAACACCTCAGGAAAGACTGGTATCCCATCTGGATGGATTCATTGAGTTATTTTAAATGTGCTTGTCCTCCTAGGATCCTTAGGCATGATTACTAAATATGAATTCAACTTTAAGTTCAGCAACCAAAGGAAAAAGACCAGAGAGAAAATCTGTGAGGAAATTCTAGCTCAGGGGGAATTTTTTTAAAAAATCAAACCTAAAAGCAAAGTTCCACTTCTAATTGCTACCAGAAGCCTATGCCTTTTTTGTACCTTGAGAGTTGCTTTACTTTCATTGTTTCTTGGCAACAATTTTTTTTTTAGAAATAGCAACTGAATATATAGGAAAGTCTAGGAATGAAGGTGGTAAAACCCTATGCAAAAAGTACCCTACTTTCACTCTTCTGTAGCATATTGAAATCATTATGAATTTCAGACCTAATAATCAGATGGGTTGTGTTATGTTGTAAACTTGTACAGTGGAAATTCAGTGGGTTTGCAGTTGCATGGCCTGTGTTCAAATCCCAGCCCAGCTCCTCATTAACTACATCATATTAGGCTACTCACTTGATTTCTCAGTTGATTATCTTTTGAACTGGACTGGAACAGGGGTTGTTAACTTGGGACCTGTGAACTTTTGAAAAATACTTTGATGACTGCATTTTAGTTTAATACTATAAATCTTATAATATGCATATAAAACCACTATTCTGAGAAGAAGTCTGTGGTTTTACCAGACTGTTTGCCTAAAGGGTCCATGACACACAAAAAGGTTAAGAAGCTTTGACTAAGATTTTCTTGAAGATCCCTGCTAACTAGAGATCTGTGATCTTAGAAGACTCTCTCTTTCTGTGTGTCCTTTTTTTCTCCCTCTCTCTTTTACTCTCTCTCCTTTCTTTCTTTCTCTCTCTCTCTGTCTCTGAATGTGTGTCTCCTTTCTCTTTCTCTCTCCTTTGTCTCTCTGTTTTTCTTCTCTTCTCTCTGTCTCTCTCTCTCTCTCTCTCTCTTTCTCTCTCTGTCTCTCTCCCCCTTTCCTCTCTTTCCTCTCCCCTTCCTTTTTATATTCCTATATATTTCTATATTCTATATTCCTTTCTTTTCTCTTTCTCTTCTCCTTTCTTTTCTTCTCCACTACACTTGTCTGGGATTCCTGGACACAGTTACAGAAATGTATCATGTGCTTTTAGCACTGATAAATGTGCAGTACTATGAGAGTCTTAATTGGCACCCTGATATATGTTGCTCACAGTTAATTGGGACAAATGCCAGGGAATAGATTCAGTGAAGTGCATTGTCAAGTTGATAACTGGCACCTGTAGGGATTATAGGCTGAGGCAAATGGGGCCTTAAATGAAAATTTTAATTCCCCTAAATCTTGTTGTTTTTCTAGGTAGCTACAGAAATCAAGAAAGTCAATAGTCTTCTCCTGGGATGCAATGAGTAAGAGAGAGGGGGGGGGAAGGGAAGAAAGGAGAGAGGGGGAGAGAGAGAGAGAGAGAGAGAGAGAGAGACAGGAGAGACAGAGACAGAGAGACAGGAGAGACAGAGACAGAGAGACAGGAGAGACAGAGACAGAGACAGAGACAGAGACAGGAGAGAGAGAGAGAGAGAGAGAGAGAGAGAGAGACAGAGACAGAGAGACAGAGACAGAGAGAGACAGAGACAGAGACAGAAAGACAGAAAGACAGAGAGACAGAGAGAAAGCTTGTCTTGGGGATTTAGGGCAACTGCCTGATTTAAGATTGATTTAGGAGCTGCAAGAGTAATCAGCAAGGTTTTTTCAAGATTTAAATGAGCACATTCATTTGTAAAACTCTAAAGGCATTAAACTAAGGCTGGCCACCTTTCTTAGACCTCCCTCTGGCTAGCTATAAGGAACTGGGATTGTCAAATCTGGGGCTCATCCCCCAACCCACATGTGTCAATCTTTCTTCTTATTTTAGAGGTACATCTCAAACTTGGAGAAAGTTATAACTTAAAGGAGTGGCCTCCAGACAAAAACAAAAACACCTTGAAAATTCTTACACAAAGCAAGCAACAACACTGCAAAATATGATGTAGTAGAAAGAGGTCCAAATTTAGAGTGAAAGAAATTCTAGCATCCCAACTTATTACAATCTATGTAACATTGGGCACATCACTTTATCACTTTCTCTGTCTCTGTCTCTGTCTCCCTCTCTGTCTCTCTTTGTCTTCCTCCCTCTCTATCCCTTCCTTCTTCTCTCTCTCCCTCCTTCCATCGCTCTTTTTCTTTTCTCTCTCTCCATTTCTCTGTGTGTATATCTCTGTCTTCTTTGTTTCTTCTTTCTCTCTCTCTATCTCAGCCCATCTCCATCTCTCTCTCTCTCTCTCTCTCTCTCTCTCTCTCTCTCTCTCTCTCTCTCCATATACATATACATACATACACATGTATTCGTAGACATATAACCATATGTACACATATACTACATATATAAAATATAAGGAAAGTAAGGCTAAGGATGGTTAGTGACCACGGTCAGTCGTCCTGATCTATGTTTGGCCACTGGACCCAGATATTTCTGGAGGGGAAAGTGAGGCAGGTGACCTTCCACAG
Organism: Antechinus flavipes; assembly: GCF_016432865.1. Taxonomy (NCBI): domain Eukaryota; kingdom Metazoa; phylum Chordata; class Mammalia; order Dasyuromorphia; family Dasyuridae; genus Antechinus; species Antechinus flavipes. The sequence goes on from NC_067400.1 coordinate 86,137,492, forward strand.
CCCTCCCTCGTTGAAATCCAATTCACTTGCACATCATGGTGTCACCTCCCTGATGTCCTGGTCCTCCTCGAGAACCAAGGACAAACAACAGCTTTCTATATCTAGATTTGGACTCAGAGCTTCCTTATCCCATGGCAACAAGTGGCATAGTGGATAGAGTAGCAAGCCTGGAGTCAGGAAGACTCATTTCTGTAAATTCAAATTCATCATCAGACACTTCCCAGGTGTGTGACCCTAGGCAAGTCACTTAATTTTTGCCTCCGTTTCCTCACCTTTAAACCATTCCTATCTTTGCCAAGAAAAATTTAAATGAAGTCCGAAAGAATTGGACATGACTGAATTTTCTTATGCCAAATCCATCCCTCTACTCTCTCACTGGAAGTCCATCTAACCCAAGGGTTGTCTTCTTAAAGGAGGAGAGAATCGGCCTTGGAATCATGGGAACTGGGTTAAAATCCTAGTTCTACTACTTTACTGTTAGTGGAAAGTTGGCCAAATCAGCAAATTCTTTTGTCTATCAGTCCATCTATAAAGTGGAGATAATCTTTCCAGTTCTTTCTATGATTCCATGCAGCCTTTCTGAGGTAGATTTTTGGGGAAAAGGTGACTTAATCAAATGGGAGGCTTAGATAACAAACATTAGCATCTGTCCCCAGACCTTACTTATTGAGTTTTTTTGCTATCTAGAGGAGAATAAGGACATGATATTAAATCACTATAATCTTCTGTGTTTTTTCCCCCCCTACAAATCTCATTCATTGAATCTTTCATTGTGCACTAGAAAAATAACTGACATCGCATTCAGAACCTGGAACATAGACATTTATTGAATTTAATGTGTACTACGAATTCCTATTTTTGTACTTCCTGGTTGTATAAACCCATCTTGTCTGGGTCTTAGTTTCTTTATCTGCAAAATGGGGAATTTTTACTTGTACTGTCTGCAACACTGGCTTGTTGAGGAGATAGTGCAATTCTCAAAAGACCTATTATTGTATTCAGATCCTTCCTCATTGTCAGCTTGGGAATTTATCCACCCAGGAGACTTTGAAGAAGGTCTGTATAGAGGGACCAGGGCAGGAGGGTTGTCATAGAGAAAGAAGAAAAGCATCTCTAAAGACCAGGCTAAGAATGCATTAAGAGCCTATATGAGAAGCTTTCCTTTTTCCGACCTAGTTTCATAGTAAACAGTGACATTATTTAAAAAAATAAGAAACTGCAAGAAATTTCAATAGACTTGGGATGGAAAATGCCATCAGAATCCAGAGAGCTATGGAGGCTGAATGTGGATCAAAGCATAATATTTTCACTTTTTTGGGTTATTGTTGTTTTTTTTTTTCTTTCTTGTGGTTTTTTCTCTTTTGATCTTATTTTTCTTGTACAACATGACAAATATGATAATATATTGAAAAGAAAATTCATATCCATGTAAATTGGGCTGAGCCAGAATTGAGCGTATAGAAAAAAGGGACCACTGTTCTAATCTCTCGTTCTTTTTTCTTTTTCTTCCTGTGATTTAGACAGAACTATTTTCAGGATTGGATGAGAGAAGGGCAGCTGGCTACATTCTCTACCCGTCCTCAGCCACCATGTGTTTATGAGCACATGCTGCCTACATTTTTTTTTTTTGTATTTATTCTGTATTGTAGGGGAATAAGTATTACAAGAGAGCAGTGTGCTGGCAACTGAGTGAGTCCTGAAGATCCTAAAGTTCTATCAAAAGTCTTACTGGTCAATGTAATCTATAAAAGAATCCCCTCCAGAGGTGGTAAGAGGCAGCAGAAATGGAAGAAGCATGTGGGAAGAGGGTCATCCAAGGAGGAGAATGATGGCTTCAGGAACTAAGACCCTTTAGTAGAGAAAGGGTAGCTATTGGTTCAAAAAGACACTGACATTTGGAGCCCATTAGAAAACTATAGCTAAGGGGGGCCACATAAGAACTCCACTATTGAGATAAAGAATTTCCCAAGCCAAGAGTCAGGAAATACCTCTTTTCTAGACATGTTCTCTACCTGTGTGCTTCATTACGTCTGCACATTAAATATAAACTATTGTCCCCGGTGATGCTCTATAACAAAGGGAGACTAAGCTCTCAGTTTGGGAAGAATTTTTTTTCCACCCAACTGTTTTTGTATTATTTTCTTAGTAAATCTCATATCTAAAAGCTAATCAAGTTCAATTGATTGATTGAGAATGGGGAACCCACCAATGGAAACTTGTGAAAAACAGTACTGGAAAAATGAACCCTGAGAAGAATAGTAGTCATTTTCCCTTTGGTAGTAACCTGCCAATGTGAGTATAAGTTGGGAAATAATATCAGAAGGAGTGCTATACGTGCATTTGGTCCAAAAAGAGTTTATGAAAGAAAACATAGCTTGTCTCTGTCTTTTCAGATGCAATTATTCCTTTAGTAGAGGGACAAATGGCTTGGGACAAGGCTTCATAGCAGTTCAGGCTGTTAAGTGAGGAACACTTAATCTTCTTCAAACAGGGATGGAACAGGACTCATCATTGACATGTTCTTGGTACAGAGATAAGAAGATAGGAAGCTGCAGAGGTCATTTGAGAATTTTTCCAAGACCTAGATCATCAGACCCCATTTTTTCCCTCACGTTTCCAAGGTGGGAGGAAGTAGAAAGATTAGAAATAAGCAAGGAGATGTGAAGGAATACACATGAGAAGAAAAGAATGAGGATGTATGTGGCTGCAAAGAGGCAAAATGAATTTAAGTTTACTGAATGCTTGCATTAAATGGAAATGTGAGTTATTGCTACCTTTTAAAGTTATTAAGAAACCATCTGAAATTCATATCTCAGGGAAAAGCTTCTCAGTGATCAAAGGAAACTGAGCAAGTAAGCAGGAAAGTCAAACAGTCAGGAATTAAGGAAGAAGAAAGGAGTGATAGAAGGAACAGAGTCTCCTAAGAAAGATAGAGAACTTTATCAGACTTGAATCACTCAAGTGTCTCAGTTGAATATTACACAGAAGGACATTCACCTTTCATGAGCTGCTTTCTTACTCTGGAGCATTATTATAGAAATGTGAAAATGCAGCCTGTGCTCTCTCTAAACTAGGAAGATGCAGACCAGAAACAGGCTAGAAATAGGAGTCAATCTCAATTTGCCTTAAATGACAAATCCATCAAACATTAAACACCACAGAATAATAATTGTATGGCATCTTGACTCAGGACTGTTTTTATATGAATCACATTTAAAAAGATGAGAATGAGATTGGGGGCTGGGGAGAAAAGAAAGTGTTTAGAAAGTGTCTACTGTGCCCCAGAAATTGTGTTAAGCATTTTAAAACCTTTTTAAAGGTTATCCATATACAATTTTTTACATATTTTCATACAAGTCATGTTGGGAGAGAAAATCAGGACAAAAGGAAGAAACCAGGAGAAAGAAAAAAAAACAGAAGAACAAAAAAGGTTAAAAGAGTATCCTTTGATCCACATTCAGTCTCTAGAGTTCTTTCTCTAGATGCAGAAGGCATTACCCATCCAAAGTTTATAGGAATTACATTGGATCACTGAATTGCTGAGAAGAGTTAAATCTATCATAGTTGATTATTACACTTTACTCAGCATCAATTCATATAAGTCTTTTCAGGCTTTTCTGAAATCAGCTTGTTCATTTCTTATTGAAAAACAATATTCCATTATTTTCATATACTACAATTTATTCAGTCATTCTCCAATTGATGGCACCGTTCATTTTTCAATTCTCTACCACCACAAATAGAGCTGCTGCAAACATTTTTTTGTGTTAAGCAGTTTTATAAATATTATCTCAATTTGATCCTTACAACATCCCTGAAAGGCAGGTCTGTTATATCCCCACTTTACAGTTGAGGAAACTGAGGCAGGCAGATGAAGTTGACTTGCCTAGTGTCTCAGGCTAGTTTTAAAATCGAGTCTTGTCTGATTCCAGACCCAGAGTTCTCTATGTTACTCCACTTAACCGCCTCAAGATGATAATAATAATAGTAACAGTTAACAGGCATATGATGCTTTGGGGCAGCAGTAGATAGAGCACTAGTCCCAAAATCAGGAGGACTTGAGTTCAAATATGGTTTCAGATACTTACCTGTGTAAGTCTGGCCAAGTCACTTAACCCTTCTTGCCTCAATTTCCTCATCTGGATAATGAACTGGAGAAAGAAATAGCAAAACACTCTAATATCTTTGCCAAGAAAATCCCAAATGGAGTCACAAAGAGTTGGACAAACTGAATAACTCAACAGGTTGGCAAAGTGCTTTGGATTCTTACAACTCCATTTGTATGCCCTTAATGAATTTAGATTTTTTTTATATGTATTTTCCTTGATATTGAAAAACTCAATAATAATCTCTAAATAGGCAACAGATGGACCCTATTTTGTTATAGGAGGAATTCTATTATATTGTACCTTAACCCTAATTTATAATCTTAGAAATATCTGAAGAGTAGAGAAGTTAATTGAACAAACGTTCATGGCCAGACATCTACTAATAATATCAAAGGCTGGATTTGAACTCAGGTCTGTCTGAATCTAAGTTCAACATTCTATCCATTATTTATTGCAAGCTGCCCCTTTTAATACTAGCCAACACTCTTCAGTGTAAAACTCCATAAGGTAGAAACTTCATGAACAAATAAGCTGGTCTTCTCTTTGGGCAGCCGTACAAATGGTGACATAATTTAGGAGAAAAACACACACATATAAAAACCAGTCAATGTTTGGTTTGGGGTTAGCTATTAAACTACAGGCAGATATTAAACCTGATTGAATGACTATGGCTTCAGTCCAGATTCAAACTGTAGGTCAGACAAATGAGGTAGATAGTGGAATGCAGAATCCTCTGTTCTTAATATGCTCCGAAGATTGCATGGGGGTTATTGTTTAACTTGCATGAAGTCCTTCTAATTTGTCTTAGTTTCCCTGGTTGAAACAGAGGAACAAGACTGAAAGGAATTCAAGCCCAGGTTAAGGTTATTTTTACTAATTCTGAATAATGCAACTTACTTCTTTATTTTTATAATCAATCAATTGAATAATGAGAAGTTATTCTTATTTCTCAAAAAAAAATTGTGGTCATTAAATCTTCAGTAAAATAGAATTCAGACTTTCATCCTTTTCAAACACCAGATTATTATACTCATTGAATACTGTGTCTTGTAGACCTAAGCTATTCCACTGAACCACTATTCAATTTTTTAGCCAGTACCAAATGGTTTTGATAACTGATGCTTTATAATGTAGTTTTAGCAGACTTTCATTTTTTAAAATTCTTGAGAAATTGTTATAGTTACTTTATCTCATGAATTTTGTTAAACCATATACATATGTATGTGGATGTATATACACACATGTTAGAATTCTATCTCTCTCTGTATATCTGTATATCCACACATATATAGGTTAATGTATGTTTGTGTGTGTCATATGGGTATATATGTACATATTCATACATATATTAACGCATAAATACATCTTTTTTTCAATATAATAGTTCTACCAACCACAAAGAAAACAGTTAACAACTGTATGATGCTTTAGTCCAGCTAGGTGGTGCAAAGAACAGAGTGATGGCTCTGGAGTCAGGAAGATTTGAATTCAAATTCAATCTCAGACACTTCCTAGCTGTGTCACTCTAAGCAAGACATTTAACCCTGTTCCTCAGTTTCCTCATCTCTAAAATGAACTGGAAAATCTTTTTCTCTAACTATATGGATCATTTTGAGGACAGACATAGTTTTCTTTATATCAAAATGAGATTTTTAATTTTGAATTGGAATATCTCTTTCTTGTCTTAAAAAACAGATTATAAAAGTCTACTGAAGCATTATGGTAGTTATTAACATATTCTTGGTAGAGGGGAAATAATATTAGCTCTAGAGGAGGGGAATCTAGGTTCAAATTCTGCCTCAGATATTCCTTCTATAGCTTTGAGGAAGTCCTAATCTTTCTGAACCTTAATTCCTCCATATTTAAAGAGATGGGGTTAGACTAGATGGCTTCAGTCTAGATTTGTGATCCTATTATTATCCAGAAGAGAACAAGGTTTTAGGGCTATTTGAGACAGACTGCTATGTACATCTCTTAGGTCTAAAGACTAAGGTTTATGTCTTACTCTGTATATCCAGAGATCATATTTGTAAAATTTACCCAGCTCCATTTGTCACAGTACCTGTCTAGGATAATAATAATAAACATCAAATTTATATACTTAATAAGGTCTAAAAAGTTCTTTATATATAATATCTCACTTTTTCTCAAACAAATTCTGTGAGGTTCTTTCAATTATTATCCCTATTTTACAGGTGAGGAAACTGAGGCAAACATTCATTCAGGGACTTGATTGGGGACACAGTAAGTAAATGAAGTAGGACTCATAGGATCATACATGTAGATCAGAAGCCATCTTTTCCAATGCCCTCCTTTTTCAGGTGAGAGCATGAGATCTGGGCAACTTAATGTGACATTGTCTTTCTGACATTTCAGCACTCCATTTCTATATATATAATACATAGTATAATAATATATAAAAATT